>NC_136693.1:14451209-14920117 GCF_947650265.1 Symphodus melops | reverse complement strand
ATAAAACACAAACTTTTTTAATACTAGATTTGATACAAAAGCTTTGTTAAGTCAAATATGTGTTCTTGGAGGAAGAACTTCTATAATTAGACAAAATCTGGTTCTCTGTATCTCAGCTTATATACGCATATTAAAAAAAGTATATATGCTTTTCTAGTTTTGTGTTGGTCTCTTACCCCTCTCTACCGTAAACCGATTCAGTGGCGGCTGCAGCAACAATGGCGCCAGTAAAGCCACCAAGCATTCCTGGCACAGCATGAAGGTTGTGGACACCACATGTATCCTGAAGCTTTAAAGAGTTCTCTAAGAATGGCTAAAAAAGGAGAAAAACAGTTGTGTATTAGTTGCTGACTCCGGAGCTAAAGCCACGGCTTCAAGAATTTAGAGGTCATCAAGGACATTTAGTATATATGTAGTGTTGGAGCAAACCATTTATCTTTAGATTTAAAATATGCTAAGGAATGCAGGCTCACCGTCACAAACAAGTAACCAAATGTGGAGATGATGCCGCTGAAGAAACCCACAATGAGTGAGCCATAAGGAGTGATCATGAACTCAGCTGCTGTTCCCATTGCAACCCCACCTGCCAAAGTTGCATTCTGGATATGTACCTGTCAGGAGAAAAAATGCATATCAGTCATGAGAAACACATAGATGTTACATGCCATAGGTAATTGTTTACCAGTGATAGAGCATTACCATGTCCAGTTTTCCTTTCTTCTGAGACATGCTGGAGATGGCCACAGCAGTGAGGACAGAGGAGGCCAGGGCCAGATAAGTGTTGATGGCTGCTCTGTGCTGTCCGTCACCATGATCTGTGATGGCTGAGTTGAAACTGGGCCAGAACATCCACAAGAACAGCGCACCTGTGGGGGAGAGTTACAATGAATGCATTTATAATCAACATGTGACGTCAAAGTAAACAATTGAGCCTTGAAGAAAACATTTTTTTTTTAAATGCTTAGTTGTAAATCACCAGTGACTCACCAATCATGGCAAATAAATCAGAGTGGTAGACAGATCCATTGAGGCGTTTGCTTAGGTGTAAGTTTGGTCGGTAAAGAACCCAGGAAATAGCCAAACCATAGTACCCGCCAAAGGCGTGGATGACCATGGAGCCTCCAGCATCTCTGCACTGTAGGAGATGCAGCAAAAAGAAGACATTTCAAATATTTGAAGGAAAATTGGAAAATGGCCATATTCCCTGAGAACAATTGAGTTTGTTGAGACTTACATGAAGGAGATCGAGGATGATATATTCCTCTACAGCAAACAATGTGACACCAAATAAGGTGACAACCAGCAGCTGGACAGGGCTCACTTTTCCCAGGAGGGCACCATATGCAATTAGAGAGCCAGCACAGCAGAAGTCCGCGTTGATCAGACTGTTTGGGGAAAAAGAAAAAGGAAAAGGACAAAGCAAAAGTTGATCACAGATAATCAGTTAAACTTGACCACTGATGAATCAGTCAGAAGTTTGCTTTAAAAGCTGCTAATAAAAGTATAGCTTTACCAACAAAAAAAAAATGAATGAAATAAAATGATCACAAATAAAAGATAAAGTGTATACACAAGAAGCTGTAACAGAAAGACAGAAGAACATATAGACAATTAATGGTGCAGAATGCCAGAAATCAAGTGCTGAATGATCATGCATCAAAATGGGATTTCTTACACAGGTTGAACCACATTTACAGTCGACAAACTTGAGTGACTAGATCTTAGATCTGCATTCTGCACTTCATTCTACACACAGGACATACGATTGACTGCAGTGCCTCAGAAACAGCCAGAGGACAAAACCAGAGGAAAGCATTGTTTTTGTGAACTGACAGCTGTGACAAAAGATACTTGGTTCACATTCACGCCCCCCTTTTCAGATAATCATCAAGGTTCAAGAGTGAGGTTTAGACTTTGTGTTAATATAATAATGCACCTCTGCAACCCCCTGGAAATTCCACTTCACTGCATGTGTGATGATGTGAAGGTGGGACTTACCTTTCCACTCCAATGGTGATTTTTCCAGTGTTCGGGTCTAGGGCATGGAACCAGCCCTGCATGAGGAGAGCCCACTGCAGCCCAAAGGCGGCAATCAGGAAGTTGAAGCCCACGCCGCCAAAGCTGTAACGCTTCAGAAAGGTCATGAGGAAACCGAATCCAACAAAGATCATGACATGGACATCCTGGAAGCCTGGATAGAAAGGATAGAAACATATTCTTTAACAACAATTAATTATTTTATTTTTTTGAATAATCAAGCACTTTCAATTAAAAAACTTTAATAAAAAAAAAAATATAACCTCAGACATATAATGTGTAGTCATTAAAATATTATTGCAGATATAAAACTTATAAATATGCTTCACAAACAAACAGGACTTTGCTGAAAAATGTTGTTGCTTTAATTTACATATAAGATTAAAAATGAAACTACCAATCAATGCCAATACCAATGACACAGGTTCATCCATTATTGCAGGCTGTAAAATGTTTTCACTTACTGGGATATCTGAAGTAGAAGTCATTTTCAATATCACTGGTGATGTTGTGACTCCTTTTGTACTCCACCCAATGTGCGTCGGACTCCTCATCATATCGGATGAAAACCCCAAACAGCACAATCATAGCAAACTGCCAGACAAAGCAGACGGCTGGTAGACTGATACGAACATTGGTGTTCTTTTGTCGGCAAAAAAAACTGCTCGCACCCTCTACGCAGTTTCCCATGGTGACAACTCTTTGCTGTTCTCTGTTAAGCCTGGTCCCCGCTCTGCTGTGACTCTCAACAGCATCTCTGCAGGTACATCTATATATATGGACCTGTGAAGGGGTGTGCTCCAACTCTCCACTCATACACAAGGGGTTGACACACCTGTCCTGTTAACAGGTTAGCCACTCCTCATGTGCGTGTATCTATTCCTATTGCTAGAGCGAGGCCAAGCAGTTGACAACACCCCTCTAGAACACAGCAGGAAATTGAAAAAAACAAAAACCAAAACAGGCATGTATGTATTGTTACAAAAAAATTAATCGTATAAAATAAAACGTATTTATTGGGACAGGTTTAGCTTAAAATAGCACTATTTATTCATTTTAATTAAAGAATATTCAAATCTACCAAGCAACCAAATCAATCTTACAATATTTCAGTCCTCAGGCCTCAATCAAACGCGCTATCATAGCTGACATAATGATTGCTAGGACTGTTTACTTGGACGAGAACTGAAAATGTTTTTTGAGTGTCAGCTATACAATCATTAGAGCACTAAGCTGCTCCTGAAAGTGTACACCTGTCAGCCAGGTTTAAAGTGTTTGTCATCACCTCTGCTGCATACTGAATTCAGTTCTGAATCACTTTTGCTGTGCACACAAGGCAGAAAACTAAAAGGTGGGACTCGTGTTGTTTCAGTAACATACTTCTTCTGTATTCTAACTTTGTAAAGCAGGTTTAGTGAACATCAATGTTTGTTTTGTGCATCAAGTTCATACTGCTGCCAACCATTAAGTCTCTCAATTGTAGGAGCAAGTGGTGAAGTGCTATGTTTAAAGGACCCTTTACTAATAGATACTTAGGCAAGCAGGTGCTTAAGTGATTAAACAGAGTCCTATTAAGTTTATCTCACTCAGCTCAGAAATTACATCTCGAACCACTCGGTCGACGGTTCGAGGCCAGTGTAGGATTCCTCAGTGTAAAACAGCATTCGGCAGCTCAGCTTTCTCCAGTGTGGCCATCAGACAGTGGAATAAGTTGCCAACAGAGCTGATCACGTGTGTACATTTTAACACTTTTTCACACCAGGCCAAAAAATGGCTTCTTTTAAAACAAGCCTGCTCCCACAATGTAATGTAATTAGTGTGCATGTGATAGTTAGTACCTGTTTTTGTGATAGATAGTACCTCTTTTTATCCAGTAATGTAATTAGTGTGTATGTGATAGTTTTAAATGCAATCTAATGCTTTGGAGTGTACATACTTTGTATGTTGACAACAGCCTGCCCAGGGACTGCAGGTGGAAATTAGCACAAGTGCTACAACCTGGTACAATGCATCTCTCCTTTTTAAGGTTAATGTATGTTGTACACTGCCCCTGTTCAAATAAATAAAAAAACTAAACTAAACTAAAAACATGAAACCAAAATGTTTCTAACTCAAAGTAACTAGTAACTCAACACCCCGTAACTAAAAGTAAAAAACAATATTGACAACAACAACAAACAGAATATGTACCATATAGCTGTAATGCACCATCTATTATTTTATCCGTTTTATTAGAACACACTGAGCATGGTCTCATACATTCAATGCATCGCACTTCACGTTTGTTTGCGTCATCCTTCTTTGAATCACATGTACGTTGTCTCTGTTTGTGCTTTTTAATCTTTACAGTGATCTAACAGTACAGATTCCAGTTTAAGGATCCATCAAATGTTGGAGCTTTGCTGTATCTCTGTGACACAACGTACATTCCAGATGATATCTGCTTCCCTTCTCCAGCACACTCAAATTCTCCAATCATAAGGTAACAGATTATAAATAACTGATGAGAATCTTCCCTCAGATGATATTACTGGGCGTGCCCAGGACTCAGGCTGTGATTCACAGCACACGCTGTGACACAACTTTGATTGTTAAGTTGAAAATATTTCCGAGTTACTCGCCAATGTATCAACAGTCATTGCATGTTTTGTGAAACACAAGGATAAATCTGGAAAGATGCATATGTTTATATGTCGTACGGGTTTTTGAAGTTGTTTGTTGCCTCTGAAAGGTCTTAAGTTGCATTTTACTTAGAAAATATAATTTTCTTAGAACAAATTCCCCTAAATAATAGTTCAGGATAGCAGTGTTTGGTGAAGAAATGTCATGCTCTGCACAGGTCTTTGCTCCTTTATGCCACAAATGACAACAGTGAAACACAGATGTGAAAACACAGTGTATGTAATAAGTGTCAATCAATTTAAATAAGATATTTCTACAAAACATCTATCTAAAGACTTATGCAAATTCCTCCATCTTTTTTTGGTCTCCTCCTCCCATGTTGAAGGTTTATTCCTGTTGTCACAACAGACAACATACTGTTTAATGAGGACATTTTTTTAAAAATGTAACAAGCACAAACTGTTGATAAAAAAATATCTTCTATTGTTAATTATTCTTCTTCAGTAGTACTGATTATGTTCCCCTTCATCGTTCTGAACATCAGTTGACCGATCTTGAACTGAGCTCACACACCCGTGGAAACATGCAACATGTCACACCCGACTGCGTAAGGCTCTCTGTAAGTGTACACGTGAGGCTTCATCTGAATTTGATGAGTTTGTGTATTGATAAATATAAAATTTGTTATTTTCCTAAAAAGATTAAGATATTTTTTACGCAAAGATTCAGCCAGTAAAAGAGTATAATCCTTTTTAGCAACTGATTTTAACACAGAGTTTTCATTCATGAAATGTAAATGTGTAATATAGCACAGCACTTCTTCTCCATTTTGTTTGTTCAAAGTTGTTATTTCAGTAACTGTTTTTTATTCTTAGTCATGACCATCATTTTGTGTCTATGTCTGCTTTACTGTTTGTTTTTTATGTATTTAAGCAACTGCTTATCTTTGCCTACTCCAATTGACTATTTTCAGGCCTATGTTTTAGTTTTGTTGTATCATGTGTTTTTTTTATTTTAACTTTTTATTTTAACTTATTTGCAAATAAGCCCTTGGCTAGAAGTCCTATATACATTGCATTGGTTGAACGATAATTATAAGTAACAATGCCTACATGTGTTGATATAAATAAATAATGCTTCACTTTATTCAACCAGCTTTCTTGTACCTTTGTCGTTTTGTCTGTGCTTACCTTAATGAATTACACATTTCACTACTGCCGAAGCTTGGCAGCATTTTGGAGGCTTTGATTCTTCACAAGATTGTGTGTTTAAAAAAAAACAATATTTAATATTTTAGAGACAAGTACCACAGCTTTAAAATCCTCCAGATCTGCAGTCATATTTTAAACCACAGCTGCTGCAGGCAAAAGAGGCACAGCGTTCAGGGATGTGCTTGCCATTTTTAGTGATTCAAAAAAGAAACATACCAATATTGTTTTTAGTGTAAGTTTTAAATTGTGGTGACTACCTAATGTTTAAGTTGATGGTAAAAGTCTAATGGTAAATGGACTTGAGCTTATATAGCACTTTTTTAGTCTTATACAACTACTTTACAGCAGATCACACTTACCCATCACACACTGATGCTATTTAAAGTTACCATCAGAAGTAACTAATCCAAGTGTCTTGTCCAAGGACACGTCAGAAATGTTGCTGCAGGAGCTGGGATCTTCCGCTTGAGAAATGACAACTCCTCCAACTGAGCCACAGCTGATGAAGTATATTATTAGATGTGTCCGGCAAATTATACTATGAGGACGACTGAAAAGAAAGACCTGAAGTTAGTCACTGGACACTTCAGTTTTGACAGTGAAATATTTAAGAGTTCAATTTATTTAATTGTTTTTTCAGTTTTGCCTTTTTAAATTTTTGAAGTTCAATCCATAAGGTCAAGTTAAAAAATCTGTTACAGGACACATCTGGCCTACAGAAACAGACATGGCAGGGAGTATTTACTGTAAAGAGACCCCTAGGAGAAGCTGGAAAATGGTGCCAATGAGAGGAAGGTCTGGGACAATGACTACTACCCCTGTGACCCACCCCATGGACAAGTGGATGAGTATAGATGGATTAAATATTTAAAGAGTTCAGCAGTGAGTGACTGTATCAGTTTAAAATGAATAATAAGACAAAAATCGTTTCATTGGAAAACTGTAGTACACCCAGCATGAAAAGCTGTAGTAGAAATGTTGATCATTGAACTTCAACAATGCAGCAGTGATCCAGGTTGGCCGGTGTGTGTGAGCATGTGACAGTGTGACTGTGTGATGGCCTCAGATCATATCAGTTAAAGACATTTCAGCTATGTTCTCAGTCACATGGTGTGAGGTATGCTCTGTCACGCAGCTCAGGAATGATGCTGCTGAAGATATTGTGACCGCCTGTCAATCTAAGTGTAAGTGACACACAGATCAGTGCATGGCAGCTATTCAAGCAACAAAGCGTCCTTCCTTTAATTTTTGGCACAAACTGCATCTTTAAAAATATAGTTACTGTGGTAGCCAGTCAGGCCAAACATCTCAATCACAGCACTTATAAAACAAATGAACAGAGGAAAATGAGGTACATTCAACTTTTACATTGATTGAGCCCATTTTTCTTAAATTATCTTAACAACCTCACTTACTTTTTCCCAAATGTCAACACACAACTCCATCAGTGTTTCTTGTCCCAGATACATGTCAAATTGATGATGCTCAAACTAAGGAGGTATCAGATCATTTCTATCCTCACATTGTGCTTATTTACAACATTGCAGGTGTCAATCATTCATCTCAATTACAACACCTTTTATTCGTCTACAATCTCTGACAGCTGTATGAGAGGCAAACCCATCAAGGGAAATGTATCCCAACAGCACATCTTGTTATGTAATTGCTTTATTTGATTTTCTTTCTTAGATGAGTAACTAAAACGTCAATCAATTTTTTATTAGTTTTCTTTGTTAGCTTCTGATCAATCTAAAGCCGCCAGAGGAGAGTGACTAACCAGAGAAGAATTTTCTTGAACTCTACAGGTACATAACAGAGCACACAGCCAGATGCCACACAGATACAGAAGCGACAGACAGTCGGCTGTTTCTTCTGCTCACTCCGACGATGATGTGAACTGCAGATAACCTCCCTCATCTGAGAAGAGAAGACACGAGTTTCACTTTGTCAAGCAGCACCTTTGACTCTCACGTGGATAATCGTGTGACTCCAGTTCAAGCACATGCACAACAGGACTAAAGGTGTCACTGAGCCATGTGTGCCTCAGTCACTGACTCTGAGGAACAGACACTCATTGCATGAACACAGAGTTAGCGTCACATTGTTAGTGTGTTAAAGTTGATGTTTTTTATTCATTGGTGACCGGGCCAAGAACCCTACATATAGCTTCTTCCTTGAAATTCAGTATTTTATCAAATTTCATTCATCAGGCTCAGTTTAGTTGCAAAATTAGATAGTTATGCCATTTAATTGTAAAACTTGAAATAAACCGAGATTTAAAAAACGTGAATTTCTGGTGCTATGATGCACGTGCAAGAAATATTTTATCTTGTTGAACATGACTTCAGCAGAATGGGATATATATTGGTCAAAGATTCATCTTTAACACTGAGGTTTAAATTTGCATGCACTAATTGTTACAAACAAGATCACAGGTCAAATCCCTGATGTCTTCTTTTATTATTTATTTACCATTTTAGGAGAAACCTTATTGTGTCTGCATTCTGTTTCCAAGGACCTTCATCCCACAATGGACATACCCAAACTTTTGCATTTTTTTATTCATTTGAAACTGACATACTGTAAATTTTAGATTTTTGATCCACACCAAGTTCAAAAACCAAGTCTGTTTATTTGATCAAGATGAGCTGCAGCTGTTGAATGTTTTATTCTGGTTGGACAGTGGACTTGTTTTGTAAAGTGTCCTCTAAGGTACTACGTTTATTTTGGTCAATCAGTTCTTGAAATTACAGGAGGAGCCTGTGATCACACATTCATTCATCAAACACATTGAAAAGATTACAAATTCTTCTTTATAAGGATGTTCATAAACCAGCTTAGATTTGCTCTATTTTATAGGTCTTTAGCTAACTTTCTGCTAAACTTAAAAACTGCTTTTCTCACACATACAAATAGTCATTCGTTTGTGTGTAAGTGATCAGTTGTTGGTAATTGCATTTGCAGTTAATTTTTTAAGTTGCTGTTGTTTTTTTGCTTTTTGAAATTTGCTATGTGGTGTTTGTGATTTTTTCTGATTGGATTTCTGTATCTCATCCACAACTCTGGATAAAACATTTGTATTCTTGTATTCCTATGTCTTTAAACTCAATGTAAAGCATCTTAAAATTGCCTGCATTGAAATGTGCTCTATAAAATGCTATTGCTATCATATTCAGTCTAATTACCCATGTGTCTTTTATTGCTTTAGTAAGTGCAGCACCTAGTTTGTGATTCAGTGTGTGAGACCTGAACATAAATAAGGTCTGACCCTATTCAAATGCAGATTTAGATATAATGAAGGGAAATAAAGACTTTAATTATTACCGTGGCACACTCTAGTCTAGACTACAGAATATCAAACTATTTTGCAGCTCTGTTATCAAACTGCACAGTGAGAGAGCCCTGAGAACAGGCAAATCATTAAAGAAGGGAGGGCTGACAAAAGTGAGACTATGAAGGTTTAAACAATCTTTTCTCAGGTTGTCTAAGCCACTCAAAACCGTGGTAGAATTTTTGCAGTACAAATTGAGCCTTATCAAATAAAAACTAAGAAATAGGCTTGCCGCTGCATAACTTTGCAGCGATTTAGCAAAAGATAAAAAACAAACTTGTTTGTGATGGTGGCTATGTTCCTCCAAGCAGACAGCTCGCTTCAAATCCGACCTGTGGCTCTTTCCCCACATTTAGTTCCCACTCTCTCTTTTCCCAATTTCTAAATATATCCACCTTCATGTCTCTCTAATGAAGACATAAAAAAGGCCCAAAATAAACCTAAATAAATCCAGTTGTAGTATTTTTTATTACAAGGCTTTTCTAATATTCTTTTCATGGCATATACGACCAGAAAGCCATGTTTCCCAGTCTATAAACACCTCCGACATTATTGTTTTAGAACATCATTCGTTTGAAAATTGCATTGTGAAACTCATCAACAGATGTTCAACAGCATGCAAAGACAAATAAAGAGTGAATATGTAGGAAAATCACAATGGGCTCATTATCAAGTCGAGGAAGCAACAAAATAAGAATTTGGGTTGAATTACTTTCCTATTCAAACAATTAGTGTTTTAAATTGTCAAAGCACAGCTGCAGCTGACTGCAGTTTTTAACTCATACTGAGCCATCTACACCTTGTGAATGTTTTGTAACCTTGGAGCCAAACACATCAAGGCCTCTATATCACGGGAGAGTCACTTGACAGCTTAAAGTTGCATAACATGCAATACCTGTTTTTTTTTTTTCCAATTACAAAACTGTTGAGCAAACGGTTGGAGAAGCTACAAAAATAAATCACACACACATAGCTTCTGTAAGTGAATGACAGGTGCCACACCTTCCACTTAGCATGTCTACTCAACACTCTCATCTTAGAAAAGGAGACATCAAAAAATGAATTAATACATGAACGCAGGTGCACAGACCATCAAAGGGGCTATAGATGTTACAATAATGTATTCAAATTAGCAATAAATAAATACAATTCCTGAAAGTAAACTACTTTAACATTCTGTCACATTCTGTTGCTTAGCAGCTTTGGGACGTTTCAGCTTTTGGGAGTTTTGAAGTCTAAACAGGAAAACTGTAGAGTAGAGGTAATAAATATATTTAAAAAAAAAGGATAAATCCATTTTGAGTTTCAGTTACTTCCTTCTGCTTCTTAGTTCAGATGTCCCTCAGTAAAAACCAAGAGACAGACATGATCCCGAACATGCCTTTATAATTGGACATGTCACAGTCACCCAACAATGTCACCTGCCCTGCTTCAACAAAAGCATAGGTCTGAATGACATTCCTCTGATTTCATGGTTTTCTTGTGTCTTCTTGAAAAATAACTGAGAATCACATGAATACAATTTTAAAGCATTTTTTATTTTACCATTTTGTTGCTGTTGGCAGGACAGTTTATTCCTCCAGCATCCATCAGAAAAAGATCAACAAAACCTTCATGATGGGTTTCAGTTACTTCCTTCTGGTTCTCAATTCAGATGTCCCTCAATAAAAACTAAGAGATACAGGCACTCTTTTGTGCCCAGTGCCATTTCCCACTTTCACTCAAATCAAGGAGAGGAGATAGTTGTGAGTTGGTTATGCTATTGGTACCAGTGATCATGATGCTATTGTTGTGTTTCAGTTTGTTTCTGACCTCAGCTGTGTCACTTTGGTCAATCTGTGTTACCATCTGCAGTTACTGTCCCTCTCTCTTATGTATGTGGGCTGATATTATTGTGATGTTGTACAGTATATATTTGATTGTGTTAAAACTGCCCCCGTTTGGCTTTTTAATTAGTTTTTACCAGTGATGAATATTTAACAATGACCTGTAACCTGTTATGTTCTTGTAGACTTACCCTCTAATGGCTAGTAACTCTTATTGTTTTCAAAAGGTTGCGTTGTGAGTATTTTAAAATTACTTATGCAAAATGTATTCAGACCAAATCAGTAAATTAAATGAAAAATTAGCCAGATTTAACAATGTATATGTGATTTATAATAATTTCTGTCTTTTAACCTTCACATTTTCAACCTCTGCTTTCACCACACTCACTGAGTTTTGTACATAAGCCAGTCATTTTTTCCACCACCAAGGTGTCTTCTATTGGTGAGCAAAATTGGAGCTGAATTGGATGCACACCATATAGGAGTTTATCCTATAAGAACCCCTGAAAGTGACAAAATAAAAAGTTTTACAAATAATTTAAAAATGACAAATTTTCTTTTTGGCTTTTTAAAAAAAAAAAAAAGAAAAGAAAAAAAGTAGATCCCATCAAGTCACATACAGTATATCTACCAATGTTCACACATGAAGCTGAAGTCCTTCTCAAATGTTTTATTCTCCTTAACATTATCTACGTCAAAGGGGGAGATGAAATATGGAGGTTACTTGTACACATCAGGATTCTGTATACGCAGGGTAACAGCAAAGGGAAAGTGATTGTGATCTGCAATAAATACTTAATTGATATAGATTGATGTAGGGTGTCAGTTGCAAGAAACACTCTGAAAGGCTCATCATATTTGCCCTCACATCCTGATGTGATACACAAGAAGTCTCCTTTAAGTAAACTTTATACAGACGTTGAGCAATATCCGCATCAAGCTCATGTTTTCATTCTTTATGGGATTAATCTCAAATTGATGTTGGCATGGAATTATGTAGCAGGTAATCCCTAATCCTTTAAAAGTATGTTGATGATTATCTGTATAAATATGGCATATACACAATTGCAATAACACCAGTAGTTTTACCTGTAACACTGAGAGAAGGATATATTCAAGGCTATATGGTAGAGTCTGCAGCAGTTTTGCTGTAAAGCTTGTATCAATGTAACCTCCACATGACTTTGAACATGCCTTTATAATATGACATGTCAGTGCCACCAAACAATGTCACCTGCCCTGCCTCAACAAAAGCAT
Source organism: Symphodus melops (assembly GCF_947650265.1). NCBI lineage: Eukaryota > Metazoa > Chordata > Actinopteri > Labriformes > Labridae > Symphodus > Symphodus melops. The sequence goes on along the minus strand of NC_136693.1, from coordinate 14,907,833 downwards.
AGGTCTCAATGCAATGCATTGCTTATCAAGGTTTTTGTTTGCAGGGATGACATTTTTTGTGAGTTTTTTCCTGGGAAATATGGATTAATGAAGGGTTTCCTGGATTGGAATTTTGACTTTAAATGATTTTTGAATGATAGTTTAATTTGGTTAATTCAATGTTTAAGATGCGATAAAGTCTACATAAAATTTTCTCTTTCTGTCTTTTGAATTATTTTACAGTTTACAGGGTTGTTATTTTTGTGCATTAACTTTTGAGTCATCACAAGGAGATGTCTGATTATCAAAAATATATGTGAATGTAGCTTTTTGCCCATAGTTGGAGGATGTGAACAACAGACATACAGTACAGGAGGAGAGCTAAAGAAATTAATGCTGCCACCAACTGGTCAATATTTTACTAATCTAAAAAAGGTTTTCAAGCGTATTCCACATACAAAACATTTTTGGATAAATAGTTGTTTTGCTTTAAACATATATGTCTAGATGCAAAATAAACAAATAAAGACAGGCTTGTATCATGTGATCTTCTTGTGTATGGCACTGAGCTCAGTCCTAAGTTTTTTGAAAGATGGTCTGCTTTTGGGGTCATACTGCCAGCAGCTGCTCATGATTCTGGAGATTTCCATTGGACAGGTGTGTGGAGCTGGCATACGGTATCCTAAAACACACACAGACATCAACTTTAACTTTATCTGTCCCCGAAGGACGATTTGTTGAGCAAGCCATCCAGTACAAGAACAGCAGACTGCACAAGGAATGCAATCAAGACAATAAAAGGCAAAGGACAAAGCCAAGACAGTGAAAATGCAAAATGGAAGAGGCACCAAATCCTGTATTCCCTGAGGAACAACCAGTCAAGATCATTGACTGAGGCTCACGGCAGCTCACATAAAAATGAAAGTTAAGAGCAGAATCCACTCAAAATACAAGCAGCACACAGTTAAGTGTGCATCAGGAGAATAATATTTAAAAGTACACCTCACAACACAATCAAATACATATCATTAACATTAAGATCGGCCACGTAAAAAACTGCAGACACTAACTAAAGAGATAGAGATCGATAGAGCAGAGGTCAGACACATCAGCATCACTGAGCAGTATAACCAACACAACTATTGGAAATCATTGGTGTACAGGATGTAGAGCACGGGAGACAGGACGCACCCCTGAGGTGAACCTGCAGAACAGGACCTTTCCTCTGACAACAAAACATTCACCCTGACTCTCTGAGTTGTGTTGTTTAAAAAACACAACAGGTGAAGAGAACATCTTAGCTTAAAATGTCTGAAACAGAAGAAAAGGCACTATTGTTATGGAAAAGAAAGCACATGATTTAAGAGTGACTTGTATGAGTCTTTACCTCTCTCAACCTCTTCTCTTGTTTGTTGGTTAGACATGCTTGTGTATGGTGTCATGCCCATAGAGAAAGCCTCCCATAGCAATACTCCAAAGCTCCACACGTCACTCTCTGTGGTGAAACGACCTAAAAAATCCCCAGCAGAGGGCAATGTTGGCAAAGGTACATGAGATGTTTGTTGTACACTTTCCCTGATTCAAATAACTGTTTAATTCACTAACATCAAAGTAAGGAGAACTTTATCTGGTTGTTTATGCAAGGCAGGGGCTGATATAATTTACCATAGTTTAGGGCTTCAGGAGCTGTCCATTTGACAGGAATCTGTCTGAGGCCCCCCTCTGCAGAGTAAACGCCATCATCCTGCTGTCGTGACATCCCAAAATCACTGATTTTCACCAAGTATTTGTCTGCTACTAGACAGTTTCTTGCTGCCAAGTCCCTTAAGAACAAGACAAGTCACAGAGAGAACGATGTAAGAGGGATGTTTACAGAGGATGATGAACAACAGAGACAAAAAGAAAAAAACATTATGCTTTGTAAGAAAAAAAAAAGTCGCATTTTAGGCAGTTTGACATGCAGCATTACAGGCTGAGCAGCTAACAAAAATGTCTCCAATCAGTGTCAGCCGGCCATACAGTACAGGAACCTTGTGATGAGGACTAATGACGCAAACTCATGTTTTGAACAAGCTCCACACAATAACTCAGACTAACAACAGATCCTTTTAAAGACAGTGTCTTCATACTGTGTAGAGAGAATTTGCTCTCAAGTTTAAGTCTTGTGTTTTTTCTTTGAATAAATGCTTTGAAAGGAAGATTTTTAGAAGGCTGGGGTTTTTTCTATGTGGCCTTGTGATCTTTCTCTGTAGCTCAAGTCAGGGTTGTGAAACAGTTTCTGAATCTGCTTGAAAGAAATGATAAACAAAAAACATTACAAACTTTTCAGCAGCTTTCATTATCTCCCTTTTTGTTTCCCACTACGAGTGTGAAACACAAAGAATGGTTCAAGAGTTTCACATAAAGTTGACTGATTCTCTTTCTAAACCACAAAGCTTCTGAACATCTTAACAATAAATCCAGACATAGTGTATAGAGAGATATCTCTTATAATGAACCAAGAAATTACTTCAAGCTTAATCTTATACAAAGTACATCAGTATTTTAAATAGTGGTTGTTCACAGAAAAAGAGGAATTATGGAACAAATAATATTACAATTATTTAGGTAAACTGTGGATGCATTAAATCAATTATTAAAAATGAGTCACACAACCAGTCTTCTCAAGTCTTCTGCCAACTGTACACAAACAACAAAAAAGCTCCTCCCCTGCCCTTTAGCTTTCTGATCAGGTTTTCTGACATTCATTTGTGTTTTTATGCTGAGATTTATCTCATGTTCTCTGTGTTATGAAAGTAAATATTGAAAGGTACTTAGGAAAATAGGTTCCAAAAAATGTACAAAATATAATGCACTTTTGAATTCTTTGCTGAGTTGTATTTCTTGTTGAAGTAAACATTTTAAAACAAGCATTGAGAAGAGTACAGGTATGTATCCATTCTCCTAGTCAAAGACTCAACAGCTGTGAGTCATTCAAAATAACATTTTTCCTCTACGTTTGACTGTTTGGCTGCTCTATGGGGAAGTGTTGAAAGGAAAGAACACACAGTACAGTAATTGTTGGATAAGTAACATGAAGGAAGCAACATGTTTTTATATGCAACAAAATACATTTTCACTGCTAGCCTACTATTATTTTCCAGCTTGGTTCTGTGTATCATGTTTCCTGGATTCTTTTAATCATGGTGGTTTTAGATCCACCACAAAGAATAACCTTTTTTTTCCTGTTTAGCTTAGTGTGCCTTGTAACAGGACAATATGTTAATACCTTTTATTCCACAGATGTATTTGTATTTGTTACTTTATATGAATAATAAATAACTTATGACTAGTTAAAATGAAATAAAAATAGTGTGAATGCTTTGAAGCATTCACACTAATTATGAGGTTCAATACAGCAGGTAGCCTCAATGGACTCCCCATCTTTAACTTTCCAGGGCTAAGATGACAGCACTATAAAAGTTGCTTACCCGTTGTCAACAACACAAACACTTGACATCTTTCTGGGACATTTCCTTTAATGACTTTACCCTTTAATTAACCTAACCCTTCCTCATCAGTTGAATCCTTTGATTGTGGTGATAAAATAAATTCATTTTGGTGTTGAAGTTCAGGGTTTGGGGAATCCTTATTTCTTCTCAGATTCTTTCATTGGTAGTGTTTATGTATTAATTTATTATAATAATTCAAATGTGAATTTATTAGAAGATGGACCAACCTGTGGATGCACTTCTTGCTCTCCAGGTACTCCATGCCAGATGCTACATTCTCTGTCATTTTTACCAATATCTTCAGTGTCAAACTGTGACTCTCATGCCGCAAGAAAGAGAGAAAATCCCCACCTTGTGATATGTACACACACACACACACACACACACACATATTTGAGAGTGATGATGGGGGGAAAAAGTGGGTAAGCAATAACAGAACAAAAAAACGAGTCCAGCAGGGTGCAGTTTACCTTGAATGAGCTCCATGATGATGTAGATAGGCTGTTTCTGAGTGCACACACCGATCAGACGCACAATGTTGGGATGGTTATACTGCTTCAAGATCCTAGACACAGAAGAGGAGTGCAGCGAGGATTGTGCATGTGTTAGTGATTACAGTATATGTATGTGTTTGTGTGTCTGAGTACTAACCTGGCTTCCATCAGGAACTTGTTCTTGTGCTCTGGGGCCAGGTTCTCTTTACAGGATTTAACCGCAACAGGAGAGTTATCAGAGCGTAAACGACCACTGTACACTTCTCCAAAGTTACCCTGTAGAATAAAAACATCAACGTTACATCACTTGGTTAAGCAGAAAAAGACAAGTCACTGCTGTACTTTGGTGTGGTAAACTCTGAAGGATATTTTAAAACAATATTCATTGTGGACTGAAAGTTGAAGTAGGTGCCGATGCGTTTCTTTGCTCTCTTGCTCACAGGTGAATTTCTGAATTTTTATAAAGCATTTTCGAGGTCCATTTTAGAAAATCTCCAAAGTTTCCTTAACTGCAGCATATGTAAGCATTTAGCAGTGTGATTTTAACTCACTCAACAGCTAGCACCCACTGTTGGTCTTTTACTCATTTTGTTTTTAATTACAGCGGTTAAAACACCCTGTTTCCTCACTTACTGAAGACTCCTTTGAAGCAAGTATGAAGACATAAACATTGACTATATCACGAGTTATAATTCCAGATATACCTATAAATTATAGAGAACTCCTTTGACCTGCCAATCAGGTCTCTAAACTACTCTTGATTTTCGTTTAAACTACTAATCTGGTCTTTTTGCAGGTACATTTTTGAAAAAGATAACTTTGCTGCAGATTCGGCTCGAAGACAGAATCATTTTTCTCTTTCCCACTTCACTTCAGTGTTTCTTTGAACAGATGCTGAGTTAACTGACCCGTCCAATCAGTTGTCCCAAGATAATATCATCATGATCCAGGACCCACTTGTCCTAAAAGGGTAGAAAAGAATATGAATAAAGAAAAAACCTATACTGTGATAATGACCGTAAACAAATTTAGGTTAACACATGTGCTCATCTCTTAAACAGTGAGCTGGAGTTGTTTGTTGAGGATGTTAAGCCGTGAGCTGTTTGCCGTAAGCTATAAGGTACCTTCAGTACAGGTTTCTTCAGCACTATGTCAGACTTTTTGGTGATGTGCTCTTGTGAGGATTGTAGATAACGGATAAGCTGTGGGACACTGGGGAAGCCTTCTCCGTCCAGACGGTACAGATTCTACTGACACGCAAGGAAAAGCACTCACAGAAGTTAGCAAACGCTCAGAGGAGACACACTTCATCAAAATTTGAGAAGTCATATAACAAAAAAAAAGAAGCCATAGTGCTTAGAATAGCTGATCTTATATATTCTTATCTTTGGTTTTTGCAGAAAATCACACAATGAAAGAAATAACATTAACTTAGCATACTTTCATAACTTCTTCTCAGATAAAAAAAAGGGAAGAAAAAAGTACACCAATTTTTTTTTTTTAACTACGAATGTGATTCTGACCTGCATATATGACCACAACAGACCCACAAACACTGGAAGCTGTACTTCTGCAGCTCCCTTTTTTGTTTTGTTTAAATGAGCAGATTGACTTACATCTGTGTTCTGAATGAGGAAATGCTTGCAGGCTCCTTCCCACTGCACAGACAGCACATAACCCTGCTTTTCTTGACTCTTCCTCACCAAGAAGTCTCCGTCATACTTCAGCAGCTGCTGGACTTCAGGTCTGGGAATGGCGCCATGGTACCAGTCCTGCTGGCCCAGAGGACGGTCAAACTCATGCATGGAGGGGAGGACAGAAGGCGCCTGGAGGCAGGAAGAGAGAAAAGAAGACTCTTTAAAGCTGACATGAATAAATAAAGAATAAAAAGTGGTAGAGGATGGATTTAAGGTGATTCTGCAGAGATTATATGGGGATACTTCAAAGAAAAGTCTGTTATGCTTTAAAGTCTGACTGCACCACCTTCCCTGCCTCCAGGGTACCATAGAGTGAAGAGTCGGGGAGATAGAATAGTTCACTCTTAAAGAAAAGCAGCAGCAATCCAGTGGAAGTCCAGTTCAGAAGAGACAGTAGTATTACTGTCTGGTAGACTAATAACACAAGGCCTTTCTCTGTGACAAGGTTGTGAGCAGAGCAGCTGGTTTATTGCTCTGTATGTACCATCATCTGTTATCTATGATAAGGTTTAAACCGGCGATGTGAGATTCAAACTTTGTTTTAGGTAAGGCAGGATTTCAGAAGTATGGAAACTTTACCAAAATAGTGAAGAAAGTCTAGTGGTTATTTCAGCAGCATGAAGCAAAACAAAAGAAGTGTCTGAATGAGCTCTGCCTATAGGCTCAGCTGTCCCATTTCATGCTCTGCCATTTTTGTGGACACGAACATAACACAAGTGAAGAGAGTGGAGGTAAAGACAGACGAAGTGAAACAATGTCCTTTCACTTAAAACAACCTTTAAGAAAAATTTTTTAAATAAACATTGTTTAGTGTGTACAATGTGAGATTAACTTACCTCACATTTAGGCTTAAAAAGGCCACTCAGGTTGTTTATGATACCTTCCACGAGGACTTTGGGAGGATTTTGGCTGTGGTCCTGAAAAACATACAAACAAACAAACGTGTTGATTTGATATATAAATCATGCAGAACAAATTACTCTTCCAACAGATGCACATGTTTCTATTCTATCATTTTAATGGCAACTAATCAGTAAGAAAACTAACTAATCAGTTTAGAAAAAGGGAACACTGCGTTCATCATTGCTGCTGTTGTCAAAAAATAAACACAACAAAAAGGCAAAAATTATTTCATTTCATTTGCTTTTAAGATTCCAAAAAAAAGTCAGTAAAGGCTAGCATTATTTTTCTTTGGCTAGCAACAGCTTAACCGATATATAGTGTAAATTGTGTTGTGTTATAGTGTAAGTATGGTAACAACATTTTTTTAGTGGGAGAAAAAGTCTTGTGAAAGTTTGTAGTAATTAACAAACAACTGGCAATAGACATCTCACATTATTACACATTACACCCTGTTCTTTTAGTTCATATCTAATGTGAAGACCACATTAGATATTGTTCTACTGATATTGTCTTCTATTTCCCATGATTCCATATCTCCCAATCTTTCTTTTCTATGCCTGTTTGGCAGAACTTATTAAGAGAAAGAAGAAGTTTAGACTACATTGCTTGCGTTGGATGAGAGTGAGACTGTGTCTAGGTCCAGCTTCAGAGCAGAAGGAGGTTCTTTGGAGCCCAGCTGGTCCAGTTTCTCCTTCATGAGACGCCTCTGGGCCTCCAGCTTTGCTCTCAGGCCCTGAGACAGTGCTACCTGGTGTCGACACTCCTCAAGCACATGTCTCTTGCTGAACTGGTAGACCCTGGACCGAGCAGGAAGAAACAGGTTGGGTAGATATCAAGCTGTGTGAGTTTTTTAAGACAGCAGCATTTCAAAAAGTTGCACAATGACATGCTAGAGCCCAAAAGTTATAAACTGAAAGAACAAGACCATATTAATCATTAAGAAGGATACTGTAATGACAGTTTAGTCGCAGACATTTAATAAAACCAAAAATCCTGAAGATAAAGTAAAACAAGACTTTTAATAATCAAGAATGGAATAAATTGTTAGATTTTTATGGCTAGAAAAGAATGTTTAATTCTAATCAGTCTGAAAAAGTTAGTGGCTAATTTGCATACTCCATATAAGGCTATTAGTCCTTGAAGTGGGCATCCCTGGCTCGAATCCAACCTGTGGCTCCTTTCCCGCATGTCATTCCCCATTACTTTTGATTTCTGCATTATTTGTCATGCTGCTGCAATGCCCGAGTTTCCCCTCTGGGGATCAATAGAGTAAAATCTTATCTAATCTTATCAACTGTCTCTCCAATAGAGGCACAAAAAGTCCCAAAATAAATCTTAAAAAAAAAAAAACCTAATCTCAATCTCTCTCTTCTAAATATTCCAGAGCTGTTTACATATGATAGGGTTTTATATTCTCTTTGTAAAGATAGAGTTTATTATAGTTCCTGAATTTGTACAACCCTTACATTTATCTGACATTTTATTGCCAACATAGTTAAATCAGTAACAAGTAATTGTAGCTTGATGAATGAATATAATTGTTACTTCCTGAATAATAAATAAAGGCCAATAAATAAAGGTTCATTCAGGTGTTAAACTTGATGTCTTACTGACCACTGTGTAATACTGACCGATTATTAATTATTATTAATGAAGTAAACATTTTGTAAATGCGTCTGTACAAGACTGCTGCCAACAAAGTTTTGTTGTGTTCTTTTGTGTTCAAGATTCAATCTAACAAAACCTCAGAGTAATGGTTATTAGGAAATGAGCCCCCCTTACAGAAGTAAACATATTCTCAGTCGCAACCGGTCACACAAGGTCATCCTGTTGCAGCATGTCACTGTTAATTTACAAAATGTTTCCTCAAAACACAAATCAAAGAGCAGCATTAACTGTACTTACCTCACTAACACCACCATATGTTCTCCCCTGCTGACCTTAAAAGTTTCAGCTTTGTGCAAACAAACATTGTTTTCAGTGTTCCTCCAGGAGTGTGTTCTTAGTTACTCCCCTGGGACTGTAAACTTCAAACACCCCCACAGCCTTATCAAATAAGACAAACTAGGGCATCCAGCTCCATAACTCTGACCATATCGCTGTGTAATATTTCATATAGCACATACAGCCTCCTGAGAGCCCTAGGTTATTAGATGCTGCTTGGCCAAGAGCACCCTGAACTCTCCTCAATGGGAAGGCCGCCCTCGGTGGCAAAAGTAATTTGTCTCCACAGATAACAAATGTTGCATTGTTTCATTTTGAAATCTCTCCTGTAACCTCTGAATGCAACATCAGCGCATCACTAATTCCAACTGTTTGGTCCACTCACCTTTGGCCCCTCTTGACACCTTCCTGTTCTGCCTCCAGTTCCAGCTCTAGCTGTTCCGCCGATGTCTGCTGAGAGCCAAGAGTCCGAGCCAGATTCAGCAGCTCCTCCTCTACTGCTGTCAGTCTGCAAAAGGACAGAAAAATGATCTAAGCGGAGGAGGCAAATGACACAAAATAGTCTGATAAAATAGGAGACAAAAAGAAGAAGAAAGGTGAAGAAGACCAAGTAGTTCAAACATTAGAAAAGGGAAATCAGAGTCAAGTCGATTGCGTGAGATTGGGTTGTTTGTTCTCACTTGTGCTGGATTGATTCAAGCGTAAGATCATTCAGTTCAATCTCTCCGGGATTAAGCTGCTCAGTTTTCTCCAAAGCACAACATTCAAACTCTGCACATGCTGGAATTTCCCCTACAGACCTGGAAACACAAACCACAGTCAACAGTCTCATAGCTCTGCAGGGTCTGCTTAGATGATTGCATTAGTGCTGTGTGAGAGGAAGTTTTGCCTCAGTCTACCTGCTCTGGTGGATGAAGCTCTCATACTCTTTGTAGGGATCGATTGCTGTTAGAGCAGAAGACATCTCCCTGTGGATCTGCACCACCTCATGATGGAGAACAGTGGAGATGTCGAAATACTCCTGAAGGATCTCCTTTCTAGTTCAAACGTCAGGAAGGGCAACATAAAAAAGGAAAATACTCACATGATAGCTTGTTCAGTAGCTTCAAGGAACATTATGCAAGTTATAGCCACATTCAAAACACATACATATATACCTAACTTTAAATTTTCCAAAATTCCCACGGAAGAACGCATATTATTCATACATTACGACTTGTGATTTATGCTTATTTAATTCGAATGATGTTACACAAATGGTCTGCAAGCTTTGTTCAAACATTTTACTTTTTAGATCTAAAAAAAAAGAGATGCATGAACCAAAAAATAATTCATATTATCCTTTTCCTTTTTATCAAAGTAATGTATAGAGTATTTTTCTGGCATTTACTACTTCAATAAAAGTCCACCCTTCTGCTCATTGATTTGGTGTTATTATACACAAACAAAAGTAATTGGTTCTGTAAATGTTGAAATGTTTTATTGTTGTTTGTAGAAAATGTTGCAAAAATAATTTCAAATGTAATTTTGTAAATGTTAAACTGTGGTATAGTTAATTAAGTAAATTGGCTTCTGAGTTCAGCTTCGCTTTCTTGGGTAAATAGATCAATATCTGTCTTAACGATGCAAACAGAAAACAAAGAATACAAACACGCAGCAACATAAGCTTGTCTCTGCATTTTCTTTTTCACATAGGCGATTTGGATAGGTTGTTGTTTTGTTTTTGAAAGGAAGCATAGACAGTTGTTTTTGATCCATCAATTCATTTTAAGCAATGTTAATCCACACAATTTTAATTTTTGTAACCATGGATTTTTCTCTCTATATTTTTTTCATACAGCCTTATTTTACTGGGTTTGATGTATTGCTAACATTTCGGGTTTTTTGTTTGATTTAAAAAAAAAAAAAAAAAGATTTTAAACATGTTTTTGGGATTTCAGTTATTTTCTAACTCATTCTCCATAAACATGATCTTTAGTTTTTGTGATCTTACAGTATGAGCACCATCTCCTGCTGCAGGGTCTGCAGTGCACTTAGCAGTGCAGGCTGGATCTGACTGTAGTGCTGCTGGTGGTAAACTTGGGCAGCTCGCGCAGACAGCACATACTCATTATGCAGCTCGTAGAGTTTCAGTGAAGTCTTTACATAACGCTCTTTAGCCTTGTCTCGCTCTTTATCTGCAAACATAGAGGAGAGGACACATGGTGTCATGTTCAAAAAAACATGACATTTACACTGTTTTAAAACAAGACAGACCATGACCATGAAACTGATTCTTTTTAGAGAAGTGATGCCAGATTTCCCTACCTTTGTAAGCCTCCATGTACTTCCTCTTAGCCTGAGCTGCATCTCTCACTGCCTGTCTGTAGCTGGTCCTCAGCCTCTCCAGCTCCATGTGAGTCACCTAAGGTAGCACATGGTCAAACAGAAAAAGATGGAAAATAAATGGTGCAAGGATAGGTGTTTTGCAAAAGTGCTATCTGTGTGGTTAAAAACATGTGAACACTTTATAACACCAGAAGTTGACAGTTGCCTTTTCTACATGACATTGTAGAGGAACAAGAAAACCAAGAGAAGGAAATGATCTGATCTTTGTTATACTGCTGTTGGCGACATCTCAGAACCCACAGCATCTCAGAAAGTTGCAATTGCAGCATGACATCTGCCCACTGTGAATGCACACATATGAGGAAGTTGCCTGCTCTCCATCTACTGCAATAAACACAACTCATACTCAGGAAAAAAAAAATCAACCATGCAGCTTTTTTTAAGAGTTCTGCAATCATGCAACACTTTCACACATACAATGTCTTTGGTTTTTTGGTAAAAAAAAAAAAAAAGATGTTTCATTTGAAAAGGAAAATGTCCAGTTAATGGACGAGGTAGTATGAATAACAATTCATTTGAAATTTGCACACAAAAATCCCTGTGTGTTTGTTTTGTATGACATAATTGTATGTTTTAAGTCTATTTCACGTTGAAATCATCAGAAATGTATTTCAAAAACTAAATAATGTACAGAAATTCTCTTCACCCTCACAAATGGTGGTCGGCTTCAGGCTGCTTCCAGTCACTGGTCCTCAAGGTGCCCTAAAAATGTGAATGTGTGTGTCAGTGTTTGTCTCTCACCTTGCTTAGCTCCTGCCTCAGCAGGTTCCATTGCTCTGCGTAAGTCTTACGGAGCTGCTGTTTGTCTCTGATGAGCAGTGTCAGTTTGCTGAGGGGACCATTCAGCAGATCCTCAGAGCGCCTCTTCATCACTTGACTCAGAAGGTCAGTCTGAGAGACCAGCACTCCCCACGACTGACAGACAAGGAACAAAGGGTCAGAAAGAGATCGACATTCAAAGCAGTAAACTTTAAAAACTCCAGCAGAAGTCACTAGATAACAGAGGCTGCACAGCCCTACACATGTTTATTCTCTTATTTACTCGATGTCATGATGTTTCCTATAACTGGTTTTTGAAAAGCAAGATTCACTTGACAACCGTTTCCTTCCTTCAGGACTGCATTTCACCCAAACAACTTTTACAGATTCTGAGCAAATTCATTTTTTGTATGTTTGTGTGTGTGTGTGTGTGTGTGTGTGTGTGTGTGTGTATAACCACTAGGAGGGAAAATATTTGCTATAATTCTCTAAGATTAATGTTTTACTCTTCAAACTAATATACATGCTAACTTTTTATCAGGGAAGCCTTTTCGCCAAGAAGAAGAAGATTTACTTTATTGTTCCCCGAAGGGGAAATTCTGTTTTTACACTCCATAAGTCATGCAACACACACATAGGCTGAAATATACAGTACACAACACATGCACAAACAGGATCCTATTAACATGCACTGAAGGACAGACGTCAGATTGAGGAAGCAGCCCTCGGCAGGCGCTCCTGAGCTGTTTGGAGACCTTTTGGATGAAATTTCTAATATTATCTGTTTGCACTTAAAAAGTCTATGATTAATTAGGTATAGATTAAAAGGTACTTTAAATAGATAAGTCGTTTTGACTTGGGCAATAATTAAGTAAAGAAAGTATTTCAATAAAAAAAACCATGTTGTTAGTTCAGAATGTTTAAAGCTTTATCTTAAATGTGAAAACTGATGTGAGATAAACAGGTGTCACATTTTTATGCGTCATGCATTGTCAGCAGAGTTGATGGTTATCAGTGGACAGTGGATTTAAGAATATATTACAAGACTTCACCTTATTGAGTTGGCTGATGTAGTCCAGTCCTGCACTGGTCTGGGGCCGGTCCATCTTCTCCACCATGGTAGCCATATGGTGCAGCTGCACAGAAAACTCACGCTCACTCTTAGCCCGCTGACCCATCCATTTCTTCATAACCTCCATCAGGTGAAGCTCTGAGTCCAGCAGCCTCATGACTGCTGCATGTGCCTGAGGGCACCACAGGTCCTCTCCAAATCCCATCTCTAAATAATTCAATTCTCCTCCCAATCAAGGATGTGTTGACAGCAGAACGTCCTACTGAACCTTTGTGCTCTCGTGAGACGGGGAGAAACAGAGTGATGGGGTGAAGCAGCTGCTAATGACCAATAGCAGTTATCTTTCAGTGGCCACAGCAAGGTTTCATTTCCCTGAGGGAAAAAAAAGTACAGAGCTGCATAAGAGGCAGCACTTCCTCATGTCAGTGTGAAAGTGGCTGTGCTTGTAAATGTCATTTTGCTTTTAAAATAGGAACAAACCTATTGAGGCAAACAAAGACCATACAAATGAAATGAAATACCTGACATCAAAAAGTGGAAGCTGACATTTTGGAGGCAATAATTTTTTTTAAGACATATTTAAGACAAAACTATATCCTGCTTGAGTTAATTGCTGCTTGCTTATTAGGATGATGAAAATGTCCATTAATGTTTACAAACGTTTGAATCAAAGTATATGAACATGATGCTTGCACTGCAACAGTTAAACAAATGCATTATTATACTACAACAAACCAACCCAGTAGCCATCTCAATCCACTTTCATTTTTGAATATGACTTGTTGCTAACATTTTGATATCTGAAGTTACTATGCCTTGGTGTTATTAATGAGCCTGTGTAACAGGTGGTGAATAGATTATCCTGGCTCTAAGTCAAGGTTTGCAGTGATCTAAGGTCTGATTCAGACAGGTGTGGGTTATACTTCTAAACTCCACATGCTCATCTACTAAACATGATGAAAGAATAACAAAGTCATTGCCTATTGGTACAGAACAGTGAGAAATGGCTGGTTTGTTGTAACATTTAGCAGGCTTCTTTTTTTCTTTTCACACTCAGGTTGTCACCATTAGACCACACCAGGTTGTAAAAACTGCTGTTTGTTATATGAAGAAAACCCACATTTCATTTTCTTTATTTCAACTTCAACTTTATTTGTGAGAGACAGTGTGCAATAAAACACATAAATGTGACCTAAAATGTTAGCCTTAGGCTAATTTACATCTGCAGTCCCTTTTATACCACTGTGTGTGAAGTCAGTCTCACTTCATTACTTCTTTTTATGATTTGGTTTGTGTGGTATGCAGCCTCTGAGCAGTAATCTCATTGGCTTAATTACAGTAGCTATAAGCATGAACAATGCAGCTCAGGCAGGTTCTTGAGACCACAGAGGAAATGACTGCCTTCATGTTTAGATGGAGCACAATACCAACTAAAGGTCAAGTTGTTGCCGATCATACACCACAGCTGACAGCAAGAGCTGGTAAAAATATCCTGGGCAATAGGTTTAAATCTTTGACAAGATGTAACTAATTTAAGTGTGAAGCATAGAATATATTTAGTTCAGTTTTACACTTAAACACATTAGAAGTTCTCTTGCTATAAAACACAAACAGGTACCACCATTGTAAAGTCATTCTAGTATAATTAAGCTTTGACATTTGTTGTTTTGCAGCCGTGTCTTATGCATACATTAATTCATGATCAGGCACTACCGCCACCTGAACAATGTGTGTTACTCATGCTAGAGAGACCAGGTCATCAGCAAGTGTGACTGACCAGCTAAACGACACTAACCTGCTTTAGGACAATCAGCAGCTCTCTCAGTGAGCATCACAGAAAAGCGGAACTCAAATCTCATGTAATGCAGTCTTACCAGAGACTGCACATGCTTCAGTGCTTTTAAACAAAACTTGACACATGGCTCAAGGCAAACCAATCTCTGAGCAGTGATATAAACCTTGTATGGAATCAACTTGAAGAGAATGAATGTTATTTCCTTTAAAGTTAAAACTGTTACATTTGTTTTTATTTTCACATTTGTTTTTTGGATCCTCCTACCCAGAGACCAAAGACGTGAATTAGCTTAATCGCTAACTCTCTCTCTAAGTTTGCTGCAATGTGAATGATCTCTACTTTAACTTCAGTTGCGTTCTTTTTTTCCCCATTCTAAAATGTTTTTTGGGACATTTTTGCCTTCAGGAAATGTTGGCAGGAGAGAATGAGAAATAACATATAGCAAAGGGCCAGGGCTGGATTTGAACCCAAAACCTTTGAGGTGATGAGTAAAGCTTATAACATGACCAATAGACTCACCGGCACCCTCAAATCTAATTCTTTAATCATAACAAAATATATAAACATTTTTGCAGGTGTAATGAAGTGAATAAAAACACATTTAAATTTGCATAGATCTTTATTTTTAGTAGAATCTATAATTGACATCAATTAAATAAAAAGGAGAAAAAAAACAAGAGCAAAAAAATCTTTAAATTACAAGAAATTACACTGCACCAGTCATATAGTACAAAAATAGGCCTTATTTTAGAGTTTTGTCCCGTGTTAGATAGTCATTCTTGTACATTATTCATAGGTCACAAATCTGTAAGGTACTGTGTGCAGCCACAAGCCAGAAACTGCAACAATAGGCAAGAGGAGGTCAACAGCCTGACCGACTTTGCCCAAACACCATCACAAAGTGTTTCATTTATTCGAAAACAAGCATGTACACACGCACATCTGATTCAGCCCTTAAGTTAATGGAGATGGGATACATTCTACCTCCCCCCTCCACAGCTGCTGAACATACAGGCTGTCACTGCAGCTCTTCCAAAAAAGGCAGAGATGACAGAATCATATCGACAAAACACTTTGAACACAAGTGAAGGGGTCGACAGACTGTGGGAACCCCAACAAAACGCAACACGTCATAAAGCGAAACAGACAGCATTAAAATGATTGTCTTTGGTTATGCCAAAGATATTGCTCCTATTTTCTCCATCTGACTTCATATTGATCACTTCTGACTACATCCTAAGGCAGGAATGAAGCAAAATGGAGCTTTAAATATTTCAGCTGGATAGAAAAAACCTTCATCCTCCCCATGAGTGACTCCTATCTTTATCCATAAGAGGAGACATTTTGGATTTGCAGATTACTGTATAGCAACGTTGTTGTTGTTACTTACATGGGGAGGCTTCACATTTTGGTGCCAGTTGAGTGGTAGAGTTTTCATTGTGTGCTGATATCTGGCATAATTAGAGAACCTCTATTTTTAGTGTGCAGTTTCCGTCACATCTTTGCAGTGAAAGAGTGAGCCGGCTGCAAATGGTTTTTCAGCAGCGACTTAATGCTTCCCACATTCACGCCTCTCTTAAAAGTCGAACACTTGAATGCACAAAGCTCTGAGTTAATCAGTTTAAACTTTTGAGTTTTCAGGCTGTGGTGGATGAGACATGAAGACAAAATGAATAAATCATTTGATGTGTGCACTTGAGGGCGGAAGAGAGTTGAATAAACACCCCAAAAAAGTTTCACTTTAGGGGCAGCTATGGTCTTTCAGGAAGCAAAACAAATCCTCTGGAAGTAAAGATGGACAACTGAAAATACAGACATGACTATGAGCATAAACACATCAGAAAGAGTCCCACATTATAGTTCTGATTAACAAAAAGCTAACTGAGCATCCCAAATTTAAGTTAATAGAAGAGATATTGATGCCACATTAGCCCATAATCCAATGTTTACAGACTCCACACCACGCTGGGAAGTTGATCTGTGGCTGAAGTTATTACAGGTTTTAGATGAACATCCTCCTTAAACTGGGGCTAATAAGAGCCTAAATGGCAATAGGCACTAATGTACATCACCGAGTGGTGCAGCACTCACTTATTATCCTGTAGCCACGTTAGCTTCACTCCTTCAGAGGGCACTTTCTCTAAAATCCTCGTTTTCAGCTGGGTTTTCAAAACGCTTTAAAATCGAGTTGGCTGAAACTGCCATGCTGAGACGAATCAAGCCTCCTGGCTCCGTGCTGTAATTGAGAGCATTCATAGAAAATCTTCTCCATTCTTTTAAAGAGGATATTGGCAGGAGTAAGATAGAAACTCAGTTATATTTCAGTTTCATCTGTTGTTTTGTCTTTCTTTCAATGACTTTCTTTGTTAAGCAATTGGTGTCACATTCAACTCTGCATATTTCAGATAAACGCCTTCTGAGAAGGCTTTCTACCGAAAGTGGTCAAATATTTTTTTATGTGTTCTGATGCACATTTCTCAGTGTCAATGCAAGGTTATCTTTTGATTGTCGAACTTAAGAACAAAAAGATGAGCGAGCCGCCTGGGTAGGAACTGACCAAGTTGATTTAGCACTTCAGTGCTGACCAACAAGAGCTATAAAAGATCCTTTCACCCACTTTATTTTCAACAACAGGCTTTTAAAGCCCAGGTGTGACAGCTGGTGCTGATCCTGAAGAAAATAAATTCCAGGGGAGATAGGGATTCAGGACACGAGGGTTTACACAGCAGCGTTACAGTTTCGAAAAATGCAGGTGCTCCTAAAACATACATTTGACTCAGTCAAATGGAGATGCTCCTAAATCTTTCAGGAAAAATGATTCCATAAGCGACCTAAATATAATACGCCCTCAATAATTTTATAACAGCTCCTATTACAGCACATTAACCCTTGCTGAATGATATGAGAGGTAGATAAAAGGATGAGCAGCTGCAGTTTTGAATGCACGCCATCACCATGACAACCTCTCTCAGCAAGCTCCATTGTTTTAACGACTGGAAACAAAACGAAAATCAAAACGAAAATCAATGCAAGTAATTAACAAAATAAAAGTGAGCTCAACGGATTGAGTCAATATCTACTCTGGATTGAATCAGGAGATGCATATTTTAGACGATAACCAGCCCAGGAGAAAAATCACCTTAAAACAAATCTCCCCTGAAGGTATGATTAAAATCTCTCAGAATAAATAGTTTCTGCTCTTTCAGTCTGAATATAATTAATTGCCGAGTACGCTGAAGACAAAATCTGAAATTCAGATTAGAAGAAGACTGGAGGGTAAGTACAGACACACTGAAGAGAGCGGGGTCTCAATGCAGATTTTTTTAAGTGTATTTAAGATGCGTGAAAAAGATGAAGGAGGAGAGGAAACACGGGTTTCTGGTTTCATATGCACTAACACTCACAAACCTGCACACACGCACACACATTAATTAATTAATAGTTTTTTACTATGAGGCGTGTGTAATGAGTCCTCATTTCTGACTAAAAAAAGAAGGCATCCACTTGATATTAAAGTGTCTGCACATTTGCTTTCAGTAGAAGCTCTGGTTCTCCTCAGTCACATTTTGTTCTCTCAGCCTCGGGATGAGAGCACTTGACTCACACACATTAAATACCCCTGGAAGGGATTGTGCCTCGGGGTTGATGGAGTAGCCTTTTTTTCCTAAATGTATCCGATTTTTAGAGACCCTCCTGTGACAGCGAGGAGGTTATGAGTGCAGAAGAATCTGGAATCCCAAAAGGGCGAAGGATGCTGTGCTGGATGTGTGAACAAGCAGAGAACTGAAGCCCCAATCACACTGAGATAAATAACTACATGGATCCATTAGAAAAAAAAAAAAATAAAACCTTAGTGAGAGATGGGTTTTTGATTTTAGGTAAATATGAAACATATTCAGAAAGCTCTCAGGCTAATGATTTCTAATAATGTGTCACCAAAACAGTCTGACTTCTGTAATGCTTTTGATTTGTGCATTATTCTAAACTGCTCAGATCAGTTGAGCTTTTCTGGACAGATTTTAGACGTTGATGCCGCCAAACAACACAAAAACAGAGAATCAGTGTCTCCTAATCCGATTTACTGCCTCATGTTACAAGTTGTTGTTATCCCTTCGGTATTAAATGTGACAGGACCGGCTTTAGCTTCTTTAAAAAGGGCACTACACTGCATCAGATTTACACAATCATGCTCGCTCAGTCATACACACTCATTCAACAATCTCATCTGGCTACTGCACAGACTGATGAAAAGAGGAAGAAAGCAAATCATAATCAGTTGTTTACTGGAACAAAAAGGAGACAGAGCTGGAGGGGAAAATGGACTCTGCACAGACGGACACTGTTAGTGATTCAGGGCAAGAGGAGGGAGAGAGCCAGCTTAATAGCTGTGCGCCCAAGTGTGAACAGAGCAAAGCTTGGGCCATCCCTCCAACTCTGAGAGACAGCTGCTTCCCGCCAGGTCTCTTACTGAAGAGTGGATGACAAGATCCTGAATTGGACTCAAACAAAATTCCAGTCAAACAGAGACATAAGTGAAAAAGAAAGAGATAAAACCAGAGAGGACTGTGAGAGGACAGAATCAGCCCTGAATCATCACACCAAAAGAAAGGGGGTGGGGGGGTGCTTTAAAGTGGGATGTGGGAGGGATGTGTTGGAGGCATTAAAGAGCACTTTGTGTTTTGATAAAGGCAGTCCTCTCGTTGTGGACGTCACCCTCTTCGTTTTCGGAGTCTGTATTTACCCCGTCATCCCCCCACACTGTTGGTATTCCACGGTACGACACCACCCTATTACCCCCAAGGCTGAAGCTGCCTCCGAGGCCGCCGCCGGCCTCCAGGGAGGGCAGCTTGATGAGCGCACCAGAGCGCAGCTGCAGCAGCAGGAAGATGCCAGCAAAAGTGACCATGATGGCCATGCAACTGAGAACGGCAATTGTGATGGGCAACCGGGAGCTTAGTTGGAGCTGCGATTTGGGGTCCCCCTCGCCCACCATGAAGCTACCGGGGGACTCACGCATGAACTGGTTTAGGTGCATGCAAGTTCCAGAAATGAGGTCCAGCGAGCTGTGAGGGGGGCAGGACAGACAGGCGTCACGTCTGAGGCTGCTGCAGGTGAGGCAGGGCGACAGGCAGGGCAGGCAAGCGGGGACGGAAGCTGGTCTTATGGAGTTTCCCACAATGTAGTTGAGAGGCTGCGAGCCCAAAGAGAAACCTGCAGGACATTCTTTCACACAGCTCTGCTGAAAGAGGTAGTAGCCAGTGTTGCACTCTGTAACAGAGAAACAAAACTGACATGAGAAGACGCACGACTCTCACCTTTTCACACAAGTCAGAAAACACTAAACGGGAGAAGACGAACCGTGAAACAACAGTTCAGATTCAGTGAGCATGGTAACACATGCTGTGTCTAAACAGTGTTTATTTGATGCTAGGGTTGTCTGGTATCTTGTCAGTGTGAGATTGACTTTGGAGTTTCCATTTACACTTGTGTTAGTTCTACTTTTAGGGGGAGAAAGATAATGATGAAAAGCTTTAGAGTGATATGCTTCCTGCAGCATCTTTAAGTCAAAACAGCCTTTTCCATATGCAGCAGGTCCAGATGCAGACCAGTCTTTAAAGGTAATGAGCAGACTTTGGGTGCTGGAAGCTAACACAGCTGAAAACAGGAGTGTGACCCAACAGAAGGATCACAAACCAACAAAGTGCAGGTTTTTGTCTTTTTTTTTTTTTGAACAGAATAAAGTATAGTTGTCCGACAACAATATGTAAAAACATCATTTATTTTAACCATAAAATAATCAAACTTCACCTTAACCAATTCTGTAAACTCTACAATGATTTTCTTTTTTGTTCCTGTCTGTAATGCCTCTGACAGCCTGAAGAGGTCAGGATGTCACCGTTTCTCACACACGAGACGGGAGAGTATGCAGAGACCTTGCCTGTAGCGGTATTTGTATTAAAAATAAGGTGGGCAGAATGGACATCATTAAATATAAATGAGATTATTAAAAAGGCACCAGGAGAGAAATTGTATTTGATCTGACCGGCAGATAGATCTTCATTTAAAATTGATACTGAAGCGACATAATCAGATGACATTTGCAATAAGAGTTCTGCCCACACTGCTGCACAGTGAGCATGGTATGATATTTCATTTTATCAACCTCATACCGTCTGCACTGCTTCACATGTCTAACCTCAACATGACACAGTGATTACCCCACTCCACCTCAAATGTTGTGACAGGGGCAGAATCAGCCTTACCGATACAAATCTGCCTCAGGTCCAAGGTCTTACAGCTGCTGTCACCAGGCTGAGCCTTCTCAGAGGAGCTGAAGGATGTCGAGCCGGTGCCGTACAGCACCAGGATGAACTGGGTCAAAGTGCCTAAGAGCAGAGACAAGTGACAGAGTTGAGAAAAAAGGGAACTTAATCGGAAAGTAAAGCAGGGCTGCCTCTAAGGGTGGATTAAGTAAATGTGTCCTCTCTGAGTGGTGACTCTTTGTTTTCTGCCGTAAAGTGACAGGAAATGAGCCTCAATTAAAAGCAGCATGATTTCTCTCTGTGCCTAATCGGAGTGGTTTAAAGTGAACGTCTCAGAGGGATCCTGCATTGTAAGAGGTTCCACTTTGGTAAATGACTCCACACCGAGGAGGGAGCTGTGACACATTTATCTACGTCTGGTTTATGGAGCTGTCTTGGACTCTGAGCGTGTTGTTGCAGTTGGACCAGCTATGTCTAGAAGCTAGGGTTACAAAACTCCGGGAATTTTCAAAGTTGGAAACTTTTCATGGGTTAGGGTTTAACAGGAATTTATGGGAATCAGCGGGAATAAAGCAAAACGTTTTCCGAAACTGACGGTTGGCCCTTACCAGGGAATTTAAATATAGATGGGGAAAATGTATTTTAGCATAATCTTGACTAAAACAACAGTTGTCATGCAAGTACATCTATGGTATTCCTCAATCACATGCACATAGCACACTGCAGGGCTATAGAGGCCACGCCCCCTATATGCACTGTGCACGCCTCCATCAGGACACATGCCAAAGTATCCCAGGATGCATTGTGAAAAGTAGTGTACGATCAATCGTCACTATCAGAGTCCGGGATGCTTAAGAATAAATTTTTTTTTTTTTTTTAAAGGTTTATTTTTGGCCTTTTTGCCTTTATTGATAGGACAGTGGATAGAGTCGGAAACAGGGAGAGAGTGGGGAGAGACATGCGGGAAAGTGGCCACAGGCCGGACGCGAACCCGGGCCGCCCGCGCGAGGAGCAAATCCTCGCAACATGGTGCGTGCGCTGCCGCTGCGCTATCGGCGCCACCAAGAATTACATTTTGGTCCAAAAATATGTTTCTTTGCATCTAAAATTCAATATTCTATATATCTTTATTATTCGTAAATGTTTTGTGAATTCATGCTGTTATTGACCGTTATTACTGATCCTCTGACATTGTTAAGCTGCATGTTTTAGTTGCGCCACAACAATGATGTCAATGTCAGTGACCGGCGAGTGAGGCAGTAGTGTCCGACATGTTTTTTTAATCCCGCTGAGTGAGTGTACGAAATAGTCCAAAACATATAACTCTTTTTATAGTGAGTAGGCAATAAGTGGTTAGGGTTATTTCGGAGCAGCCAAAGTATTGCTATAAAATAAAAATGTCTGTCATTGATTTGGATAATTTCCCACTTTTGTAACATGTTTGGAGTAAATGCTCAGACTTGTATAACTATGAAATAGTAAATGTAGAGTGCAGCCCTGATACAGATATAACAAACTCAAAGTTTTGGGGGTTGTAGCGGACCTGCTCAAATTCAGCTCCACAGCTCCAACAAAGAGATCAGGGACTCAACAGATAAACAACAAAGATTTACCGTAGTCACTGGCGCCGGCCACATTCTCGATCTCTAGTGTCCACACCCCGGTTGGGTTCTCATCCCAGGAGTGCGTGGTCATGAATGCCCAGTCATTAAACCCCTCTGAGGAGTAGTCATGAGGTCTGCAGGAGGAAGATGAGTACGAGTGATTACATTTTTTGTTGATCTCCCTGTTCCGTTTGTCTTTTTTTCCATACCGTCTGTCTAATTATTTGTGTATCTGTGTGTTTGTACCTGGGGTGGAGCAGCGTGGAGCGTGTGCCTGCTGGACTAATGAGGTGGATCGCTAGGTTTCCTCTGCGGTTGTAGGAAAGGGTGAGGCGAGCCTGGACGTGCTCTAGTGAAGTCACATGACTGTCTGTTCCGAAGCAGGCATCCACACTCTTGTTTATGGATAAATGGCTGCCAATGTTCCTGAAAAACACCAAAAATAACAAAAAGACAGAGTGGTACTTCAGTTTATCCCAAACTCACAAGCACACAGCCAAAGTCCATGTAACTGTGTGTGAGTGTGTGACATTTTGCTCCTGGCCAGTGTGCCAGCCTGTGAAGGGTGAAGAGTTTGAGGCCTGAACAGGATTAATGTCTCACAACCTGTAGACCCAGCGTCCTCTGTGGAAATAAAGCATCCCCCTTTTTTTTTGGAGTCTCCCTCCAAATCCGCTTAGGAGATTACATGAATCTGCAACAATACTGAGGAGGAGAGGTGTTGGGTTTTAGTGACAGCGATGTGTTGTGATCACTAAACTGTCACTCTGATTTAAGACATGGTCCCTCCAGGTTCATTCTGGTCACATTTTAAAGACCACATAAACACTCTTGACCTTTGCAGCAGCCTCACATGGAAACAATCGAAAGGTTAATATACTGTAGCACTTTTCTAGATGCCAGCCAGTCACATAGTGACAGCCCAAACATGCAAATGTGGGCTGCTGTGTTTGCTGCCAATTTGCATCAAAAAATAATGTGGGCAAATACAATATGTATTTTGTGGTGTTTTGAGGTAGAGTCAGAAAACCTCGGAGAAGGGAATGGAAATGTATATAAATGGCTGTTGTTCAGCTTGATTTATGGTTGCCAGCTGAGTGCTGCAGCACAGGCGTCCATGATTTAAGTTCTAACGGAGGAACATTTGTGGCTCTGTTGGAGTCGTGGCATCTGTTTTATGAGCACCCATAGAGAGAGAGAGAGAGAGAGAGAGAGAGAGAGAGAGAGAGAGAGAGAGAGAGTCAAACCTGTAACTGGCAATCTACCATTCAGTCAGTGCGGGGGAATCAACAAGAATATACGAGGGCAACTGGCCAGCAAAAAGAGACGACAACTTTGGCCCTTTATCAATAAACATTTCAGTAGCAGCTGCAGGTGACAATCACCTCAGTGGTGAAGAATAATCCTTTTGATTTGGAGACGTCACAAGATGAAAGAACAGAAATCATCTATTTTTTATTTTCCTTCTGCTTGTTGTTTTCCCAGGCATTCTGCTGCTATTCAGCAGATCAGGTCCAACGCATGAAGAAAATGTCATCACACATTTGAAATAATGAATTAAGTGTTTTTTTTAATATTAAATCTGTTTAGTGCAATAATACACAACGAGACACAAAGATGATCTTAATCCAGTGTGAATTAAGAATTTCAGGGCTACCAAAATACCCAGCCAACATGCAGGACTTCCATCACTTGGCTAAGTACGCTTGGGAAAGGACAGAGTGTTCCTAAATCATAAATCCATTTCTGAGCTTCATTGTGCAGCACTCCTGTGTAAAATAATGAAACACTATAATGGTTATTGGGATCAAGTTTGTTCAGAACATTGTGCAGACTTCTCTCTCTACGCTCATGTCTTCATGTGTAATGCTTTTGTACTTCATGCTTAGTCCATTTGAAATGGACTAATTCAATTTAAACAGATTACCTGCAAACTCCTGAATCCATGAACAAATCTTTCTCTAAAAAAGAAGCAGTATTCTTAAATGATTGTGTCGTTATGCAGTACTGCAGTGTCCCTGAATATTTGTCTTTTTTGAAAACACTGCTGTGATGACTGGATGTTAGTGATGGCTGTAAAGACACTGAGCAGCACCTACCTGCTGACTCATTTCATGTCATTCTGGATAAGTGAGCCAGCTAAACACCTAAAAATCTAAATTGAATAACCTGCCTCCACTGCTGCTCCCAGACGCTCCAACCATCTGCTCTGAGCATCTCACAGCTGCAGTAAAAAGAGAAAGAAAGCTCAGGCCCAGCAAGAGAAGTGACAGGGAGCGCATAATGAAGAGAGGATGTCACAATGTGTTTCGACTCTGACGCCACCAGAAAAAGAAATGAGATGGTTGAGGAGGAACGAGGAGCCTCGACAGTGGAGAGAAAACAAGAAATGACAAATGATCTTTTCCTTTTTTTTTTTTTAAAGTTACATGGAGCTGAGCTGAGCGCCTGAACGCAGATACAAAATGAGATGCACGACTACAGATGAAGACATAACACGTCAGTGCAGTAGGACATCACAGCACAAACAAACCTGGACATCTCTTACATCCACAGTCTATTTTCTTTGGACCAATCTAAGGTCAGTCTCAAACCGCTTCAAACCACTAAATCAAGGAACGCTTTTGAAGAAAAACCAAAACACTCTGTCGGGTTGAACATACATTCATTGAGCATCAGTGCTGCTGTTTCTTGTTAGGATAAAATTCCCTCACATGATATCCTACTTTTTGCCCCTCGTCTCTCGTTTAACCCAGGCTTCTTTGCTAAACCGTCAGATGTCCTCCAAACTTTGTGCGTTTCTCCGTCACCCGTCTTTCGTTGCCTTTAATTGATCTGCACATCCCAAGAACGTCCTCCTTTTTTTTTTCTCTCTCTTTCCTAGACATGCTGTCTTTCTCCATCTGTGTGAATATTTCTCTGTGCATCTGTGAGACCTGGAGACTAAGTTGTGTGGTACCAGGTCCTATCTGATTCATCCATACTCTTCACAAACAGCATACAGTTGATAATAATCCATACATTTCTTTTAGGCTTCAGCCAAATAGATTGCTTTCAAATTGATGTGAACCAATCACTTAGTTTTAAGTTTGAACTTCATCAAAACAAAAAGTAATAGTTTAATAGTTAGCTTTGTTTCATGTGGACATTTGTGGTCACAGTCTTGACATTCATTCTTTGGGTATCTAAATGTGTGCGAGTGTTTAGGTTTAGTGTACTAACCTTGGATCACAGACCATGGTGATCACACATTTCCGCTGTGGTCCCACACTGGTCCACGTTCTTGCAAGAGACACAATTTCACTGGCGTCAAGTAGCCCGTATCCATATGAATGACTAACTGCAGCGAGAAGAGAGGAAACACACATGAAAGTCTGCATAATGAGCGCAGCCTCCTCACTCTGCCTGCACTGATATTTGCACTGATGAGCTACACAGTGTGCATGCCTTTTTTTTTAAGCTTTCACCTCACCTCCATGGACATTTTGCTTTATTATTATTATAACATATGCATTAGCATCAAAGGCCTCTGAAGACTGAGGAAGGCAAAGGAGAACTTGAAAGCAGTTGCCATACCTTTGCGGCCAACCCCATTGGTCCTCCAGTCGTTGGTGAGCAGGTGGGCAGGGTGAGAAGTTCGAACAACCAGATGTTGCATGTCCCTCCAGGTGAGGTTTTTACTGGAACATGTGAATGTGCAGGCACAAACAAAGACACACAGAGCCACATAAAAGGAGGAGAAACACACGGACACACACATTGTGAGACTCTGACTTTGATAGAACGTTAAAGCTCTTTGACTGATCAAACAAACCTCTGACAACGCGTCTTACAGTGAAAACAGGTGGACAGCTGATTAAATACAAAAAACAAAAGGGACACATTAACATACTCTCCTGACTAACACACACTCTATATCAAACATGAGTTTGAACTCAGTTTAAGCCCTCGGGCAAAAAACATTTTCCAAAAAGTGTTCTCTATTCTGCAGATGTACAAGATGAGGAGAAAAAAGGCACAAAATTGGTGTAACATGAGGTCATGGTTGTGTTTAACTTTCAACGTATAATTGTTTTTGCAGATTTATTAAAATGAATTATATTATGTAGTCATTCTGCTGGATTATTTTCTCATCACATTCACCCCTAATTGCAATCCTTTTCCATCACCTCACTTTGTTTTGCCACAAGACTAATGACTCGTTTTCAGTAGTTCTGCTGTTCGGGTTTGTCCCTCCATTAGTGCTGCGTGACTGGATAGGAATGATTAGTACTAACATCAAATTGTGCTTTTTTTTCTAAACTCTCTGCAGAAATCTGTCAGGCTTGGAGGTTAAAAGTAATTCATAACATGGGATATTTTAGCAGAGTTAAAACACAGACCAAAAAGCAATTTAAGGCAGATTTGTACGAAGCGTTAAATATGTCAAATATCAGCCGTCTGAAAGTGTGGAAGAAAGAAGAAGAAACATGTTTTTCTGATTGCCATTTAATGACCAAGTTGCATTTAAAAAAATCCTACGATGTTCCAGAAAAGTGATTGCAGGGTTTTTCTGAATATTTTAGTTTGCATGCAAGATGACCAATGACTTCCTGTAGAATAATAGATCACTCTAATCCTGAGTCCATTCAGCACAAATTGTATTTAACATTTTAAATTTAAATAGGATAAAAGGATTTTAATCTGCAAAAGTCAGGAAAATATGCAGATAGAGAGGGCGAGAAAGAGAATGTATAACTAGAAGAAAATTGCCAGGCAGAAAAATGATGATAAGCACTTACTTGGCCTCGAGGGCGAGAGCGATGATCCCAGCAGCCAGCGGGGCAGAGGCAGAGGTGCCTGTGTGAGAGTCTGTGCATTTTGATTTGAGGTCTGTAGTCACCTAGGGAAGATGAACATGGTGGGCTTAAAAACAGCTCAAACAAAAACTGAAAGTTGTTCTTAAACTTTTGTGTTGATCTGAATGCCTTAGTGCTTGGAGTTGTGAGAAAGCGAACATATACAGACCTAATCCTCTAACTAACTCACTCTGATTTCTTTGGCCAATACACAGAGTCTCTGAATTCTAAAATGTTACCAGGACTGCTTTTGTGCCTTCAATTTTCTACAAATATATCCACAAAATATGAACTCTCTAGCAACCTAATGTTTTGCTCACTTCTTCTTGTACTCATCAAACAAACTTGCTCAAAGCAGAAATCTTCAAAAGGTTAAAGTGTAGGAACAAAATGTCCTCAGCATGACTCCGTGGAGTCATGTTGGAAATTTAAAGGAGCGAAATCTGATCATTTCCGCTCACCCTCTCTTATCATCTAACAGTAAGCTGATTGAAAACATTCAAGTTTTTAGATGAGACGAGAGAATGTCTCTGCTTGTACTGGGTAGCTCTCAGGAGTGAATATCTGGAGCTGCATGAATACATAGCGAGGTGATGCAGAACTGTTATGTTTGCCAACATCCATCTCAGGAAGGATAAAGGTAACAAAACATTATCCTGTGAAAAGCCCCCAGTCACCCAAAGTGTAATCCTACAGGAGAGGTATAGGTACTGTATGTAATGAACGAAGCACTTCATACCAAAGATCTTTCATTTGTGCTGACCGGTGCACTGCCTCCAGAAACTGGTCGCTTAACGGACTAAACGGAATAATAAATGCACTAACAGAACTGATTTTAAAGGTCCGATGATGCATTCAGGAGATTCCCCATTACTTGAAACTGAAAGAGAAGTATAATATGAGCATAATAAACAAGATATTCACGGCTGCCTATCCCCCGTTAGTCCAACCCCCTTCTCTTTTCTTTTACTCCATCGCTTCATGACTGACAGCACAATTAAATGAGTACAGCAGTGAAGCATTAAGGGACCAGCCACATGTCACAGAGATGTCATAAGCTGTCTGTCCAGTCAGCCTGGCTGCTAGTGTGTGTGTGTGTGTGTGTGTGTGTGTGTGTGTGGTCTTATGTGACAGGAATGCTAAGCAGCAACATATTGCCAGATGGAGTTTCAGCCGTCCATGATTCATAATTGTTTTAATGGTCCTACAGTAGATGGGATGAATGGAGAAGAAGAGTGAATGAACACTGAAGAAGTAGAGTTGTGGTTCAGACAGCAGGTTTAATTTAAAGCTGTGATTCTTAAAGTTTTTAAAAGACATTTGGAAAGAATTGTGCAGTTAAAAGATTGTAAAACGTGAATATTTATTAATATTTGTTTTTTATATGATCACAAGCAGCTTATTTAGATGGTGGACAGAATTTTGAAGCTTTCCCTCAGTGAAGGTTTACCAAAATACTTTCTGAAAATATATTAAATACAAATAACCAGTCTATTTGAAAAATAATCCCAGCCATTTATAATAAAGAAAAAGTCTTACCTGGAGTAACATCTAATGTTTGTATTAATTGTAAACGTAACGAAAAACTTAAAGTAACTCTGATAATGCAAACTCAAAAGACAAGATATTCTTGTCATATTCTTTTTATCTAAATTAAAAACTCAAATACAGCCAACAAACTGATGCAGTTCCCTAAAATCCCATTTCAGAATACACTGATTAGAAAGTTATGCTTCAATAACTGTCCCCTTTAAATCCCCTCTTCAGCTCAAATTTGAGGAGAGAACCTTCTCATGTTTTTTCTTTGATAACTGATTTTTGTTCCTCCTGGAGTTTTTGACCTCTTTAGGAAATACGGAGCCTCATTTCAATTGGTGTGTGTGTGTGTGTGTGTGTGTGTGTGTGTGTGTGTGTGTGTGTGTGTGTGTGTGTGTGTGTGTGTGTGTGTGTGTGTGTGTGTGTGTGTGTGCCTGTGATGTTCGCCTCGTGCACACAGATGTGGCTGAGAGGATACAAAGTGCTGCCAATGGTTTCAAGCTACTTCTGTGCTCTGCAGGTGGCTGTAAGATGCAAAAAGATGAAGCAGTGTGCCAAAAGAGACTGAGGGAAGGTAAACACTGATGTAAACATTCTGCTCTGCAAACGTTACATCAGGCAGGGTGTTAATTCAACGTGTTTAGGAGACCTCAGGGATACACAATAGATGTTTTGTTCAACACTAAATGTAAAGGTACTTTTGTTTGTTTATAAATAAAAAACTTGGCCCATGTTTTGTGTAACAATTTGTTATTAGGATTATTAATGGCCTTTTTTCAGCACTAATCACCATATCACATAGCTCTAAAATGTGCTGCAATGGAAAGAAACAGTAATAAGTAGCCTGTGCAAGTTATTTTCATCCCAACATTTTAACAGATTAAAAAGGTTTTTTAGTGGAAGAAAAGTTTGATAAATTATGTTTGGAAAAGGTCTGTGAAGGACACAAGAACATAGAGAACACAAGAGTGGCTCACTATCTGTTTCTCGTTGATGTTTCCGGAGCTGTACGTGGTGGCCAGGGTGGAGGAGCAGGCCTCGCTGTACCAGGGGACGTTGCCATTCTGGGTGGAGCTGCTGATGGACAGAGTGTAGATACTGTTGGTGTAGCCATCGCAATTACAGCTGTCCTTCTCCCTCCCGCCGTTGCCAGAAGCCCACACAAAGATAGAGCCCAAACCACCACGGCCCTGAAGGGAGAAGCACAAAAATCAGACAAAAAGGTTTTCCAAAGAAAAAAAAAAAAACATCCATTAATTTATTATCAAAGTCCTTGGACCAGCACTAAGCAGAAATAACTTAATCTCATTCAATCTTTGAAAAGGAATACCAAACATATGAGGGAAAATTCATTTAAAAACAGGCCCATGAAAAGTCATCATCCTTCACAAGGACTGTGGTCACCCCGTAAATTAAAAATAACTAAATATCATACGACAGCAATTCATTAGAAAAAGGCACAAGAGCTCATTGAGATAAATCATCCAACCCCTCAGCCTTTAAATGCAATAACATTCACCTAAGAGTCTCTTATTGTTTTGAGTGGAAACGTCTCTCGCCGCATTGATCAAACACAGCTCTGCACCACCCACACCACCATCTGACAGCAGCATCCCTGTGGTAAGTATCTGTGTAGTCAGTTTCAGCATCTTTAATCAGATCTGTAGTACATGCCTAGAATCCAATTGCTCTGTAACATGAGTCACAGTTTGCTAGCTGGATGTTTTTATTCATCGAGAGCAGACGTAAACGTTTTTATAAGCTAACTTATTTGTTGACATGTAAGAGATTACCGCTTGACAACAAGATTGACATGTGACATGACCGTGTGGTCCCCTGATATTAGGATAACTTGGGTACTTGTATACAAGTTGTTAGGATTAGCCTCCTCAATGTATTTTTTAGTGGTTCATGGATATTGTTTGGCATGTTTTTAGAGCGCGACGATAAGACTTGCTAATCAAAGACACATTCTGAAGATCCATTAATTGTTTCTTCAGACAAAAACGACCTTGATTTACACTTGCAGAGACCATGTATAGTCTAATTGAAAGAGCTGAAACACAAACAAGATGAGCTGGCGGATACACAAAATCACTTCAAGTTAAAAAAAGAACAAGAAATAGGAACTTTTTATTCGTTCTTTCCGTCAGGGCTGCTTCAAATAATTTCCAAGACTTTCCTCCCTGGTGGCTTTCACAGGACATTCCCTTCCATACGTAATTGTTGGGGTAAAAAAAACCAAACTGCTCTGTTCCTGCCGCTTTGTACTCTCATGCTTGAACAGTTCAATTACTAAGTGCTGAAAGGAAGCAACACACAGGCTGTAAATAATTTGACACACACACAACCACACACACACATGCACACGCACCTCTGTAACTCCATGCAGAAAGGCTTCTTTTGCAAGTTTGGCAGGTCCATCAACAGTTTTGCCGTCGTCCTCTGGGCCCCAGCTGGCGCTGTAGATGTCGATGTGTTGGGGATTCAGACTGAGAGACTGGGCCTCCACCATATCAGTCACCTCACCATCCAGCATGCGCACACCTGCAGCCGCATATGCACACGCACAAAAACACATGAGCATACACATGCACACTACAACACAACATGTGTATCAATCATACAGCCCCTTGTAATGCTTGATAATGAACTTCAGGATTTTCTTAAAGGGAAAGGTTGAAGATTTCACATCTAGCATGTCAGCTCATGTTGCTATCACCCTGTGAATACCTGATGATTGATTGGCATAAAAAGCAACAAAGCAAGGCTGCTGTGTTTACAGATCTGCATGTTAACACACTTGTTTGCAATTTCGTACAGCCTGTGTGTCATGTGCGACACAGTGTTGCAGCACATGATGCTGCTGTACATTTCTTGTGCTTTCACTTTAATGTTGTCATGAACACCAGCATGTAAATCAAGGCCAGCTCTATCGATTCACTGCAGCCAGTTCGTAAAACATAGAAACAGAATGAGATGAACTGCATTGTGGGTGAGCTGCCTCCTCATGTGTGATGTTGATTTCTGAGGCTGGAAATGCAGACAATAAGATGAAAGAAAGAGAGCGTTAGACATGTGTTTCAACACGACTGGATAGAATTGGTATAAGTGAGTATTGATCATCAACTTTCTTTCATAGTGACAAAAGTTAAAAAAACAAAAAAAAAAGAAAAACAAGCGGATATTAAACAACAGGCTTCAAAAAAGGATCATTTATGATTGGCAGTGGTAATTGCTTGTGTTCTAAAGAGATTCAAAATGCTATCGATGCAGGAAAGGCACATAGAGAGTTTTTGTTGCTGGTTGAAGACTATTACTTCCCCTTTAAGTTTACAGGATTTTTCCTTTAACATAATTCTTCCCGGTCAGAGAAAGTGCTGAAAATTCAAATACCCGAAAAATCAAAATAATCTCTTTCATTTGATGCATGCATGACACATCAGGTAACTGCACACTGCTCTTTATGGGTTAACAGAAACCTGCTCTGGGTCTTTGAAGTCCTGCAAAAGCATCAAACACAAGATGAGCAGCTTGTGTTTCCATGGCAGCCTGCAATCCTGTGAGAGGGCCATGTGATTCGCTAAACTCAAGTAGCTTTAGTACCCTTCCCAAAAAAAAAGCAAAAAAAAGCAGCATCCATCCATCCCTGGAACCAGAAAAAAGGATGGTTAATAAAAGAGTAGTTTTACTCTTATTGTCTGTTCAGGGCAGAATAATAATCAATGTCAACATGTGGCTAACGAGAAAGTGAACAGAATTCAAAATTAAAAAATGTGTTCATTTTAACTGGTAGCCTGTTGTCTTGCAATTTGTGCAGCCATTTGAGAGGAACTCTTCTTTGTATCATACAAAGTAGAAATCAGTAAGTAATACTCACAACTTTGAGGAAATGTGCTTTTTGCTTTCTTGTATTTAGTGAGGTGAGACGAATGAACTCAACTCATTTTAGTAACCAACATGTGAACCTAAAACTGGCACGCACAGCACTGCTTTGTATGATATGAGACTGAAAAAAGTGGAAACAGTTGACAGAGCTCTCTCTAAGCTGGAGAATAGACAATTAAACCCAAAATCCTTTTGAGAAGGCCTGTAAAAATATTTCCCAAAATGTGGTATTTTTGCTTCAAAAATCATATGTAAGTTGACCGAAAAGACATCAAATTCCTGAAAACAGCCTTGGTGGAGACCCTGAGGGATAGGAGCTCTGAGCTGACATTTGCAGTAACTCCGTGTTATATTTATTGTCCTCTCGTCGGGCCTGAGGATTTTCTTTCGGTTCACCTGAAGGACTTCTTTTAACCCTGAGAATCTCATGTGTAGTTGCAGATCGAAGCCAGCTAAAATGTGTTTGAATCTGAAATATTCCACAGGAGTCTCCTGGGTGAATAATATGTTAGAGCACAGCAGGTGGCATCTGAAGGAGAGTGGACAGGTAAGGAATCAGAGAAGCTTTTGCACTGCTGCTCCTGTATTCAGCCTTTCCAATTAATTCTCCTGGGCCACCAGAATGACTGAACTGGCCCAGCTGCCTTGGATATAAAACACTTTTTCCCCCCTGTGTTTGGATTCTGATGTTTAAGGGAAAGCTAGCTTTCCGTTTACAGTTCATGTAATACAAATCTGGACTCTGTATTAACTGGATCAAACCGGTGCGAAGTGAAAATCTGGCTCATCCCTTAACCTGCCAGTTATGAGGTTGATTTCACATATCGACAAATTAAACTATTACAGGATGGAAATAAGTGTTGAAGGAGGAATCAAATGTTTGCAAATAAGATTTGATTATTTGAATAATTGCTTAAATTTTGCAATTTTTCAACCAGTTTTGAAATGTTGATGTTTGAAGATAAAATTGGTTTGCATCTCCACTCATTCTACTGAATTGTCCAAACTTACAGTGCAGCTAGTTAACTGCAGTAGCTAGTAAGCTAGAGATCAGCAACAGCTACCAAGAGCTGTTCAGAACTGTTAAATGTAATCCAATGTGCTGTCACAGTGGCTGACGAAGAGTTGGTTAACAAAGCGGCTTTTCCTTGAGTAGAAGTTTGCAGCTGATGCTTTCTGAGTCATGATCCATTTATTGACATAGCAGGAAGTAAAGCTATTCAGCTGGAATTTATGGATGACGCTAATATATTTCTGAGAGATAATGTGCATACATCTTTCTGATTCTACAGATTTTTCACAACACCAGGCCGCCTCCTGCTTCATGCCCACACACACACATCGACTGGCTGTGTTGAAAAAAGTTGAATGCCATGTGGTGTGTTCCTGCCTGCCATCTGGAATGATCATAAAGACTGAAGTTATAACACTCGGAGAGGTAATGAAAGCATGCACCAGAAAAAAAAAGGAGCTCCTGCAGTGAAAACACCACACGTTATCAAAGCACAAGACACTGCGCACATCCTCAGCACAGCAGCAAGATAGAAACAAAAGAGAGGCATGTGACCATATCGAAAATCAGCTTTGATCTTGACGTCCCGTTTAATTTGGATAACTACTGGGGAAAAAGGCTTAGATAAAACATCATGAAATAGTAATAAAATATGTTGTTCAAATGAAAAATGTATATACATCAACTTTGTTGTTTTTGTATATTGCGAAGCCACTGAAGCTTCTTCTGACAAACGAGAAGGGAAAGTTTAAAAAAGCGCCCACCCTGAAGGCAGAAGCAAAACAACACATCAGCATGCGAATCCATTTTAGAACAAACAAATGAATTTTTCACAGTATTTTTCCAATTTCACAACGTCAGTTTTTTGTTGTTTTTTTTGGTCAGATTGTACTTTGTGTTTTTTCATCTCTGGCAGAGGAAAAATGTTCTTAAAATAATAAAATCGTTTCATAACTAAAATATGATGTTTTCTACTAACAGAGCCTCTCTGTAGTCAACGTCTGTCACTCAAGGAAAAACCCTGTACTAGATTGCTCATCTAAATCCACGTCCTGTTTGCAAAGTGAATTCACACCTTGTCTGCAAAAATGTCATTTGCTGAAGTTTGGTAAAGAACAAGGTGACATTAAAGTAAACAAAAGGTGAGCTGATTCTGTTTTCTCTCCGGCTCTGTCTTGATTTCTAATCTTACACAATTATGGCAAGGGAGATCAAAAATAAATCACAGACTTGTTTTGAGCTGACTGTACCTCCAATCTTGGCATCGAAGGCCACGCCGACTCCACAGATTCCATTGTTGGCCACTGCAGCAACTTCTCCTGCACATCTTGTCCCATGCCTGGATAGAGGGAAGATAGAGGAAATTATATGGATATCAATAGAGAACACCACTTATCGTTGTGCAGGAGTCATCGCTCAAATTACATAGTTTTTTTTTACTGCTGTATGTGAACCGTGACAGCACAGGTAGTATCAATTTCTAAAAATGATTGCTTATGTAAAAATGTCCCTCCCTAAGGTAGATTCATAAAAATGTTCTTGGCTTCATTTCCTTAAAGCAAATATAAATTCCCACCTAGGTCTGAAAGAAAAAACATTGAGTGTATCAGTGGAGACCACTGTACATTATCTATGGCCTTCTAGCATTAGGAACCTTCCAATGCCTACGGGCCTCGAGACAAGCTGAAGGAGAATCAGATGACATGTCACACATACAGGGCGTGTGGGGGTGAATAAGATTTGCTGTTTTATTAAACCTGGGTCTCTATGGTAAGCTCTAGCTGCAGGCATGGCAGTGTAGAGATCTAAGGAGCTGCTACAGAGGAGCGGATCATCACATTCCAGTCAGGTGCACTCTCATGGTCTGCCAGATGGATTTGCACCGTTAATGCCCTTCAAACCAGAACACAAACCCCAGTGGAGTGCAGCCCTTAACAGAGAGGAACGCTGGAGCCTAGGAAACACTGTGCCACACCAGGAAACAACAGAAACGCAGGAAATTCACTGCTGAAGGAACTTTCTATGCCAGTAGGCATCCATTAAGGCAGTCGGGGTATCCAACCAAAAACAATGACCCTGGTTGCACTACATAACATCCCCTCACACGATAGTTTTTTGTTTGTTTTTTGCTGACAGGATTTCAGGGAAATTTAATATAAGGGTGGTATGCCAATATTGACATTATGTTTTTAAGTATTAAACATGCATTGTGTGATCACTCTCTTTCTCTCAAGTGTCGCTGGAGCAGTCATGCTCTCGTATCATTCATTATGTGGTTTAAAATCACACTTTTTTATTCTGATGAATTGGCTTCCTAACAACGTTTTTTGACTTAAGAATACATCAATCACAGAAATTGAGTTACCTGAAGAGCAGTTTAAACAGTTCACAATAGAGAAGTAAAAGGTCACAAAAGCCACAACCTATTTTTATTCAGCCGTCTTATTCAAAGTTTCTAAAAGACTTCTGTTTTCATTAAAGACACTGGTATAATAACAGAGGGTCAGAGAATTATAATTCCTCCGCAGTTCCTTAGAGATCCTTTTCGACACAGGGGTGAGCTAAAAAGAGCAGAGGTTAATGACAATGTCCCAGTCCAGATCAGCAACATAAACGGAATATTTTACAGGATATGAAGTCGGAGGTTGTAAAACCCTGAGAGGAGACGGTCTGCTGGATGATTAAAAACTTTATATACTTAAAAGTAAACACGCGCACACAAATGTCATCTGGACGTTTTCACAGAGAACTTTATCTCAACATTCCTGGAAGTGCGAGTCTGTTGACTTTGGAGGCTGATGTTCACCAGGCAGCGTCCGTGTTTGTGATGCAGCTGAAGATAAGCCGAAGCTCAGGTGTCTGTATAGGATCCAGAGAATGCACAGGCTCTTAACTCCAGTGTTCAGCTGAGCCTTTTTTTCCCCCCCAAAATCTCCCTTTGACACATTCATTACAGTCACTTACATGGTAGCCTGATTCATAGCATACAAATGCAGCTCTGCAGTTGAAGCTCAGTTTCTGTGTCTGATTATGCAAGAAAGACTTGCCCAATCAGGTTTACGGGAGTGATTTTCCCTGAAGTGATAAAATGGATACAAGGAGAATCCTTCAACTGCTCCCACTGTTTGGGTCAATATGAATGTGAAGTAGAGTGCACCAGTGGGTCAAACACTTTATTGAAATGTACATGTGAAAGCAGCCTGCTCGCTGCTATTAATTCACTGTGGGTCTGCAACATAAAATCGCTTTCGTTTTTCATTTAACGATCCATCCAAGCATTAGTAGCAGAACTATTGTAGGATTCAACATGGTTAGTTCAGATAATGACCTGTATGATGAAAATGAGGTTCTTTAGGTGATGGTGGTTAGGATGTGTCTGAAATCAGAGCTAAAAAAAAACACCTCATTGGCCCTATTACTTTTTTATAAAGCACTGATCTGATCCAATGACTGCTCGTCTCCGATTTCCTCTGACCTTCAACACTACAAGCTCAACACACAACAGATGGAATTACTAAAATAGCTGCAGATTATTTTAAAATATTAATAATTCATACATTTACCCATTGTTTTCCAGTTAAATAAAACTTAATGTGTTCAACAAAAAGAGAGCAAAAATATATGATATGTACTTTTGACTTATACAAAAAAATCATTCAGAGCTGAGAGCACATATAGGCAGGACCAAACAGAAGTTAATGACTTACCTAAAGTATATGTATTATGGCTAAAGAAGTGCTCTTCATAGAATAATCTTGAACCTGCTCTGACCTTTCTAAAAATGAATCTATCAGTGTGACATTATGTGCACACATCGCCCTAAGTCTTTAAGGTGCTTCACTAGACCCGTAAATGTTAATTAATATAACACATGACACCCATGATAAAGATTCTCATAGTGTAAGGCACCAATCCCCATATGTAGGATTATATCATAGCTAATTAGAAGCCTTGACTGTGTGAGTTCATATGTCAACTGAATGAGCACTCACAATGAGACGCCTGAGGGAGACACCAGTCCTCCGACAATAAGAGCCAGGTTTGACTTCATATCCTCAATTTCTCTGTTCCTACACAGTTCTACAGATAGACTGACATCACATGAAACCAGACCTGGATCCAACCCCCAGGCTCGGAATGTCTTAGAGAGGAGGCTAGAAAAGAAGTGACAAGCGCTGCTGCACTGGAGATCATCACATGAGGAGCTGCAGTGAAAATAGTCTGGGACATTATCTGCAGGAACAAAGAGCTGCCTGTCACTACAAGCACATCATTGTTCAATCAGTTGTTAACAAGTACCAGGGATTAATTACCACTGTCAGAATATCTGTCTGATAGATGATTCTCTGACACACGGGTACTCACAGGCTTTATTTTCACACTGGCACTCACACGGAAGTCTTCACTCTCAAGTACACACACTTCTTAAAAACACTTTAAGAATCCAATTTGAAGATGAAGTCCAAAATATTTCCAATGACGGTTCTTCAACAATAAGAAAATAACCATTTAGTTTTTGGCAAAGTCAAGTACTCAAATATCTTGGCCAGTGGTGTTCAAGGATTTGTTGAGGAAAGGGTTTAACTTGATCTGATCTCAAGCAAGTGTTTGAGTACAACAAAGCCTACATACTGAACACAACACGATTACAGTTGTTTCATAGGCACAGCATTTTGTCTTATTTGGCCGGTTTCAGACATGTGCTATTTAACAATGACAGTAAAATACTTTTTTAATTTGTCACAAGCGTCACTACTTGGGTTGGGGGACAATTAATTTTGCAATATGTCATTGTCAGGTTGTGATAGGATTACCTATTAACTAGTGAGAAATATCAGCTTTATAATAGAAAAAATCTAAGGTGGTCTAAAGAGATTTCCCTGACCATTTCAGTCATTGTGTTACTACCTCATGACTCCTCATGGTGGTGCTTAAGTCATGAATGAGATTAAATCAAACAGAAGTCAATTGGCCAAAGAAGAAGTTGACTGCAGGGTAAAAGGAGAAGTCAGAGTGATAATGCCGGACAGTGGAGAGAAGAGGTTAAAGGATGAAGCATAAAGTGAAACAGTGATGAACTACATTAATCCTGGACCTGACTTTTTTTTTAGGGGCATTTTGTATTCATCAGATGATCAGATATCGTGATGTTTCATTATACGATTGTCTTACAATAAATCACTTATCACAGAGTGCCTGGATCGCGATGTCATCATTATCATGGGTGACATACTGTGTTGTACTACATGTGTAAACACATCGCACTTATAACTGAATACAGGTCAAGCTGCTAGCTGAATAAAACGGAACCAAGTGAAGCGATAGTCAAATAGAGTGGGTGTCTGCAAAACTCCCGAAGTGATGCCAGCTTTTTCACATACAGATTAAAAGGGTCGACATGTTCAGCATCCCTTTAGGATGCAACACAAAGTAAGAACAATGAATGATTTTATTTAAAAGACTTCCAGGCCTTCACTAATCCAACCCAACAAAATCCTCATAGAAACGTTTACCCTGTAAATGAGGAAAGGGAGAAGATTTTGAAGGCTTATCAAAGACATTTTTTTCTATTATGCAGAGACAATGTGCAACAATCTCCAGATTCATGCAGCACATGTAGTTCAGATGATAACAGATTATGGTGAACAAAGGGGAATTTCAGTAAAGTCTTGTTCCGATTACAGGCAGGACAATCCCCAGGGCAGATTCTACTCACACTGACTAACTCGGGTTACAGTTGGCTGCAGGCCCAGAGGCCGACAACATGCTCAGGATTCATCCCCACAGCTGGAAGAGCCATTATCATTGTGCAGGACCTACACTCTTGGAGTTACTCTTTGGAGACCTGCTCAAGAGGAATGCTATGGTCATGGAAATGGT
Source organism: Symphodus melops (assembly GCF_947650265.1). Taxonomy (NCBI): domain Eukaryota; kingdom Metazoa; phylum Chordata; class Actinopteri; order Labriformes; family Labridae; genus Symphodus; species Symphodus melops. The sequence goes on along the minus strand of NC_136693.1, from coordinate 14,868,290 downwards.
GAAGGACTGGAAACATGTTTACCAAGACCTGTAACAGCAGCACTTCATGTCTGTGTTTATTTATTTCACACGGATACTGGTTAAAAGAATTTAAAAAAAGTCAGTCTTCTTAAGCCCCGTTTCCACACAGCAGTCCGGATCAGTACGGTTTGGTTCGATTAAGCCCGATCCCGTTTGCGTTTCCACAGCCACCCGTGCCCTATTTGATAGGCAGCGTGCAAGCCGGATGACGATAGCCGCTACGTAAATACCGTCATGTGATTGCAGCTAATCGCTAACCGCTAACTAATAAATACAACAAAGGAGAAAAACGCTACACAAACAAAACCAACACTGGAAGACATCCAGCAGTTCATCTACTCTGTCACTGACATGTGACTCTTCGTTACAAGAACTCAATCAAGCTTTGTTTCAGAGAAGGCTGTGTGCGTCGAGAAGAAATACAGACGTAAACAATCAGCTGTGTGTGGTTTAAAGACGGCTGAGTTTTCTTTGCCGACGTAACACGGGAAGTGACAATTCTTTCCACCAATCAGCGGACTGCAGTGTTTAGCTCCACCTTTTCGGGTTGGCTTCACATTCCTGGCACTCAAACGGAAGGGTCCCAAAAAGTGGGACAGTACGAGTCGGTTATTTGGGAATCTTTCCCGGGATTAGTCTGTGGAAACGCTGCAAAATGAACGCCGTACCGAGATGAATCGAGCCGAACCGCTCGATGGAAGCAGGGCTTTATTGATGGTCTAGTTTGCTTTGTAGGCGCATCAGTTTCAATGGCATTGTGTTCCAGAACATGTCCAAAAATCCTCACAGCAACTTTAAAATTATTTTTCTCGCTTAAGCCTGAAGATTTTAATTTGTTCTCTGACCTTTTCTACTTGATCTTACTTCTTTTTTTTTTAAAGATCAAATATGAAGGGAAGGGGACAGCAAAAGTTGGGTACATAAGGGTACAGGCAGCCCATTATATATTTTGGGAGCATGTAAGGCCTCATCAGATTGGCAGTTCAAACATCAAGTGGCGCAGCCAGACGGTGATGTGTGTTTTTCCCCCCAACAACTATTTTTTCCTCTCATCGCTCATTGTGGCCCAATAGGTGGATCAGCCAGTCTGACATTTGCCTGAAATGCCAGATTACCAGCCCAGTGCCCGTGTCCATCATTGCATTGATCTTTTTTTATCTTCAAAGTCCCACTCCTGGCCCCATTGAGAGTCTGCTACACAACATCTTTCACTCAATTGCTTTTTCTCTCTTGCATTAGCTTAATTACTTTCTCCAAAAATCGTTGCGGCTCTAGAGGCAAGATAGTGTTTGCTGTTCATTAGTCTTTTGGTTGCACATAGCCTCAAAGGTACATCAGAACAACTGTTTTGCTCTGCTTGTTCTTAAGTCTAGTAATGGTTCTGCCAGTTCACTAATGAGCTGGCCTTCAGGAAAAAAAAAAAAAAAGTCTGGACATGTTTTTTAGAAGACAGTAAAGAGAACAGTATGATGGAAGTGTCGAAGGAGGGATAATTGTACGGTCTAGTGAAAATTAATCAATGCGTGTCGACATTTCTGAATATTTTTGTTGAGTCATTTCGCACTTTCCAAATGTTTCATGAGCTATATATATATATATACACATCAATATTATTTGCTATGTTTGTTGCACATGGTTATAGTTTAGTAGTTATAATATGACACTTCTCCATTGTTTTTGAGGTAAGTCTTGCATTTAATTAGGAGGAAACGAGTCCAAAGAACAAAAACGAAGACTTCCAGCGTGTATTCAAGCGTGAAAAGATACAGCTTGTGAAAGCATCCTGATATGAGTCAGAAGAAACCTTGGAAAGAGAAACTCCTAGATCTCATGCCCTCTTAGACAAACAAGTCGTTGAATGCTTACATTGCTGCTAAACTATCCTCACTGCTTCCTGTATGCCGGGAAAGAAAGGCTGCTTTATGGAGGTGAACAGATTTGCGCTTTCTGCAGGGAACAGATACTCACAGTCTTACACAACCTCACGCATTTTCATGCTCGCCCACAGCTTGTTTACACATGCATCTGCACCTACCCACCGGCAAATAAGCGAAACACACGCACATACACAAATATGCTCGCTCACATTTCATCCTGCCATGAGGAAGACACAGAGAGCTGGGTGGCGATAGATAAGGGCTGAGGTGAGCGAGGGTTGGAAGGAGGAGCAGCCAGAACGAGGAAACATCAATAGTGAGTGTCTCGGCTGGGCTCTGGGCCACCGAGAGCCCCTAGAAGAGCTTATTCGTACTTTGGCATAGATTGAGGATCCGTGGAGCTGCACCACAGGGATGTTCTCCTTCATTCTTCAACAAGAAATTCCCAAATTAGGGTTTTGTCGGTGGCAGTGGTGAAAACATTTAAGGGCACTGGCACAGAATCATAAAAAAACACTAACACTGGGCTGAAGTATAAAGTCAAGAGTTATCATTTAGATCTTCATGTTTAGAGGAACTATAAGTGATTCATTTAAAATGTGTTAAGTTATTTTCTGAAATAGCACACTCTAATACCAGTTAGAAAACAATTAAACACCTACGACAGTCAGCCTCCATCTTCGATATGCTTAACAAAGCCATTAAAGACTTTATAGAGTACTGGCATAGCTGCAGTGCTTTAAGGTCATTTCGCCACTCCCACTGTCTCCATCAGGCTTCCCTATCCATGATGCCCACACTCTGTCTGCTGGAGGTGTTTGATTTCCACCCATGACAAACTATTCTTCTGTGTCTATGGCCCGTTATCATAGTGAAACTTACAATCAAAAAGCTTCTCAGGCTTTCCAGAGTTCCACAAACTGCCGATTATCAGAAGAGCTCATAAGAAATTGAAGTCAAACAAGGCAGGTGTTGGGAAAGAAGGAAGACAAGCACCAAGAGATGTGCAGATTCATTAACGCCGAAGAACTAAATTGAATCAATTCTCTGCAAGGCATCACTAAGGTTGGTAAACAACCCCTAATGTCATCAGCAGAGGCCACTGCAATAAAGCCGTTTTCTTCACACACTACCTTAATCCATGTGTAGATTTACATGACTTACCCTGGCTGCAGAAATGCCTCGGGGGTGACCCGGTGGCTTAAGAGGCTAAAACAAATCCACAAACTGGAAGTTGGGGACAAGCCCTACATGAAGAAGTAATCGTACAATTGTGGAAATCAAAAAGCATGAAATGGAGAAAATTAAAATGTCTTGGACAAAACAAACCTCCCAGGCATTGGCCTTCAATTTGTCTGACTCCTATAAAAGTCGCCCTTTGACTCGGCAGTGGGTGATTAACAACCACAGGCCTATTTACACATCAGCTGTCAGCCTTCAGACAGTGAGGGGGAAGAATTAATCAACACGTGTCATTTCATCCTGACATGCAGCAGGCGTTGAGGAAACAAAAGTGTGTGGTTCCAGAGCAGTCTGGAGGATGAGTAGAAGAGTGAAAAACAAATTACAGTTGGAGGTTGTTGGGGTTTTTTTACCTGTTGTCATTGAGCTGCGTGTATCGAGGCTGTGGATCTGGGTCGCCATCGTTCACATCATAGCTGGCATTCTCGTCCTTAGAGAAGAAAGAAAAGATTAGCTGTCAGAATCAGCTATTCTCAGTTTCTAAGTATGCAAAAAAATGTCTTAAAATCCATCAGCTCCGTTCTAAGAAGTCACTATCTCTGCTCCATTTATTCTGTTCTTATCTTTAGTCTTTTCGCTGCAACTCTTATGCGGTCTCTACATGCGAAGATTTCATACTCACATAGTTCTGGCTCAGGTCCGGGTGGTTCTTCTCTATTCCATCATCCAGGATGGACACCACCACCCCTTTACCCGTGTAGCCCAACTGCCACGCAGCTTTGGCATTCAGGTCACGGTGGTTGCTGTTATACTGAGGATGGAGAGGGCAAATAACTTAGATTATCAGAGAGAATCTAATTTATCTGAGAGACACCTGAGAGCTGACAGGACTGTGCTTTTAACTAAAGCCTGAAGGGCTTAGTCCAAAATAGAAGGCAATCAATTAAGACATTTAGATGAAGAGTGAGCTTCAGGGACAAAAAGATACTGCTTATTGGGTTTCAGTCATTCTCCCTCAGAGTGAAACACTCGAGTTTCTAAATGAGGGCGAAAAGGTATTACAATGCGTTAAAGAGTATCTCGATTCCAAAAGCATGACTGCATGCATGCAATTAATGCATTTATTAATAATATCAAGCAGAGGAGTCACACCCAGTCATGATTCTGTATGCTTTTTGATTGGCTTCTAACATTCAGCTCGACCTTTGGTCAAAAGCCCTGCACGGTTTTAAATGGAGTTCACCTTTTTCTTTTTTTTGTCTGTCACACAGGGAAAGGTTTGCTTTTTCAACCTTGTAACATCATTCACACTTCAACCATCGAGAGGAAAATCAATTAAAGCTGAATGTTGTGATCTGCAAAGCTGATTCAGATTGTAACGGCCTTCCGCAGACGATCAGCGGAGTCTCTTTTTCTTTCATCCCTTAATATCAGAATTCCTCCTGCACACTGAGAGCTTGATCTACTGTTTGAGATTTCAGCTTTGAGGCGAGTCGATGATTCATCATTGGGGAAAAATTCTGTCCTATCATTTCGATATCAGAAAAACACTAAAATATTCATTGTAGTAGCAGATGCTGACCATTAGTATCTGTCCACAAAGGACGCCCTGCACACAGACCCACCCACACTCTCCTCCTCAGGCCGGCTGCTTTTGGTTTTAATGAGGCCTGACTTATTCTCTGCCAGGACAGAGAGCACACTTCTGTAAGCTGGCAAACAGCGCTTCATCTTTGAGCTTCTACATATAGGAAAACTTTATTTTCCCCAGGTGCTTCACACCTAAAGCACACAAACATATCTTCAAAAAGAAATAATGTTGTTTTTTCTCTCTTAAACATCTTGTAATTCACAAACAAATATTGATTCAAGGAGAAATGAGAAGCTTCATATACCGGACCATGAATGATACTTACGTCATCGAAAGCTTTGACGCAGATAGTCGAAGGTAAAAAAACATTGTTTTCTTGCATGTTCGTAGTATGGCATCAGGGACGGTTTGACCCACAAGCACATTCAAAGTGAACGTCTCCGGACCGATTAAAGCTTTTCAATTGTATTTGGGGAAATCGGTCGATTTACCTAAAGGACAAACTGCATCTAGAAGAAACAACAAAAGGTCTGCTTCTCCAACAGCTCCATTTTATGATGCAATACAAACAACTTCCTGGATTCAAATCAGCTTAAATTTGATGCTGACTTGACATTTCATTTTGTTAACAGCGTACATGTTCATCTGTATTTTTTCTGGTCAGTGTTGAAATGATGACATTTATATTCTGCTCTGAGCTCGGCTGATCTCACCACTGGAAAAGATCTGAAAACAGCAAAGGTGTTGCTCCAGTTTTCACATCTTTTGTTGTTTAATGAGCTCACAACCTCACAGGCTGCCTGCAGACGCAAAACACAAATCAATCTGACTTTTTACTCTCAGTCGTGTTCAGCACTCTGATTTAAACACATTACTGAAGCGACAACGATAATGTTCAAGAACATTATGTATTCTCTGCTTCTTTGTAAACAGTTTCTTATCATACATGATTTAAATATACTGCTTTATCATGTTTTGCTGACCTGCAATGAGCTTTACATTTGCCCCTAAAAGAGGGTGCAGCTTATCAAATGCAAGGTTTTGGGGGGTTTTTTTCATCAATTTGACAGTCAGAGGAACATCTTCTAGCCATGGCGTACTTTTTGGAAAATATATCATTTAGAGAACATCATTTCATGCACCAAATGTTTTATTCTTTCATTCTTTGCCCTCGCATATAATGGCCTCAAAATAATTGAGAAAACATGGCAGATTTACTGATCATGAAAATGTTATTAGGGTGCACTTTCATTCCTGAAACACAGTAACAAGCTTTTCAATTTTCCAAATCCATATCCATCACAGACGGGATTTACTCGCTATCAGTTAACCACTTTCAATTCTTGTGGCTAAAGTCAGAAACTATTACACCGAGGAACATTGATGAAACCAGGCAGCAGGCTTTTATCTGCTCATTTGCCTTTCAAGCTGCTGTTAACTACAGCAACAAGGGAAGTCAGCCTGCCTCCGTCAAAGCAGACGCATTTTAAACTACTGGTGATGCAAGTCTGTTTTGCATTAGCATGAGTCTTCTTTTGCCTGAAGCCTCCTCGCAGTAATTGAAGGAGGAGTGGAGCTGAAGAGAAAATCTCAGGGGCTGTTAAAGCTGCTTCTAACAGGCCAATGTATCAGTGACATTCCTCTAGTCAAACGTAAAAAATCAATCAGCGGAGAACAAGAGCGCTTCAAGGTGAATCACCTGCACTTTCCCTGCGTTCTCTCTTTGTAATCACAAAAAGCAGAGAATCACTCTGTGTACGTCTCTGCTTTTGTTCAAGCATCTCCTTTTAGTAAATCAAAGTTGTGCTTCTTCTTCTGCAAACAAGACACATAGACATACATACATTATTGGACACACACCGGCTTGTCTTTTGACAGCAGAGGAAACAACATCACCTCAGCTTTAATTAGCTGTGTTGACTTTCAGCAAATAAAAAGCTCAACAAGTATTCAATGCTGATTTGTGTCAAACACACACGCCAAACTTAATGTTTAATACTCACCAGGTACCACTGATCTCTGAATTTAGGATCTGAAGGGTCAGCATAGACGTCCCTCTTTTTCCTCCGTTTTGACACCTGTTGTTCCGCCCAATTTACCTGAAAAAATGAGGGCATAAAAAAACAACAACATATTTTTGATATAATGCTTAGCAAAGAAAAATTACTCCAGCTGCAATAAAAGACAGTACAAGAAATAATGATGTACTATCCGTGAGGATCACCACATCAACACATAAATAAAGATCCAAATTCTCATCAGAATGACGTGAGACTAAAGACGACGGGGCATCGAGGACCCCTCGCTTGACGGATCAACTCCACACCGGCCGGCCAATTTAAATGTCTAGATACGCGTCTACGTAGAATGAGATACACTAAGATATAACATGCACTCGGAGAGAATCTTAAGACATATATGCACACAAAAAACAAACACACATTTTCAGTCCGAGTCTCACAACAACAGTAACCCAGTATGCAGCTGGCTTTCCTAATGTGTGAGCTCCTGCAGGAAGTGTTGACAGAGGCATATTGCATACAAAGAAAGTAAGCCTGCATCTTACTCCCTCTGCACAATCGTGCTGGCTTTACAGCCAAACTGGCTAGATGGAGCAGAAAAGAAACTAAATATGTCAGTGAAAGAAGACAGAGAGCTGCCTGCCGCAAGGACGGAGCACCTGATGTGAAGGACGAATCACAGCACACCTCTCCCTCTCTCTCTCTCTGCAGATCACCAGAGACTCGAGAGGAGAAGAAAAACAAAGTAATGAAGGTCACATCAGCAGCAACGATGAAACAATGCCAATTGAACATGAGCATAATAAATGCGTGTCATGGGTTCATTCCTCTTAAGGAGTAGAGAGGTTTGTGTGTGAGGCGTCATGTCTGTGTCTCATATCTGTAACTGGTTTCCAGCGGATTCTTACTTGGAAGATGAGGTCAGCTGTGGCAGATTTCCACACTAAACATTTCCACTTTGACACAATGGAGTCAAAAAAAAAACTACTGCTGACAAACTATGTGTCAGCAAACACTTTTTTGGGAAAAAAACCAAAAACGTTGCCAGTTGTGGGAGGAAATCACAGTAAGTAGTCTGCGTTTGCGCTGATGGAAAAAAGCGGATGACCAAAAAAAAGGGGGGGGACTAGAGTAGCTGTTCAGATTATCTTCAAAAAATTGAGTTTGGCTAGTTTTCTGGAGTTGTCAACATTTGGATCTTAAGAAGAAGAAAAAATTCTGCTAAAATCACCCGCAGATAGCTACAAGAGGCGGTGTCCCCTGTTAAGGGCTGATACCCAGTCAGATCTTGCCTACAGTCCACTGATCGTTGGATTATTTGTTTTTGTGCTCAATCATTCATATTCTCATTTGCAACACACAACATATAACACATAATTAAATTTGTTCTCTAGACTTAGCATTACAATGTATTCTACGGCAGGACTTGATGAGTCCTGCTTCATGGTGAGCTTACTGTTACACGTGCCCCTTTACAAAACAGGGCATAATTGTATTGTTCTTAAGTTAAACATAGTGTGTTTCTGATACAGACGGGCAGGACTGTTGATGTTTGCTCCCACTTTAACATGGGTCATTTCATTATTAGCCATAGCCGCTAGCTTAAGACGAGATGGCTAATGTGGCTATCAGCTAATTAAATGGTTAAAGCTAACGTGTTCAGCCGGCTCGATCATGAAAACTGTGTAATATTTATACGTTTCTGAAACTGGAGTTTCATTGACCTCTTTAAATTCATCATAGAGACCGGGTGTCGGTCTTTCAGATAGTTTGCCAACGTTGATGTGCTACTGGACTTTTTAGCCACCACTTGAAGCGTTGATTGTATACGGAGCTGTCGAAATCCGATACTCACTTTTTGATTTTACATGATGTCAATTCAGGTCAACAACTGTTAAACTGCTTTAGTGAACAGGCCTGTTATTGTTAGCGTTACAATTACAACCACAAGGTGTTCATTTTCCATCTCCTAATTCGAATATGTCCAATCAAATCTATTATAAATCACAAAACATCAGATGTTGGAAAGTACAATGTGTCCTTTTCTCAATTGATTCTTAGCCGTATCACGACTTTAGGCGGAGAGATTTAGATCCCAAGAGTTTCACAAAGTTATTCCTTTGTGACCTTATGTCAACAACTCATTAGTGGGAAACAGGGTGGGTCTGGAAAAAGACGGGCATTTTTTACACAAGCTTCCTGTATTGACTAAAATGGCAGCATTGACAGAAGAGAACATTTCTACTGTCTCATAGACAAAGACTTGTTTTTCATACAGAGAGAGACCAAATTCATCTTCATAGTCCGTGTGGTTGTCAGTGTGTTCCAAAAAAGCTCCTTTCACTTGCGTAATAGGGTAATGGATGTTTTTTCCCCTCTTTCATTTCCTCGTATGCCTTATCATGCAGTCCTGAGTGAAACCTTGTTTTCACACATATGTGCGGTAAGTAACGGCTGACAATAACAGTGTGGGTTTCTTAAGAAAGATGACGAGGTGTTTATGAATGATTTGTTATCTGGGGCGACACGCGTAGTTACATTATGTCTAAAATGATGAAGAAGGCAGCTGACTGTCAATGCACCATGTAGCTAGCAATCCTACAGCTAAAAAAAACTCATCATCACTGCTGTGCATGGGAGTGAAATTCATTTCCCTCTGTATTGTACCCTATATTAAAAAACATGATATTTATGTGTCTTGTACATGCCTTTCCTCATTTCACACTTCAGCTGCAGAAGAAATGTAACAGGGATAATACAAGGTCTATCAAGACTAACTCTTTGCCGCCATGGGTAAAACATGAGTCAATTGACTGACCTTAATAAAGGCAAAGCTTTCAGTCCAATATAATTGATTTGTCCCTTAAACATGCCATGACATGCAAAACAAGTGTTGTTTGGTCACAGGAACAGTTATAGAGCTTGTAAGGTAGCATTGTTGTTTTCATAAGGAAACCTTTTTACTGACCCTCCCCAATGGAGGTTTTTGCTTCAAATGAGGCCTCTGATTGCTTAATGGACCAAACAGTACAAAGACGTTTTTCAATTTCTCCAGCACATTCCTCAGCTAGTATCCCAAAACAGTTAGCTTTGGCCGCAATTCTTCTCGGTGAGCGAGTTAAGTGCCATAAAAGCTTTTTTTGACACCGACAGGCTCAGCTTGGTATACTTAGCACCTGATCACTAAATGGAAAGGATCCCTACAGATGTAGACCATTTTGTTGGAAAGTAAGAGTCTTCAAATCCTTGCAGAGAGGAGAGGTGACCTTTTGCGGGACGACAATGATGAGAATGTGGGTATGAATGGCCACAGAGTTCTTGAGAATCTGAGCCTGTCAGTGGCGAGGAAGAGCTCTTTGAGTGGCTTACTTTGCCCTCTTGGATCAAACTGTAACCACTGTGGCTCATTATGTCAATACCGGCTGAGGTGATGCATGGGGAAATTCCAAAACCTTTTTGGGCCATGAATCGAAAATACTAAAAAAAATATAAAATAAAAATAACACTTCTGTGGCACTGATGGCCTCGCGGTTAGGTCGCCCCCCTCAAAAGGCAAACTTAATGTCAAACAGCTTTCCTGAAAAGGTCATCAAAAACAGCAAAGGCACGACTCTCCTTCAGTCCTAATGAAATTATGGTACACATAATTACCCAGGGTATCTGGAGACACTATTTATACAACAGGGATTCTAAAATCAATCCGCCCTGAACAAAAATGCTTAATGAAAGGTTTATACAACAACAGTTATTACTTTTACTGATCCCTTTGTGGGACGAAACCCATCATTTCACTTCCAGGAACAAATCTCCTGATAACACCTTCAACAGTGCATGCTAATGGTTTTTAATATTAAATGCCACTGACTGTTCTGTGAAATGAAAAGCAGTGATTGGAATATTAAACTAGACATGAGATCAACAAAATCCTCTCTTTCCTCTTCATATCCAGAGGAATACGTAACACAGCCACCAAACTTGTTTATGCAGAGCACATTATTTTTTTTTTTTTTTTAGTTTTGGCAGTAGTGCTCCAACAAACTTTTCTATTTCCTGGTTTGTTTGTTTTTTCAATTTTTAGTTGTTAAAAGATAGTCTTTTTTAGTTTGCCAGAACACAGAGTCCAAGAGTTGACAAACACCGATTTCAGAATAAATGAGCTTTGGAAAAAAAAAAAAAAATGGAACACTGTGTCTATATTATGTGTTGAATTGGATCCTGTGCACAACTGATATTCACAGTCTGCTTGCTTCGGGTTTAGGTGGAGGATCTTTTCTGTCTAAAATAAATGTCCTTCATTATACAAACAAGACATCTTCCCTCTGAGGCTGCACAGAAACCTTCAATGAGGCATCCTCACCATAAGAGAAAATAACACATTACACAACAGATCAGACGCTCAGATTTATGCTCGACACTTTTACATGTCACAGCTGCTTCTATTCTTCAGCAGTAATGAAACTGGCAATCATGAGCTCCAACCACAAACAAACAAACAATAGATGGTTAAGTTCAAGGTGTCTTTCAACTAACTAAACAAAAACACAGAGTAAAGCTAACCCGCTAAACAAAGCAACAAGGGAACAAAGGAGAAGACAGCGTGTAGGTAAACCAGATAGACCCGAGCTTTAACTCTTCAATAGACCCCATTAACAGAGCTCTGTTAGCCAATCTATGAGACCTGGCAGAGCTCCAGGGGCTTTTGTCGGCAATTAGACCCTCTTCAAAAGGAGTTTACCGGCCCTTTTGTTAAGGCTTCATCTCGGCCGTTTAAAAGCTGAGGGGACAGCTGCGCTAGAAGTGAAAATTACTCCCATAAGGAATCTTTCTTTAATGTTTCCGTGATCGCAAAAGACTTAGCAGTTGTTGCAAATGTGAGTCAAACGTGCACAGATCTTCAGCTCTAACAGCTCCGATTGGACTTCAACTTGAGTCAATGGTCCTACACATGATAAAACATGCATGAGCTTTGGTAAAAACTGAAGATTCTTGCAGCATTTTATGCAAAGTCTGTTGAATAAATAATCAACTCAACAAAAATCTTACAAATTCCTGTCGATACGGACACGCTGAGCTGATCCTTACTGAAGAGTTTCTTCCTTCCCCTAACTGTTGTGGGGAAAAAGGAATTCAACAACAGGAAATGGAGCCGCAGTGTTCGAGGAAATCCCCAAGAAGAGGTAAATCTTTTCTACTCCTGACACAAAACAAATCCAGCAGAAGTTGTTTGCACTTGTTCTATGCAGCTGAGTGAGGCGACGGCTCAGTGGTCAGAGTGTGAGACCCTCTTTTAAAAGGCAGCAGATCGGTTCTAATGTAATTGGTTTAGAGATTCATAAAAAGCCTCGATTGTTTTGTATTTATTTTACACCATTTGTACCCAAACATATTCATTCACATCATTGAAATTCACATAAAAACGAGGAAGCTGCAGGAACAGAACGCTGAAACGCTGTTTGGCTAGAGTTCTAAAAAAAGACAAAGAGGAAGCTGAGACGAGTTCTGGAGAGTTGAGACAACTGATCACAACTTTCTATATTAAGTCTGAGCTTGTCACATCCATTTTTCATAGTAAACCATTGTTCTCCAGGTATGCTGTCACAAGCAGAAGCAGTGCTCTGTTAAAACACTTCAGTGTTCCACTCATATGCAGTTTGAGACTCTTGTTCGGGGTGCTAAAGCAAGCCGTTTTCCAGCTGTCATTTTGAGTAAAGCGTAATAATCAAAAGTCCATATTTGAAGGCATCTTCCTCTACACATGCCAAACAGTCTGATGAATAATTATCAGTCGTGATTTTTTGTACGATCATTCGAAAACGTAGAAAGAAAGTGGTGTTATAAACTGGCAGAAAAAAATGGTCAATGCCTTGCTCAAGGGCATTATTATCTTAAGGGAAAGAGTTGTTGTTAGGGGAGGATTTTTGGACGTAAGAAACACTTTAGTAGAGAAGCAGCAGCCCTAAAGATCTGATCCTTGCTGATTCACTCTGTTGTCAGTCCTTCTGCTCAAACAGAAGAAGATGCTTTTCCTCATGTCCCTCAACAAGGTTTCTTTTCATGCATGTTGTCTGTTTGGCGCCTTTTTGTTTCATTAACTCAAACCGTTAATAACTCAACTTTAAAAATCACAAAGTAGGTCCCTTTTTTTGTTGTTTTGTCAGCTTTTTTTTTTTAAACATTTACAACATTTTAGAGATATGTGTTCCTAATGTTTTCTCCACTTCACGTATCGTCGTTGCAGTGTTAGAATATCTTTGAATGATGTGCAGTAGAGTACAACACCAGCCCCGTGTGTGACCCCGAGAATAACCAGGAAGTAGAATTATGGCCTTTCGAAAGGTGTATATACAAACTCCAATCAAATTCCAGTTTTCCTCTTGGGGGCCTGTGTACTACAAACAACAACTGAGGGAAGTGCCTGACTGAAAACTTAACATCAAATCATCAATCAAATCACAGGGGTTCAATCCTAAAATGAGACGAATAATCAAACTCATTTTACCGACACAGAAAGTATGACTTTTGAATATCTGAAGATGAGACACGGATATATTTCACAATAAAGACGACGTTGAAGGGAAATTGGTTTTTGGGACGGACATGGACTCAAGATGATGCAAGAAGGGTTCTTACAGACAAAGACACAACTTTTGTGAGAGAGAAAAAAGGCTCTATTAAAGCTCGACAAGAACTCGTTTACTTTACGTCCTCCCATCGCATCTCAGCATCGGCGAAGACAAACACTGCTCTAACCATGTGCTCAGGTTTGTCCGCATCACGACACCAGATAGAGACTTCACTGAACTGGAACCATACAACAGCAGGTCATAGGAAGACGATACAAAACTTTGACAAGCTTGTTAATAAAATACTTTTTTCCAAGCTTCAGCAGTCATTCCAAATCGATAGGACATCTGCTTGGACTTGGTCGATTGGTCGAAGAAAAGCGCTTCAAATTTAAACAAAAGAAAGAGAGGATCTTTACCGCCACACCTCTACATACAATGACACCACGGGACCAGGACTCTGAGCCTCATCCTGAACACACAGTGAACACACAACCTCTTACCTTGGGGTCTTGTTCCAGACGGACTTGTGTTCCCCGGTGTTCCGACAGCGATCTCTTAAACACTGTACGATGCCGAAAGTGATAATAATCACCGAAAGCCTGAAAGAAGAACAAAGAGAAAAAGATCAGTTCTCACACGAGGAAACACCTCACTGCCTCCCTCTGTGGAGTTGGATAATAACACCTCCTCATGTGTTCATAGCTTCTACCGAGGAGGAAATCACTCGGATGATGTTACCTGTACGCTTGTTTCCGATTGGATAACTTTGTCAAAATACATTTACTGAATACCACGGTATCATATCTCGGCATCTACGGACCCCTCAGCTTCAATGAACTGAGATGAAGCCCCTTTTTATTTGACTCATGTAAAAGAAGTCCTGAGTAAAATCCATGGATGCTGGAGCCAAATTGTACTCGGGGTATAATGTGTATAATGAATCCTTCTGCAATCATCGCAAGCCAGAATCATTTCTTCTGCATAGCGTGGTGCCAGGTGATGCTATTGAGCTGCACCAGCCATAAACACAAAACACCACTTCTGTTTTCACTCCCATTAACTCAATCCTTGCACCAGACAAACTGAAATGTTCTCCTGCGTGAAACCTGATTGATGTTCCATATTCCCCAAAGCCCCCCTGAGAAACGGGACCAAGAAGTATTTTACATCCAAAGTTAAAAACTGTGTTCATCAGCCAACCAATAAACCTTCTATGAATGGACGTCGCATGGAGTGTACAGCACCGCTCTGAACTCTTCAATTCATTACCCAAACACGCTGCACAAACGTTTCAGTAATAACACAACAGATTGTCATTATGGGTAAGACATTGTAAGATTTGGTGGAAAAACAGATGGATTAAAAGAAAGCAGGGATGATTTTTGTTGATGTAGAACTGAAGCGCCGCAGCGTTCAGCAACTTTCCCACACTCCAAAAAGGAGTCACGGCTCAGTCCCCCAACCTGCTCTGCTCCCATTTAATCACAGCAAACAGGCCCATTCCAGGCAGCCTGACACAAAATGCCCCTTGCACACAAAATCAGAGGACAATAGGGAGGCAATAATCAAGAGGGACGACACACTTTACAGTGATATTTAGCTGAGCGGCCACCGCAAGTGTGAAACCGTTAAAAGAGTGAGATGAAAGAGGATAAAACGCTGGCATGTGAAGGCATGAGAGAGGCTGACGGTCCGTCCACTGTGAAAGAGAAGAATAAGTGCAGGTAGTGGGTGCATTGTGTCCGCCCAGATAAGAGGCAGAGAGGAGGGACGCTGCGACAGGATTCATGAAACAATTCTACATCACGCTAACATTAGACAAAGATGTAGTCAAAGAAAAGGCTCACACAGGAGAATTAGTTCATTCTTCAAACAATAACTAAGAGTTCTTTTTTTTTTTCTTTATGTTAGGGTTACAGATCTTTAGGTGTTCTCTTTGACATCATATGCAGCTAATGATATTTCTGTAGCACAAAGAAAGCAGTCTGAGTGACAGATTTCTCTGTCTCCAGAGATACATCAAGATTCAATGTCATGTACATTAAAAATCAAAAGAGGCTAGCATCTCTCTAAAAGTCATCATCCAGTGAGGAGCCATGTTGCGCAATCCTCTGTAGAAGCCAGACCTCAATGTGTCCAAAACGAGCACCGTCAACAGCTTGTTATGCAGCCGCCCCAACACATGCAGAGTTTTATGTAACAGTGGCACTTTAGCTTTCTGACGACTTGAAAACCTTCTTTTTTTTTTCTTCTCCTTCTGCCTCTGCTAATTGCTATCTTTGCTTTTAAGGAAAGCGGTGTGAAAAAAGTGTAGCAAAGCTCGCACACATCTGAAAGTTGTCGAAAGAGAAGCTGACTAAAAATCTCACTCTGAGAGGAGAAAGTGTGTTTTATGTTGTGGTCAAAAATAAGTCCTGTAATGTGATGTGGAATTAAGTCCAGTGCTAAACGTCTCTGTACTGATACTTCTTAATTTTTTTTTTTTTTTTAAAGTAAATTTGATTTTACTGAATCCTTTTTTTTTTTTTGGAAGAAAGATCAAGTTTAAGGAATAAAAAGGAAACTTTAGCAATTACCTCAACTGCTTTATAAAAAAAAAAAAAAAAAAAAAAAAAAAAGTAAGAGAGTGAACTCAGACTGAATGCAGATTTGTTCCAAGACCAGAAAAACAAGAAAACAGCATGATGTACATGCATGAATACATTCACTCGTGTATGCACACAGGACTAAAGGTCACTGGACAGTGGACCATAAAAACAGCTCAACTGTTTCAAACATATGTTCACACACCTCACTTAATGCACTGAGGTCTTTTCCTCTCCTGCTAAATGTCCGCCCTGCAGCTCAATCTTCCTCTGGCAATCAGCAGCGACACTTTAGAGCGTATGTTTGTCAGCCTTTTTTTTTTTAATCTAAAGACAACACTGTTTCAGCAGGGTTTAACTGCTTTCCCTGGGAAAAAAAAGACATTTGAATTGAAAAGTGATGTGGAAAAAGACGGAGGAGGCTTGGTGAGTGACCATTACTGATGTGATAAGCTGAGCGCTGATGGAGCACAACGGGCTTAACTGGTGCTCTCCGAGTGGGCTATTGCATTAATCCATCAACTTCATTAAAATGCACGGGAAGAAGGCGGCAGGAAAGAGAAAAAAAAAATCACCGTCTGCTGGTCTGTTTGCATGTTTGCTCCCTCCTTGCCTCACAAATTTATCTTGTGGGAAAGCGCTTATCCAAAAAAAAAAAGGGGGGGGGGTTCTTGGTGTCTCCTCTCTTGTGACTGTTGACACAATTTTGTTTCACAAAGAGACAAAAAATGTCTGGAGACAAACTGTGGAAGATGTTTTGGGGGCTGCGTGTTGAAGATAGAAGAGTGTTTTCCACGAGTGAGCGTGAAGGTCAAGAATAAAGCCTTTGAAGTCTCCTTCGTCAGCACGGGGAGGCTGGTATGTCAAACAAAGAAATCACATTTCATTTTCACTTTTAGAGATTCAGGGCCTTTTTGATTTCTAGTCATAAGGTTATTGGGAAGAATCATAGGAATGTACCTCGTAGCTAGGGACAAGACTGTGGCAGGCACAAGTAACATATAGGCCTCCTTTAAACACTCATCATATTTAGTATGATGATGGATACTCCTTATTTAGTTCAGTGAGGTCACAGAAGCAAAGGGTTTCACCTCTCTCACCTGAGAATGGCTTTGCACAGCTGTTTTCTGTCCAACCACACTGCTGGTCCTTATTACATGTTCTCGCTCCATTATTTTCCGCCCTTCATAATTTGTCCTGCGGCTGTCGCTCTGTCTCTCAGAGCTCATTAACCTTTAGAATTAATCTGGCATCTTTGTGGGGATTTTAACAAGCAGGACAACAAGATTAACAAATGGTCATGGGTAATATTTGCCTTGTGCACTACTGTAGGTGAAGTTGTACTCAAGTTGTCTAAATAACTTTGACCTTATGAAGCCTTACAAGGCAAACACGAGCGTCTGTATTTATAAACACAGCGGCCCATTCCTACAGCGCTGCAGGTCGCCCCCCCCCCCTCTGTCGTGTTAACCCCGAAAATATGGATTAAGATTCTTAACACTGTCGACCTTGATCTTTCTGAAGAAGTTAGATTAGTCCTCTGAATGGCGTGGACGAAAACAAGCAGAGTTAATAGGAGGCATTTCATTGGAGAGGACAGCTCAGACACACCCAGCGGACAGTATCTGCATAGGAGGGCTGAAAGACGACATCAGTCTTGGAGCTAAAAACACAGAGTCAGAAAGCCTGACAGTAAAACTCTACAGAGATCCTGATTGGTTGTTATGAATTATAATCATATAAAGTGTTTTCACAGGG
Source organism: Symphodus melops (assembly GCF_947650265.1). Lineage (NCBI taxonomy): Eukaryota > Metazoa > Chordata > Actinopteri > Labriformes > Labridae > Symphodus > Symphodus melops. The sequence goes on along the minus strand of NC_136693.1, from coordinate 14,850,689 downwards.
ATAAATCATTTAATTCCACGACTTTAATCACCAGAAATATAACAGATATTCAAACCTTTAGGTACATATTTATATATATATATTTTGCTTACTTATTATTTCTGGCACAAATGTAATCACTAGTCTCTCAGTATTATTTCCATTAGACGATATTATATCTCCATCTTTCTCAACTTTCATTCCATCTTGTTTACTTTCACAGCAAATACATTTGTCTGCTTCCGTCAGATAACTCTGCGCCATGTTTTTCTGCTGTTTGCAGACATTTAGCTTTCCCGTCGCTGCAATCCTCCTATCAGTCACTCAGTCACAATCACTGCACCATCGTGGCTCCAAAGTTTTCCCCTCAGTTCGAGTCTGCATGAGTCACAAATCCTGAGAACTTTGTTACGACAGAAAGCTCCACGTTCTGCTTCAAACCCTCCCGTGCATCACCCGACCCTGCTCTTAAATGTTGACAATAACAGAGAGAAAATGGACAAAGACTCCCCCTACAAGTACTGATGTATGTGTTGAGCTGCTGCTTCGCTGTGCATAATAGTCAATAGTTTCTTTAGATTTTATGTGGTTATGTTAAATTGAGACTACTGAACATTCTTTCCACTAAGAAGCTAAAAAAAAAAATGTTTGAAATGATGGCGCCGCTGTCTGCCTCAAACCAGTCTCGTGTTTTCAACCTTGTCCTCCACCGCTGGGCTTATCTGTTGATTCAACAACACTGAGGTTTAAAAGTCAGTCACCGCATGTCAAAGTAAACACACTGCTTTATTTGCACCAACCAAACACTGCATGAAAATCAGTTTCATGCCAAGGTGAGAATCCAGAAGGACTTTTAAACGTCCTCTATCAGAAGTGTTCTGGTACGTGGAACAACCTTGATGTCATGGTTAAATGTTGACATGACATCCGACAGTGATGTGATGCAATGCTAGAAAAGCCCATGACACTTAAACTACTCATACACTTGGAGTGAATAATTACAAAGTTAATGTTAGCGTTGGACCAAGACTTCTGATCAAATCATCTAATAAATAGTGATACAACAAAGAGTGTACGTCATTTAAAAACAACACTCCCTTTCTGTGTGCTGCCGGGTTTCCGCATTATCTGCTGCAGCACCGGCTCGGCTTTATGGAGTGAACCAGGGAGTAAAGAAAGTTTACAGTGTCAGGGCCGAACTGCTGCAGGGTAGTTAGCTCACGGGTCGATGAGAGCCGTCCTCAGATGACTAACTTTTCTGAGCAAGGCTTTTATGTTTCAGTGTGGGTAAAGTCAGATAAGCACCAGACACACACATGGATCAGATTTATGTGCGCCTTTAAAAAAAAGCCTCTGTTGCATGTTTCATACAGACAGATCACATCATTTATCATAAAAAAAAAAGAAAGAAGAGGATTAATGTGTTTTATTTCTCCCTTCCTCGAACACATCACGGCCAATGACCTGTAAACTAAGAAATAAGAATTATGTGGGGGTTTTTGTTATGAATATGTGTCCTTAAGCTATTTATTCTCAAACATGTTTCTCCCATCTTTTAATCAACCTCTGACTATAGAAAATATGAACCGATATGGTTCAAGGAAAGAGTATTCTTGACTCTGGCCTGGGATTGAACTGTCTCATTCGCCAAGAGACCGGCCTGACGGACAGGCTGAGATGTGAACTTTAGCCTCAGGGTGGAGTCAGATGTCATCTCAAATAATTGGTTGATTGTGTGCAGCACTATCAGCAGGACAGGTGCTGCAGTGAAGAGCTTTCTGACCTCAGTCTGAGGAGCTTTTTGCTGTTAAGAACCACTTACAACAGCAGACAGATGCTCCTTGAGAGGCTACATGTGATGAGATGGAACTTGTGGATATGATGAAATAAGACTTTACTATAATCTCTTCTGTAATTCTTTGTAATTTGTTTTCATCTTCCAGATTACCGTGTTTTAACACCGTTGTTTCCTCCAACAACACGACGTAAAACGACATGAATGTTTAAACTGAAATAATGCTCAAACCGTGATCAAACTAATTATTTTGTTACGACAGAGTGTCTCAGACTTTTAGTTTGGACTGCCTTTCTACACCTCAAACTTTGTTTATCATCAGAACACTTTGTATTAATTCTGTGGTTACTTTGAATCACGTGTGAAAAGAAAAATGAGGGTGCACTTCACAAAAAATGTTATTTATTACTATTAATGTGTTATCCAATTAAATCTTACAAAGCTGTTGAATCTAATTTATTTGGTTCAACCAAATCAAATATGAATCCATACAGTGAAGACAAATATCTCAACATTTAAATACTACTACGAGCCTCAACACTATGCAATGTCTTCACTCACTGTGTCCTACTTTACCAGAAATCAGAGTGTCTGCTGTGTGATGACAGTCACAGAACTCCACACATTATCAATCTCTTATTACACTGAATTTTAAACTTGTCAAAGACAAAAACAAAATATATATACTTTTTTTTTTTTTTAAATCAGTCTGCTGGCAATGTAAAGCTTGCACCATAGGGAGTCATATTAACAGTTCAAAGATAATCTCTCCAAACACGTCCTCCACTCTCATGCAGATGCCTTTATGAGCTCATCCTCATTAGTAGAGGAATTCAACTGTATCCATCGCTACTTACCCATTTTGTGTGTGCGTGTGTGTGTGTGCGCGTGTGCGTGTGCGTGTGTGCTTGAAAAGAAAGAGAAAGCTAAACTGAGATGGAGGAAATTGGACAGGGAGAGGGAGGAAGCAGGTTTTAATCAACAGGGAGGCTCTTGTATCCCTGGGAGTGCATACTGTGTGATTGCTTTTGACATCATGACGGGATACTGAATCTGATTGGAGGTCTTAAACTGTGAGAGACTGTACAGTAAAAATGACCAACAATAGGAGAGACCTCACACTCTTAAAAACAGACAGGACAGAAAAATAGTATTTTTGACAGGGCTATTTTCTATGACTTCATCAGGCCAAATGTTTTTATACATTGTAATGAAACCAAATTCACTTTAAACAACTCAAGTGAATATATTTCCAATCTTGTTTTCTCAAACTAAAGACGCTCAGTGATATGCAAGTCTTTTGAAAACTGTCGGCGTGTGTGTGTTTTTTTTTTTTAATCACATCTGTTGACATAGATCATGAAAGCTACAGTGAGGAGATTTTACAAAACAGACTGAAATGAATAATGATGACCTTTCCATGACCTTCAAAAGCAGACGTGGATTTCTATGTCGACAGATATAGTTACATGGCTGTCAACAGAAGTGGAAAAATCCGTCTGTTACATTTGGCAAAGGATAATAAGTGATAGGTTTGGCTGTTAAAAGTGAGCAGAAAAAGCTACAGCAGGTATAAAAGCAGATCATTATCCATGATGAGATGGACTTGTTATCGGAGGGTGTCACGAAGCAAACGTTTTGACTTTAACTACATGAAAAGCAAATACTACACTTTATGACACACTGTATCACTGTTTTTTTTTTCTTTCAAGTTATTTTACTTTTCATGTTGTATTAAGTGCAGAGTGACAGTTTTAGGGAAAAGGCAGAAGATGAATGCACGGGCATTTGAACAGAGGTAGTCTGTCAGTTCTAGGACCGCCTGCTGAGAGTGCCATGAAAGCTTGTTGCATAAATCTTGGGCGGGAAAGAATTAATGTGTAGTGATGAATAAACATAAGAAATGATACTTCGGGGTGATGCTCAAACTGAGCAGATAAAGGTTTTCAGCTGATTTCTTTAGTTTATGTTTTCGTTTCTTGGATTTGAGGGAAGTTTCCAAACTGCAAGAAAAGATGGTAAGTTTAAACGAGGCTATTAAGGGGCTTTACACAAGGCGCTATAAATGCAATGACTGAAAGGACACACGCCAATGTGACAGAGTTCAAATCTCATTAATCACCTGTTGAGCTTTTCCTCACCTTACACACACACACACACACACACACACACACACACACGATTGCCAGTGAGACAGGAGCTAATAAGATTTAGCCCTGGTGTCTAATTTTATCTACCCTCTTCACTCGAGCAGCGCTGATAGACCACTGCTACAGGACAGAAATACCAAACAGGTTCTTCCAACCTAGTGAAGGTCCTCAGGGCGCATTCGAGGAAGCTGCTCTCTCTTAATTTCTTTAAAAGTCTCCATCTAACAAATCTCTATCAGTGTCCTCTCACCCCAGTAAGAGGTCTGGGAGTTTTAGTCTCCGAGCCTACTATAGGTGCACGGTCCCTCTGCACTTCAATTAAATGGGCTGTCACAAGGGTCTCTCCCAAAGGTGCAAGGCAGCAGCCGTTTGAAAGTGACTTTGGGAAAATCTGGACAGGATATAATGCTTGGTGAAGATATTGTAATGAAACAGGGTCTTCAATATAGAGAAATTGGTTTTCATTTGACTTGGTTCTTTTGCTGGATAAAAACAAAAAAAATAGATTTCGCTGACTGATGTACTTTTTTTTTTTTTTTAAAGACATAGTTAAAAGATGCTTTTGTCCTTAAAGCTATTTCAACGTGTCCTGCTGAAGACAGCTGACATGATATCGAGTCACTGTTGCTGCCAACGCCCAAGGCTACACGCATTTACAGTCTGTGATCCCTCTCGCTGTAAAAAAAAAACAACCTCCCACTCATTGTACTCCTCCTCTCAGCTCTGTATAGGGGAAGTGGGGTGAAAGAAAGACGCACCACAAAACAAGATCCTCTGCACAGATAATAGAGTGGAAGCCCTGTAAGACTGTTTGTTTGTTTCGTTTACATAGAGACGGGTTCTAAAGGTTCAGCTTTGACGCTGTAGTATTACTGTAAGAGGGCAAAGAGGGTTTAAGTCTATGATAAAGTATTTGGTTTTGCCGGGGGGAAAAAAACAACTTAAAATTCTGCAGTCGGTTTGTTAAGTGGGCAAGAAAAATATGGGTGAATTGTGCAAGAGATTCCTGCAGGAAGAAAAAAACAACTTCTTGTATGCTCTATACTCTTTAACAGCTTCATAAGCCTTTTCATAATATGACACCAACCAGTCAAAACTGATGTATGCGCATGGTTATCTTCATCTGGGTGATTATAGAAAAACTGTCAAGCACGTCAAGCTGGCTGAATGACTGACTGTGTCATCAGTCATTACGGATCTGTTCGCGCCCCAGGGGTAAACTGGAGTCTCCTGCGTCTATAAAATCATCGAAGAGCTCTTAATTTGAATAAAATCCACTTGCTGCTTCCTCTCTGGACTTAGTGCTGAACTGAATTCAAGAAAGAGAACCTTGTCCTTTATAGCCACAGAAGCCACACACACACAGGGCAAACACACACACAAACCTGAATCTGTCCCAGCATCAATTTCACAGGTAACTGTGCAGAAATAGTCACGCAATTGATGTTGCAAGAAATTGATCCTGTGCCTGCTCGCACATAGGAAAGTTTTGAAATGAGCAGACAGAAGAAAAAAAAAAAGGAAGTGAAATGATTTTAAAAAATCCTAATGGCTGGCCGAGCCGTATTGGATGTGGGGGGGGGGGGGTTCTGCAAAAATGTTTCCAACACCATGAGATGCATCACCAGCAGTGTATGAAAAAGGGACACCCATTTCCCTGCTGAAGAGATGTAGCGTGAATAATACCAGGAAACGGTCACACACTGTGTTTAACGCACTTGAGAAATTCATCTGCTGAAACCGAGAACAAGAGAACAAAAGGACATCCTGCTGTGAGTAAAAGATCATTTCCTTGAATATCTCAGCCTTCTTTGAAGTCAACTGATAGCATGCTCCACCCTAGACTAATGTAACACATAAATACTGGCTGGATCTGAGAGTCAAATCATCTTTTTTTCCTTTGTTTTTTGACAGCTTGAAGTGCATTGAAAAAAGAAAATTCTTCTGCACAACTTATTATATATGACAAAGCAAGAGGAGAAGCTAAATTTTACATGAAGACTATATTGATTCAAGACCAGAGGTTTAGCTCTTGGTAATAGTACAGTCATAATGGATCCCATTTGTGTTGTTCCTGTGAACACATATTCAAAACATTTCTTATATGTGTATGTGGTGTAGCAATGGGAAAGCAATAGTACAGAATTGAAGGACTGCAAGCAATTAAAGGTGGATTACACCATGGGGGGGGGAACAAATGCACTCAGGATGATGTGAGGATATCCACAACGGGGCTGTGTGTTTAATCCCAATTCCATCATTATCACAGTCTGAACAACAGCAATAAGCAAATCCCAAAAGTCTGAATGTATCCCAGTGAATACAACAAACTATTCTATGTTGCAGTGCTCTTACTGTCTGACTTTGATTGAGTCCGGGGTACAACGGTTCCTTCATACCAATTGGCTGCATTCTATAGAGGACGATCAATCTCGCTTTTGGCTACTTTAAGATTGATTGTTCTTTGGGCTTAGGAGAAACATGTTGTAGAAAGTATAAAGAAAAGCAAATAGACATGTAAACTGTGAGTTCAAACTAATACACAGATCTTTATTTTTTTGTTTATGGGTCACACTTCATATTTGATCACAATGATGCCACCTGATGTTTTCCTCAGACCATGCAGGGAAAATTCACAATGCAGTTCTGTGAGACACGCTGGCTGTTAATCAGGAGTTTGTTTGTTTACAAAAGTCAACAGGTCGACTTTAAGTTACTCTGTGCACGAGACAGACAGCACTTAAACAGATGGGTTAATGAAACATCAGCTCAGGGTTTGTCCTTGCAGCTTCAAGTAAATCTGCATGGTGCGCGATGTGTTTAATGCTCTTAAAATAATGAGCAAACATCAATTAGTATGGTGCTCTTATTTATAATGAAGCTGACTGAAAATACTGTCAACAGCAATTAAGTGGAACTGAAATGAGCTGAAAGCAGGAAGTCTATTTCAGACAGACTGGATTGGGCTTTTAATGGGTCATCACACTTTATTTTTCATCATCATTCTTTAAAATGGTATAAAAGCGAATCAACACGGAAGTAACACACAGACTGGGTCACCGTGCACTCGCCTCTGCCGCATCAAAAGACGGAATACTTTTGTTTCTCCAGAAGAGAAATTGATGTGTTCATTTATGTGGGTGAATGTCGATCAACAAAATTATTCATAATTTCCACTCCCCAGACAGTGTGAACAAATGAACTCGTCCAACCAAATAATTCAGCAATCGTGGGGATGATACTGAACGCAGTTACAACACATAATTATTCATAGTAGACAGCAGCTTGGAGCAAAACAAGTGCGCTCTCATCTACATTATGCGAATGAAAAGCAGTCGCCGCCTTGTCGAGGAACATTAAACTCATTTGACTGGTCCGCCTTTATTTTATCTCCCTGTCAAATGAGGCTGTGTGCAGTCCGGCAACAACATTGATATCAATCAGACAGTCGTTCCAGTCGGTGGAAAGTGTACAGCCATTAAGCAGCGTATTGGCCACAGTGATATATGTGATTCTGGTACAGAAAACATCACAGTCGAGTTTTACATCAGCATGGATAAGTCAAGTCAACAAGAGGAAAACGAGCTGTGAGAGTGAGTCAGATGACTAACTTCACAGACTTGACACATCGTAAGGTCTGCACGTGTACAAAGTGTTCCTCTAAACTTCTGGATAGTGTTTCTGGTTGGTGTACTTTAAGATCAAGGTGAATGTAAACTCACGTGTGACGTTGTCTCACGGTTGGTCTTGTCCTCGTCTTGTTCAGGCAGCAGGTTTACCAGACCTTTTTTTGTTCATACTGGGTTTAATGACATCCGCTTATCTATAATATGCAAGTTGAATACAATTGAGGCATTTCTAATAGTAACCAAGATGGCTGCCGCTGACGTCTGATGTTCTTGATCTACCACTGAATCAGTATTTAACATGATGGAATAGTGTTTTCTTTCTTGTTTTACACAATAAACATGTTTGCAAAATGTTTCTCGGGAATCCAAAAAGGTTGTTTTTTTTTAACTACTAAATAGGCACCAATTAGGATGAGGGTTGTTGAGGCTTCACCTGACTGCATCCAAATGCTTCTCCTCAGGCTTCCATCTAATATTTAAACACACCTGCTGAGTAAAAAAAAAGCGCCGTTTACATGAAAGTCGTGGAAATCATTGCAATAATTCAGACTTTTGCGATATCATTTTTGCAAACACTCATCGCAACAATGATGAAAGTGCATTTAACGGTGTTGCCCATAGCAACCCACCTACACTGTCTCCTACTATATCAAACGTTCTTTGATTGGTGAAATAACAGAGAGGCATTGTGGTCTGTACCCTTTAATAATGAATCTTAACAAATAAAACGAGAGTTTTCAGCCTTATTCTTCTTTGCAAATTGGATCGTAAATGTCAGGCTGTAGTACATTTCAGTCCGACTGTCTATGGGAGCAGCTGTTCTCGTAAAAGTGAGCTGAGATAATGATATTTTACAGTTTAGGAGAGACTGTGTGCTTGACCTGATTTGATCAATTAAAAAACACAGATGTTCACTGTCCCAGCTGCTTCTTCAAAGTCTGCACTATAGAATACAGCACTGATTAAATGTTCAGTATGGTTTTTTTTGTTTGGTTTCTTTTTGCCTGTGTAGACTAAAAGCTCTTAACCACCAAGTAACCCTACACTAAAGAGAATCTTTATTCCTTATTTACTCCTTATTACATATTTACTTATCGGTGTTAGCAGATTGTACATATTAAATAGTGTGGCAGCTACCAAATGTGAGAACTGACTGTTCTTTAATGACACATGTGTAAGATTTTCCTAACGTTGCATTTAAAAGTGACAAAGTTACCACCTCGGCCTCATGTTGAGCGAGGAAAAACCTCTTTTACGTCAAACACACGTCGAAGGACAAAACAACTTCTCTCACAAGGAGAACAGTCTCAAGTGTGCTTGGCACAGGTCTAAGTGACCTTGTTAAAGATGGCCATAAAACAGCACAGCCAGGCAGACATCACTGTATGAGCAGACTAGTCCTGAATGGAAACAGGATGTGCTCCATGTTGTCCGAGTACACAGACAATAAGCATTTCTCCATGGCCACCTCCACCTCTTCAATCTCACTCACAGCTGGGCGAAGGAACAAAACACTGCAGCCGCTGGCCAGGTACAACTGTCAGAGACATTTAAGCACTGTGGAAACTTTATTTTTCACCTACAGGGGGCATCCATGCGAGAGATAGAGATGACACCATCAAGCTTGTTGACATCACACTACAATGAATACGATGGTAATGCCAGACGTGGACACTCGTCTATTCGTCAGTGTATTAAGGAAACTGGCTGCACAGGAAAAACTGGAGAGGTTGTTTTGTGACTGAGAAGTGTCCATCTGTTTGTATGTATCCCTGCTGTGATACTTTAATTTAGTCAATGAATGGATGTTAACACCATGGATTAATGCTGTAATGACTCTAATGGAAATTTAAGTTCTCTTCTTTGTTGTTCGTTCGGCAGCACACAGACATCTGTCTTGCATTACAAGCTCAGAAATATTCACATCACAATCAAAGCTAGATGACAGCTAAAAGACCGAACATAACGTATCAACATGTCACCACTGCTACCTCTACATTTAAAGGTCCCTGTACACTCATGATCCACCCACACAGCTGTTTTCATGGTTGGGCCAGATTGGACCTCTTAGCGTGGGTGTGTTCAAACTTTAATTGATTGACTGCGCTATCACGTTGTTGTTACTGTCAATGAACCGGCTGAGTAACATAATTGACACATAAGTTTTTCATGACTCATTTCTTTTGGGAATACAAAACCTATTAAAACTTTGACAAGTTTTGATTATAGACCAATAATAATAATAATAATAATAATACTTCTGTTTTATATAGCTTTTTTCTAAATACCCAAAGACGCTGTGACAAAAAACAAACCAATAAAATAAAACAATTAAAGTAATAAATAAGAGCAATAAGCCTGTGCAATTTCAATTTTCATCTCAGTCCTGTTTGAAAACTACAGTTTATGTATTTAGAGATGAGTTGAATTAAAATTTTTAAAAAAGACACCACACCGCTCATTTGATCACTCACTACTACTCACTAGTGTGTGTGCGTGTGTGCGCGCACGTGTGTGTTGAAGACTGCTTTCCTTGGTACACATACGTGTCAGTGTGACTTTACGTCTCCGTCCAGTGGACATTTTTTCAGGACACGCTTTGCGCAGAGGGGGAACATTCCTTTCTTTTAGAGAGTCTGGTCTGAAACACTGAACACACCGACTGTGTCCAGCTGACTGCCACTGCTGGATTCAGCCGGGGTTTGCCCAAACCACACGGCTGCACAGAGGCTGGGACAATGACAGGAAGGCTGACCACAACTATTTCCTGGAGTCTGACAACACTCTCTAAGTTTAACTAGTTATTCATTGGATCAACAGGGCTCAGTCTGATTGCTAACACTTGCTACACGGTTTTCTTATGTTGCAGAAAGATACTGATAATAAACAACAACCTTTAGTTTGTTTCTTTCTTACCAGAAGATTTTCCAGAAGCTGATGAGTTCTGAGTCATTATAATTTGTCTTTCAGTGTCTAATGGTGACTATGAATAAAACAATACAAGTTTCCAGTAACATAAAGGAACAAGCAGCACTAAGTTTTGGTTGTGGTAGGTTGGGAGAACAAAAAAAAAGCTGAGAACAGTCCAAAAATAGAAATACCAGCCGACCTGAGAATAAGGATAATAACAGGTTCCATGCTGTGAGTGTGTGTGTGTGCGTGTAGGGTTGAAGGGGAGAATAAAGAGAAGACATTTCATAGACATAGTAAGTATTACAGGTCTAGAAAGCAGTGGGAGGCTTTGTGTTGTCTGTGGACTAAACACTGAACCCACTCTCCTGGAAAAAAGCCGAACTCAGTGGAGGATTCAGCTCTCTGCAATGCACCTAAAAAGCAGCTCTCCAGGTTTACCCGTTTATTGGAGAGTTGAGGAATGGCAGCACTAAACCCTGAGGGAAATGTGAGCGCTGGAGTCTTTCCACTGTGCCACACAACGGGGTATTACCAAGGGAGGGGGTGGTGGTGGTGGTGGTGGTAGGGGGGGGGGAGCTGAAAGTCGTATGGATTGCCACCCTGGGAACGAGAGCGATTCACTCTGCAAGGCTCACCAACAAACCCCCCCACCACAGTTTCCTGTCCAAAACACTGGTACATCTCTGAGCAGCTTCCAGAGAAAAAAGAAAAAACATCCAAACAGATGGACACTTCTCAGTCAAAAAAAAAAACAACCCTCTTCAGTCTTTCCTGTGCAGCCTGTTTCTTTATGCTGCGATGAATGAGGAAGGAACTGAGATCATCTTAGAGCTCGATCAAAGCTCAGCTGAAGATCTTGTCGAGTTTATCATAGGATGTACCCGTTTCATCATATAGAAAGCTTATTTCCAAACACTGAACAGCTACAGAAATGGGATTATGTGTCGTTTTTGCAATCACGGCACATTTCATTTCTTTTTGGACTATTATTAGATGTCACCTTTATTTATGAAGACCATCGTCCACATTTTCTGACGTTAATAAAGCGAGACAACGCACATCTTGACAAGTCTAGTCTAGATCGAAAAGGATTAGTTGTTGATGTTTTGTGCTGAATTCAAACCTTTCAACGAGGAACTCTTCGACGTTAACACTGACTGAAGTAACGAAAGGAATCACGAGACGGCTCTTTCCAGGATTTTCATTCTTCTTCCACCTCTCAAATAAAATAGCCACCAACTGTGTTGCCTTCAGTTTCAAGCGTGAGGCCTCACATTCAGTCAAGGTAGCCGGAGTCAGCAAAATCCCCACACACAAGGAAACAACAATCTCCGTCTTCAGAGGCAGCCATCAGGGGACTGGATTTGATATACCTACGATGACGTGGGGGAGGGGAAACGTACTTACCGATGCATACCTTACATCAGCAATAAAATATTTATGAACACTCAAACACACACACACACACACACACACACACCATCAACTGATCAGGTACACACAGGTAAGGCAACAGAAACTCAAGCTCCTTTGTAACGTGAAGAGACGACCTCGAAAGAGATCCTGAGTGTCAGAGCTCGCGTCACTTGACCGTCAAACTGACCCACTTTCAGGTCTTTAATGGAAACCGAAGAACACGGGGATCTATGTGGAGGCTGTCACATCAATAAAAGAGACGTTAAGACATCTCTAAAGACCGGAGAGAAAAAATTAAAAAAAAAGGAACGATGCAAAAAAGAAAAAGAGAACTCTACCTCTAGTGCATGTAGGAGGCATGCCTGCCAAGTTGGAAGGTTACCAAACTATTACTGGAAACGTTCAGAGACAAACAAGCAGCTACTCAGAGCGCGAGGAGGAAACAGCCTCAGCATGATTGGAAGAGCTAAAAAATAAAAAGTGAGAAATGGATTTGAGGTGATTCAAAACCATGAGAGAGAGAGAGAAAGAGAGAGAGAGAGAGAGAGAGCGAGCGAGCGAGCGAGAGAGAGCGATGTTTGTTTTATTTTTTATTACTCACTTTGTGCCAAACAATATTTTCACAAGATTTCTTCCAAGGCAAACATGGCAGTGAATAAACTGTATCAACATCTTGAGGTCATGCAGGCTTCAAAAAGAAAAAAAAGGCTGAGATAAAAACAAGACATTCCTCCTCTATTTAGACACACTGCAAGTAGATTGGAATAGCAGGAACATAATTGGTTCTATGCCTTGTTTGTTAAACTGTGCATCGCGTGCATGACAACAAAGAAGTATTGTGGCGTATGATTAAGAAGTTCCAAAACGCTTTCAAAAAGAAACCTGTTCTTCCCTCCTGTGTCGCTAAACAGACGCAAATCGAAATGACACCTGATCTGAAATCTTAATCCAGCGTCTCTGCTGAAACCAAACCGCAGATCTGTTACAACTTTAGTTGACTCTTGTTACCAAGTAAAAACAAACAACAAATCCCTGCTGCTGTCATGAAAGAAAGCTCCACCCAAGCACTGCATTCCTCTCACAATGCTGCCTCCATTAGGCTCTGGGCCTTTTAAACCTTCACTTCATTGTTTTCATTGGAAAAGGCTTATCAGATCTCAGCTCTTACCCTTTTCAAACCCGCGCTCCGCCTCCCAGGTCAGACTGTGTCTACCAGCGTGTGTGTGTGTGTGTTGGGGAGGGGAGGGGCAGGTCTGGTCAGATAGGAGCATCCTGTCCTTGTTAAGTTCCCCATGACATGAGATCCAAGCCAAAACCATTTTTTTTCTTGCACACACACACACACACACACACACACACACACACACACACACACACACACAGATCAATTACCTCCCAACGCAGAGCTGAACGACATGTCCCGATATATCTGCCAAAACCTTGGAGATAAAACTGGAAGGAATATCTGTACAGAACATGTATGCATCTATACCTCGAACTTTCACTCATTGTATCTAACAGTGATGTTGCTTCTCAGCCACAGTGACGCACTCACACCTGGAAGCTGCCGAGGATAACCTCAGCCTTATCTCTTATCTGGCCACTGGAGCAGATGGGTAATTACATTGTTTAACGGCCCCATGAATTTGCTTCCTTCCTGAAGTGATGTGTTCATTTCCCCAACCAGATTTATACTTATACATACGTTTGTCCAGGATTTTATTTCACGACCTTAAGTGACCGAGAGCCCGCGTCTTTAACCTCAAGTCTTCTTTACCGTGCTCTGTAAGAGAGGAGGGAATCCCACGGCAACTCACAATACCATAAGACATGTGACCCATGATAAAGATATCAAGACACAGTGATGAACACCAAATCCAAAAAAATACTTTTCTGTCAGTCTTCCTCAATCAGCCAATTAAAAGTTGTTTTAGACATCTTAATTATAGTCGTCCTTCCGTGCATATCTAATCACATAAGCTACAGTTAATGACTACCAAAAAGAAGGGTTTATTTTATTTTCTGTGATGGAAATGAGAGAAAATGTGATGATCAAAGATGAAGCAATCTGTGATTATTCAATCTAATAAAAAAAAAATAAAAAAAACTCAGACAGTACATCTTTGCACTTAAGAGCTGACATTCTTCAAATACCTCAACCCTCGCTCTCCCTGTGCTGTGTGCGTGTTCATACATGTGACCATACTACTATTAAAAAAAAAAAAAAAAACAGAGGGAGATGCATGTCTGAGAACTTTGACATCCTCTCAGCACATCTGGCTTTAGTTACAGCCTCTGTGACCTGTGTGTGGTTCTGCTCCATCCCAGCCCCCATCGCGCCTCTATGGGAGAGCCTATTAGTGACTGCTGCAGTTCCCAGTGTGGGTGTTCTCTCCTCTGCTCGAGGCTGGAGACGGCCTCCTGCTGTCCAGATTGTTTGTTTTCATCTTAGTCTTCAGAGTGACTTTTTTTTTTTAAGAGAAAATGAATGAAACAAGGATACAGCATCCTCCTGATCTAGGCCTTTAGTATCATTACTGCCAGTTACGATGCTGGCAGGCTTTTCATAAGATAGCAATTATTGGGTTGACCTGATGTGGCGTCCTTTAGATTAATAACCCCATCTAAAAGAGACAAATGCATACAGGGCCACAAAATGTTATCAGTGGATGAGCGATAATGAAAGTCCTGACGACCAGAGCTGAGAGAAGCAATCTGTCTGGGTGAAAGATGCTTCATGCTACCAGCATTAGTTATTGTTCCCCTTACTTCTGAGGACAAAACAGAGAGAGAGAGTTGCTGATAGGCACTAGACCGACGAACAGCACAGACTTCTGTGCTTGGAAAAAAAAAAAAAAAAAGACCCGACATCATCATGTTGAGGGATGAGAGTTTAAAAATGTCTCAGACGTACTGGAGGCTTTCCCCCCTCGTTCTGACATTACACCTAAATGTATTAAAAAACAACACGAGTTACATGGACGGATATAATAAAAAAAAGACATTTATCTAGTTGTCAAACTTGTTTAGCAGCTCCAAGAAATGTGTGATATGTGGCTCTGAGAAGCTGCTGCTGATGGATGATGACAAGCGGTCTGAAGTCAGCTCAGTTCAGCTTTCTTTCTCTATAGGTTGTACAGTTTGTACAGTACAGACGTACTTGACAAAGTAGGTCAGAACTGAATTATATAAAGTGCTGCAGGAATTAATTGTAAAACCAGGAAAGAGGACAGGATGTTTGCATGGTTGCTAGGGCTGCAGAGTAAGGGATATCTTCTTTTTCTTCAAATATTACAGTGCTTCTACTGCTAACAAACATTTACATGTGTACATTATACAACTCAGTGTATGTGAGCCTTTCAATGTTTCCAAAAAATCGGTTTGCAACACGTCTCTCCATGCCGAATGAATCCAAACATCATTTATTAAGCGCTGAATTGGCACCAATCATTCTGAGGGGGTCGATGAGAGCGACCTTGAGCATCATCCGACTACTTCACAAAAAGTGTGAAAGCAAGATCATTACAAACATCTCTCGCTCTACGCGGTCCTTAATCAACCTGAAGAAAAAAACACTGGCATGGATATTTAGAAATAAAAAGGATCATCACATATTAAACCCGTAGATGTCCTAAACGTCTAATTCTACACCAATATTAGAAGAAAAAGAAAAAAAAAGGTATTACTCTGTTCTTTGAAGATGTGTTGTTATCGTTATTCTCTCAGGGTCACTTCACATCGAGAACGTCCTGATTTATCCTGAAGAATCCTGAAGTCTCCCGCTAATGTTTATTGGCATTTCTGCTTCACCTTGGTGAAAGGTATTGGATTTTAGAAATGCAATGTCATGTATTTATTATCCATTTACAAAGATTTCCCTTCATAAAATGCATCGACATGTTTGAAAGCTACGGGGGAAGCAAGTGCTTTTTTTTCCTGCTATTCTAATACGTTGGGGGGAAAAAATGATGGGAAAGCAGAATGAGAGTGAAGTTCACTTTTACATTTTCCAGAAAATGAAGTTCAACAGTTCACATATTTACATGGTAGCCTATTCACACATGCACAACAATTAATGTGTAAACGCGGAAGTTTTCACTACAGGATTGTTTGTTTGTTTTTTTTTACTTTTAAAAATTTTAGCAAGGAAATATTTAGGACTTTTAACATTGTTTGTGCATGTGATGAAACTCACCAGTCACCATATGTTCCCCCCCCTTTCAATGTTAATTTAACCAATCACCTGTAGCGGTGATCTAAAGGCACACACTGGCATTATAGTTTCTGACTTCAATTAAAGCACACTCCATCCTGGACATGTTGTAAACAGCACATCCACAGCTTCCGTTTCACATCATGGTTTGGAGACACCCTACAAACACAGAGCCGCCTGAAAGGCAAAATCCTCTCATGTATATGTTCAATAGACTGTCCTTACATTTTCTAGAAATGTTTCAGTAGTGCGTGTCATGTGTGAAAATGACTTTAGCCTATGTGATACACTGCATCAGTGCTGCTCTGGGGCTGTGACGGTCCATGATTGAATTCCAGGCGTATTGGCTCTAAAGTCATTCCTATAAACAAAGAAGTGTCCGACACAGCAGCCGGGATAAGTCAATCTCTGCAGTTCATTAACTCTCAAAGAAGAGCGGCTGCACTGTGATAAAGTAAGATCAGAGTCTGCCTCGTGCGAGAAAGAAGCCCGAGCGTGGAGTAAAGGGAGGCTCTGTCTTATTGACCACCCTCTTCTGCTGATCGACCACACCGGGAACGAGAAATGACACATTCCTCTCTGAATGACAAGCACGGCCTCTCAATGAGTTTGTACCAAACAAGAGGCGTCGTTACAACAGCTCAGACTGAACTGTGTTTGCCGTGTCATCGCCACTGTTCTTCAAAGCTTCTCCTGCTCTGCTGGATCTATAGGGCTGCACAGTCTGTATGAGCCAAGCGCTCTCATTGGTTAAACTAGGCCAGAGCCACTGTGCACAGCGATGTGTTAAAGATTCATGAAGATACTGCACGAGTAAACCAGCTTACGGAACATACCAGCGCTTAATAAAATATTAAGAGGTGGCAATCTATACAGCTGGTGTGTTTGAGCCCCATGTTTGACTCAAAGACCCCGGAGTGCTCTTCTGGGGATACTTCCATATCACGCATGAATACAAACAATGATGTGGATTTAATAGCTGCTTCAGATCCTAAAAGTTTGGGTGTCACATATAGTAGAGGTGGCAGTCGCAGGGTGACATGATACAAAGCACTTCCCCATGATAAGGGTGCCAAAATTACAATAACCTTACTGCCATGATTGATAAATTGAAAGTTAAGGTTGATTGTAGCTTTTTTAGGGTCCTTTTGTATTCTTCAGTGCAGGATGATTGTATCTTTTCACTGCAATATGACGTCAGTCTCAAGTCTCATTTATGCTTCATTTCTGAACTTCTTTCCACCATTGTTCGACATTATGCCGTTGTATTCTTCTTACCCCGCTGTCAACTTCTGTCCACATTACCTTTACTCATGTCATAAGTGCTACTGTAAGGAGTCGTGAAGCAGTGATGTGGGAAATCTGTTTGTTTTTTTAATCCATCATTGAATGACACGAGTCAGAGATAAAATACATTTATATACGTAGCAGGGGTCTCCAGCCTTTCTTCATCTAAGAGCAATATAGAAAAAATTAAAGTGGCCAAGAGATACTTTCAATATCAGTTGCATAGCACACATCAGCTGAATGAAGCTACGGTGTGTACGCATGCAAAATTGCAATAAGCAAATGCTTATTAATAATGTTAAATACACATCAAGGTCCAAGAAAAAAACGTGAATATTTTACACTTTGTATTCCGTCACCCAGTAAGCTATGATACTTAGAAATTCACATCAGCGCTCAAGAAAACTTGACGACTTTGCACTTGTATTTATGGGCCAAAGACATGAATACAGGCTGGCTGTTTATTTGTCATGAAGTGTTTCACACACAGATCAAATGATATGCATCATCTTCATAATGATATAGTGATGGCTGCCTTTATTTTCTCCTCTCTGTGCCCCCTCTGTTAATAGCTCCTTTAGTGTTTGCATTAGAATATCATAAAACGTCTTTTCTTCCAACTTCAGATAGTAGCTGATAAGAATGAAACAGACTTTTTCCATATTAAATCAATTCCTGAAAGGCTTCCTCCATTTTTTTATGTAGGCGTGTTTACTGACATGACTGCAACTGTTTGTCGAAGAAACCCTTTTTTTTCTTTTTTTTTATTCAATTACTCAGTGCAGTGGCTGGAAAAGCATGAATAAGTCACAGTTTTTGTGACATTTGGAAAGTTTATTTCACACCTTGCTGCGGCGTGGGATGAAATGCAAGCAGAGAAGCCTGGATTTAATCCTGAAAGGGCTTTATGAAGGTATTTATGCGTTTCGAGTCAATCCTGGTACACCAGTTGTGTGTGTTTTTTTTGTGCAACACACACACACACACACAAAAAGAGGAAGCACCTGTGCGGGTTTGAACAAATCATGCAGAGCGCCTCCTTTCAGCGCTCAGCAGGCAGCTTCTTCGTCTCCGGGCCAATCATATCCCGTCTGAAGACTTTCCAGCAAATTTTCTTCAACCCCCCCACAGTTAATTGCTTCACGTCTCCCGAGTCCAATTATTTAGTCCATACCTTCAGCCTTCATTTTTTGCTGTTCACAAGTTTACACTGGATGTACTTTGCAATGAAATTTAAACTGGAAGATGGATCAAAAAGTATTTTGCTGTCGTCAGGCAGAACAGGACTAACTACAGGGCTGTTGAGCTTTAAATCCTTACATCTCCCCAAGAAAGATAATGTGAGACAGGCGGGACGTTTACACTCATGTCAGCCAAATGTTGGTAACATAGAAAAGTGCCTGGTAGATTTTCAGAGAAAATGATTAACTGTTGAGATACCTGGTCTTTTCTGAGATGTTCATACTTCAGTAAGTTCACTCATCCTCTACATGCGACCTTTATTTTTGCAGGTGAGACAAAAGCAACAATTTTATGAAAAAAAAAAAAAAAAAGATAGAGAGAATGTTAATAGGGGTTAAACATAGTCCTGAATTGTGAGTCGAATACAATGGCATAGCGACTGTGTTATCAAGGAAAAGAAAGGATAAATCTGTCTGCTTGGTTAACACATATACACTATTAAGAGAAATATTTTGAAACGATTTTCTTGCTTGTAAATATGGTCTTAAGGCAGCGAGCGTTTCATGCAGTTACATCATATTATGAGATATTAAAGTAGTTTCTCATCCTTCGTGCCTCTAAAGGGGGATTTAATAGAATGTAGCTTGTTTAAAAAAAAAACCAGATGTGGGAGGAAGGGATTAGAAGTTCATTCCTCCATCAAATCTTTTGAACTGCTGAGAAAACTGTGAGCTAGATTAAAGTGAACTTCTTACAGAGGCTGCTTTAAGTGCAGTGCTGTCTCCAGTAACTGATAGCAAGGAGTGTCATTTCATGTGCTTCATCACAAGTGAAGATAATATCTCTTTTTGCCCCTTCTTTAATCTTGTACTGAAAAGAATATTCAATTTTTTCATAAAAGAGTGAAACCACTTCAGAACAGAAGGGGAAAACAAGCACGCACGACAGCAGAAAGCGGCCATGATGGCGTTTGTTTTTTTTTCTTTTCAGAGTACAGCGAGGGTACAGTGTGGCAAATACAATCTTCCCTCACATGCAAAGCCCTGGGGTGCACCGGCACGACAAGCTATGAAGAAACTCGGCCTGGAAATAGCGCTGGAGTCCAAACACAGACATTTTTGTACACCATGGGAAACAGTTCAACCTCTGTTCATATGAAAGGAAGCAGCAAGCTCATGAGAAATCAAAGTTTTATTTTGAAGCGCATGCAGGAATGAGAGGAGTTGTTTATTCATCACCGTTTGACGACGACCTCTGGTCGTGAAAAACGTAAAGCAGCTTCTGTGGAAAAGAAGAGTTTTATTTGAATCCTGCTAATAAAGCCTCCTTTAAACTGTATGGTTTTTGTTTTTGTCTAAATAAGGAACATGACACAAAGTTCAAGCACAAAGTAATAAACCTTTTCGGAAATGATGCAATTGGCAACCCTTATGCATAACTCTGAAACTGTCACTCAGTCACTCCCTGCTAAGTGCTAAAGATAGCTCTTTAGCTTGTCAGGATTTTAAATGGAGCAACAAGAAATTCAGCCAGTCTCACATGTGACTGGAGTAGATCGAAGTAGGTAGTCCTTCAAAATCCATGGATCCATGAATCCAGAATCGTTTTAAATCAAAAAAATCAATTTCCAAATCGAATCAAATCGTGAGACACCAGGGGGCGCCGACAGCGCAGTGGCAGCGCACGCGTCACCATGCTTAGAGGTCACAGTCCTCACGGCGGCACGGGTTCGATTCCGGCCTGTGGCCTATTTCCCGCATATTTCTCTCACCAAGCCCTAGAAAATGATTGATTATGCAACCTCCCAATAATGAAATAAGTTATTGCAAAACATCAAAGACGCAGGAAATACAGAAGCTGTAAATAGCGTAGCATTAAGCTCAATAGGCTGGGTTTCATTTGACAATGGTTTGTTAAACGTTGAGACTCAAAGCCTTCTCATCAAACTGCCACGATGAGATGAAAAACCTAAAGGCAGAGACAGAAACTCACGACGTTTTAAAGTATGAGTGAGCTAACATGTTAGGAAACATCTCTATCCAGCAGTCACACTCAACAGATCTCATTTAAAAAAAAAAAAAAAAGGTAGCACATGGAGCATTTCTAAAAGACGTCTTTGATCTCCTTTTCGGCTCGATGTAAATCGTACATTACACTACAATATTAATTCTTTTATTATTATTTTACTCCTGTTGGCGCTCCTTTTCACTCATTGCTGCTAATAGCTTCTCCTCTCATGCCCTTTCATTTTATTTCTTAAAAGACCCACGCAATGGAGGTGAAATTGACCCAGGCGTAAAAGGGAAGTTTAAATTTCCCCTTGAAAAAAGTGCAACGCTAGTCTGATGATGTGGACAAGAAAAGGTCTTTAAAATGTAAAATAACCATCGGGAGATGCGAGTTCACAGTTAATGCCCATTTACGCCGCTGTGAGTCAGCTGTTTCTTAATTTTATGACTCAAACTTAGTTTTAATTATTCTCCTTGTTCTTAAAAGGCTCCATAATGTAGAAGTGGAGGCACAGTGAGGGGTGTAATCCAATTGCACATCATTTGGTCACGGCAACCTTTTAGAACAGATTTGCTTCATATCGGGTACTTTAATATTCATATTCTTTGCAGGTGTCATCTATTGCAGCTCCTTTAGAAATAAGAAGAAGAGGTAAAAAAAAACAAAAAAAACCTCAGCAGATGAAGCTTCCGCTCTCTCAGTCCATGAGGGTTTGAAATGATTTGTTGCTTCCAGACAACACGGCCTTAAAGTTTCCTCCCTGGCAAAAGACCAACTCCTCTGTCACAGTGCCGTGACTGACTAGAAGTGACAGAATGAGAAGTAGCCTTCAGGTGACTTTTGGCCCCTCGACACACCAACCAGACCTTAAAGAAAAGCCTCGACAAAGACAGACAAATGCATCAAATCAGCCAGCCGTTTGACAAGCCAGTCGTCTGAGCTGTTAATCCGAAAAAGATGGTGGAAAAGCTAAAGACACAAGCTCTGCAAGATATTTTCATGTCACAGTGAATCTGACTTGACTTTGAAAATCTTTCCACAGGGTGTACTTCTGCGAATGAAGTGTCTAAAATTGAAGACGAGCAAAGTGTTGAATGTGGCTGAGATCAACAGCTAGTCAGAGAGCTAACGCAGCCTAGACAAGCCAAATCAAACAGGAAACATCCTGAGGGATCACAGCCATTCGCTCAACAGTAAAAAGACAGAAGACCGTAGAAATGTAAAACCAAACCAACACAACAGACCACTGCTGGCTTTGTATAGACGAGCAGCTCTGTGGTTAGTCGCGGGTCTGGAATCAGTTGACAACAAACTCATGGATGAGTTTATCATTTATGAAGACATGAAAAGGAGACATGGATAAGTGTGATAATGGAGGGGCGGGAACTTTGGATATCAGAGTAAAGGCTGCAAAGAAGCCAAAGTGTGAGGACGATGAGACATTTTAAAAGAAACATCACAAGAGCTGTAAAACATGCCCAGCTGCAGGCTTTGATCGTTCCCTCCATCTCTTCTGACACACACACACACACACACACACACACACACACACACACACACACACACACACACACACACACACACACACACACACACACACACACACACACACACACACACACACACACACACACACACACACACACACACACACACACACACACACACACACACACACACACACACACACACACACACACACACACACACACACACACACACACACACACACACACACACACACACACACACACACACACACGTTAAAAAATCGGAATGATGTGACATGCGTTAGCATAATGACTTTTAATCATCAAAAATGTATGAAAAGCATCATAAACCAGCCCTGGACTTCACACATGTGACTGTTTTATATTTACTGGAAGGTTTATGTTGCTGATGTCATGTTGCTACATCTCACACTGAGCGAGTCCAACAGCCAGAGCTAAACACTCAATGTGGTTTCCAAAATGTCCCAGATGATATCTTTGCATGTTTCATTTCATCTTCAAGAGAAAGAAATCACTTTCGAGAAACAGAAACTACACACCATTGTTGGGTTTTTTTTGTTTTTTAAAGGAAATTAATTTAAATTGAAAAACCTAGATCAAAATTGCCGTTAATAAACCAACTGATAATCTTGCAGCTTGTAAGTTAACTAATTAGAGCCGAAGCAAAGGTAAGAGGTTGACTGTTATGATCATTTATCTGAACGCATCTACTTCATAAAGAAACAAATGCATAAACAACACGAGGCAGGCATGTCTCATGAATTTCTCTTTGATACGTCAAAGTGACCGTCTCGTTTGGAGCCAGCGGCCTCACACATGACACAGGCACTGATTGGATTCCTTGATAGCATGTGACGGTGTTCAATCATTTCAGCCAAACACCCACGGGTGGGATCTGGCTTTCCTGCTCCACTCCCTTACTGTGGGTGGTCTTTACTTGGTTATTTCAAGCAAGCAAGAAACATATGCCAGATCAAGAACCCGACGTATGAAGCTGGTTTAATGAGAAGAATAACCACTTTGGTCACATCTGCTTTAACCCATGATTCAGATTCTAGCAACCTCAAAGCTTCCCTCGGCTTTTTATCCAGCTGATTTTATTAACACTGCTTCATTACGAAGGCCCCTGTAATACCACCTTACCACTTTCAATGCTGTCAAGGCTCCTTTGTTTGACTTGCTCAGATCATGTATATGAAAAAGGTCAAATTACCATCCCTCAGAATACTGTCACTTTGAAAGGAAGTTGCTGGAGCAGGCCAAAGCAGCTCCTCCCCTCCAGGATGAAGTTTTATAACCACATGGGTATCATTGCTTCGTCTGGGTTCCTTGTGGTCCACAGACAACACATACTTAAAGGATTTCTGTGTGAAGGATTACTCACTAGTCTGCATACTGAGTCAGAGCACATGACATTGCTGGTGATAACCAGGAAGACCATGTAGAGCAAACAGAACCCAGCACTTTGAGAAGTGACGCTATGGTGTTGAACACCAGCATGGGCCTTGGGTGTCTGCTTTATTTTTCCACTTTCAGAGTCGTACAAATGCTCAAGAAAACCATCCTCATCTTCCAGTTACACACTGAACTTCAGTTACTGCGATGTCACAACTTCTGGAATTAAAAGGTCTTTAGGTGCATTGTGCAATCAGGAAATGATACTGTAGCTCTACTGTGTGGTTACATGTCCATCATACTGTTGTTAAATGTCAAATTAAAGTCAATCGAACAGATGTTCTGCAGTATTAATTCTAAATACATACGTCCAACACATAAGAGACAAAGACATTAGTCTTTGTTTTGGATTAAAGCCAAAAACAAATACTGTTATAGCTGTGAAGTTAGTTGCCATGGGAACACAAGCCAAAGAAATATATTCAGATGAAAAAGACAAATCCTTAAGTCTTAATTAAATAAATAAGTATTACTTTACATGTCCTAGGATGTTTAGCGCACGTCTAACAGGAAGTCTTTGGAATACAAAAACTTCACAAATTCACACAGGAAGTGTTTTTCTTTTTGTCCACACCTACTGCTCAGGACTGCAGAGCTGTGGGCATAAGAGGATCAATCATTCAAAACTTTATTAAGTTCAGGAAGCAACTGAGAACTTTCTTTTTTGGATCAATTCAACACTATTGTACAGACTTCTTACAAAAGGCTAGTTACTGGAAAAACATAAAAAAAGAGAGAAGCAACCGATATGTGCGCTTGTCCTCACTTTGGCTGGAAATTCTTAGAAAATGTCACGCTGTCAAGTCATTGTCCTTAGGAGGATTTGTGAATACGGCCGGTGATGTTTTATTGTCAGAGTTTCTTTTGCACAAAACTTTGTATTGCTAAATATTAACTTGCTTGCTCAACATTAACTTTGCACATCAACACTTGTTGGAGGATAGTAACTGACCTTGTCTAACTTTTGCATGTCTCAGTAGTCACACAGTTCCCGGCATTAGAATGTGACTTGAATATTTTCATAACCGGTTAAACGACATCACCAGGAGGAGGAAACATCGTTTGTGGTGAAAGTAATGTTTTCTCAATGTTTATTCTACCATTTGAACAAAAGTATCCAGATTGTTAAAACACTGCAGCCAGAGAAGAAGAACGCACGACTGAATGAGTGTATGCCTTTTATGACAGTGAGTACTAACACGCTGTTTTGTTCCTGGGCGCCATTTATTGTAGTTCAATATAACAGCCTGACTGTTTTCACTTTGCCAAACAAAAGAAAAACAAAAAACAAATAAACTCTGTTTACATACTAACAAGATGGTCTGTCTGCAAACTCACAGGAGCAGATGAGTAGATTTGCATAGTCAAAATGTTGGGTAGATATTCACAGGTGGCCCCGGTAGTAAAAATGCAGCCTGTACTTACATGTCCAAAGTTGATGAACCCATGTTTACTGGCGATACGATCAGCTACCTCCTGACCTCCAGGTATGTGGACAGCCCATGAGTTGGTGTAGACTTTCTGTCCTTGTGCCGGTACCAGCCCAGAAATCAGCAAGACCAACAGAGGCCCAAGGAGCAACTCAAGCAGCCTGAGCCTGTGGTCTAGAGAGGAAGACTGAGGGCCAGAAGCCATGGGTTCTCCGAGTGCAGCACAGTCTCTGAGCAGAGCGCCTCTCCAACAGGTCGGGACTGCCCGCGGTTCATGCAGGTGCACGGAGAGACAAGGAAGGGGGCAGTCACAGCTCACCTGTTAGCGAAACAAAAGAAAGCAGGAAAAATGCAGGGTTTACATATCTGCAAAGTTTAGAAACACGAGTGAACGTTTACAGTCCTGAATCACACTTTGTGATCCATCATGACACTAAAACTGTGACACTAAATAAAAACAAAAAAAAAAAGACTAAACTCTAAACATGCCGAGATCCAAAGCAATACTATTCCCATGAGGCTGAACTAAGACCACTTGGTCACACCAAGTTGAGGGTTTTTTTTCTTCCCCAGACAGTTGTTTGTTCCGTAGAATGAGGAACAGAGACAGGAAGTTTTGAAAATCTGTTGCAAATCTAAATTCAAGTTTAACATAAAATAAATAAATAGAAATGTGTTTTGTCCACAGGGAAGAGGAGCAACCAAACAGCAGGTAAACTTGAGCCTCGGCTATAGAGGCATTTAACAATCCCACAGGAGACTGGAGGCACGACGCTAGACCAGACCTGAGGTTGCGGTCAGACACACAGCAGCAAATTTTGGTGTTTACCCTCCCATGGGAGGATTTAGAAGATGAAGATTGTGAAAGGAGAATGATTCAGTCGGCTGAGCGGGCGGCAGAGGTGGAGACGCGTGTGTGAGGGAAAACTGGTCAACGCCCTGGATGCTGAAGGATCACAGTAGAGTCCCACTCTGAGGTAAAGAAGACAGACAGGTGGGAGGTGGAGATTTAAAGTGTGAGGCAGCAACGGCAGCCGCACTGAACGGCTGCAGGAAAACGACCGTACACAACGAAAGGCTCCGGAAAATAATGACGGAGAGATTTTTATTTTGGTGTGAGGCTGATTTGAGTGAAGCTTTTCTTTCATTTTTCTGACGAGGGCTGCTCAATTTATTGCAATTTTATCGTTATCGTTTCAGAAACCTGTGCAATAAACACAGAACGAAACAAATAAAAGACTTTAAAGTGAGTCAAGCATTCCTTATACACGACGCACGTGTATATTATGGATGGAGGTCCAAGCTTTCATTATATTTTTATCTCATCTCATTCAGGCCCAAACCGGACTGATATATTGTCACAAAGCCATCAGGATCTATACATTAGATTAATGTGTGGAGTCATGTGGGTCAGTTGCACCTTTAGTCCATTGAGATGCTCTTAAATACAGATATTAACTCTGTGCACTCACTCGTGCTCTCTTTATTCAACTGACTGTGGGACGAGGTCTGCCATCTTATAGCCTGTCCAACGAACAACACACACAAATAAAACTCACCCTACCATTACAACACTCTTCAAATTAATTCAAAAGCACTTAGACATCTCCCAGGACGCTTTGTTGTTAACTTTGAATGATGCGTTTAGACGTGGCTTGGAAATTCTGCTGTGCACTGCACATTTTATTTTGGTATTCTGCCGTCCTTCGTTAAGTTATTTCACAATAAAAACGTACTTCGCCTCCCCAATTAAATGCAGATGTAGTGCGCCGAGTTAAAGAAGCGACTGTTTCCAAAAGTAATTTAAAATATCTTAAACATTTAATTAATTATTCAGTAGAGTGAGTCGTTTTCTGGAAGATATTTAGATATTAAAGCAATTCCCCCAAGCTTCAGTTGCCAAATAAACAACTGCTTACAGCTCCTGGAGGTCTTTTAATTTCAGAGATTTGGGGAAATGGTTACGCTGATTTCTGGCAAGACTCGGCGCAGATAAT
Source organism: Symphodus melops (assembly GCF_947650265.1). NCBI lineage: Eukaryota > Metazoa > Chordata > Actinopteri > Labriformes > Labridae > Symphodus > Symphodus melops. The sequence goes on along the minus strand of NC_136693.1, from coordinate 14,823,722 downwards.
TTGCGCAGGGCGCTGCCAGCTGGCGTCCTCCCATTGCTTACCAACCTTTGACGGATGATGCTGATTCATGCAGGCTTTCATCATTTCAACACCATCAAGCACATCAGTTTTCTTTCCCCTGTCTAACAGATCTATACACTTTGTGGCCACTGTGAAGGACAGAAATGGAAGTGATGCATTTCCAAACAACAGCCCTGCCTTGAGAGTTTACCCAGCTTATTATGTTGGGTATTCTTGTCTTTGTTTAAATCCGTTGTCTGTTTGTCGACGTGGCCATAGTTAGTGATGCTTATGTGCTGCACTATATCAGAAGATATCAGTATATCACTATATCAGGTTTCAAATGAGCTAAGTCAAAAAAGCCCGACTTGTTTTAAACTTTGGAGGAAATTCTTACCTGTAAAAGTAAAGCCACAGAAAGCAACATTTCAACCATGTGGATCTTTGTTTGGTGTTTATGTATGTAGTATAAGGAAGAGGTATTACAGGTGTACAGAGCATTACATCTTTTCTGGCTGCTAACTTGTTATTCTTAACCGACTTTAAGGGTTATATCACATCCTATTTTTAAAACATTATTCCCATGCTGTATTTTATCACTCAATTTCTTTCAGTAGTCCACCAGACTTGACATTTGAAAGAATAAAAAATCCCATCTTCCCCTCTAAGTGGTGTAACTTGTGTCATCACATGTGCTACATGTTCCACTTAGATGGATGAAATGCCACAGCATTAACAGAAAACAACAAGCTCACAGGTATGACGAGTTGAGTATGGGTTCGATAAGCCACGCTAGACATTACCACAGTAAGTACTCATTACAAGAATAACAACCAGCAGTATAACATGTGGCTTCAAAACATACACAACTTCATATTAAACGAGCACAAGGTTTGGAAGAGCAAGAGAAACCGGTGGCCAAAAAGGTGCAATCATTGTAAAAAAAAAAAAAAAAAAGCAGAACAAGCTTTCAAAGTGACACAATAAAGTTAGAACCGTAGGCTCGGTTTTAATTGTTTCCTCATCACTTGACCTGTTTCACAGACATTAGTCTCCTTTTAGTAACAAATGATCCACATCCACCATTTCATCTTTTTTTTTTCTTTTTTTTTTTTTTTGCAAGTGACATTGAAGACAAAACGTTCCACCCCATCTTGGATAATAAGCCATTTAAAAAGTGATACTATTTAATCCAGTAATTGTCACATAATTATCAGATGTGAAATGATTTCAATCCTAAAATGAAATAAGCTTACAGAAGGTTAGAGAAACACAAGATCAATCTGGCAGCAAAACTTACTCAACTTTGTCCTCTGTCCTTGATGCAACAAGTAAATAGAAGGAGTGTTTCCAAACCTCTGTTTGATTTCACGGCACACACTGACTTTAAGTGCAGACGCCTGTGTGACCTCATCTGGGTGCTCGACCACTCAGTTTCTTTCACGTCAGTGTGAAAACCACACACCATGGGATCATAGCTACCCAACGACTTTACTGTTCTCCGAGACAAAGGAGAAGCTGAGCGTAGCACAGTGAGTGGTCTTTAGAAGTACCACAAGTAATGCTACCATATGTCCGACTGTGATAACAGAGAGAAAATACTCCTCATTATAATTAGCCAAGTATCATTAAACCCAAAAGATAATACTACCCTCATTACCAAAATCATCAGAACGATTTGAAAAAGGAAACAGTTCACACCTCATCAGTCTATGTATTTAGATTTTAATGAGATCAAAACGGTATCAGATGCATTTAGTGAAAACAAACAACATATCTTGTATAATGCCAGTTCTCAAACGTATTCAATGAAAACCGTTGTGCAGCAACATTACAAAAGCAGACATGAGATAAATAACCATGTGGGCACACTGATAAGATGACAAGAAGAATATGGGAGAGTTAGGTCAAAGCACGAATGTCAGAACTGAATAAATACTCATTTGTTTGCTGTTACTAGGCCAGTGACTGTTTTTGTCCACACACCGACAACTTCACCCTCACCAAATGTGTGACAAACTGTTAGATAGGCAGCAAACCACTGTTTGGTTCAAAGCAACTGTCCAGAATAACATAAAGAAGTACTCCTGTATACCATCTGTGAAACACTGAACCCTGCTCTCTGTCATAAAGGTGAGTCAATCAAATCAAGGAGACAAGCTCCCCCCCCCACCACATTAGCCTAAGATGTTCACCATCATTAAAACAATATGACACTTAGGTTTTGTTCAGACTGCAGCCCAAATCCCTCAAATCTGATCAGAATCAGAATCCAATATAACAAATTGCAAGTAACCAGATCCGATCTGCCTGTCCACATTGACATGGTCTGATCCACATTGGTTTCTATGGTAACAGGTTACGCCCAGAAAATACAACAGCAAAATGGATTACAGAGAAGTGTGATTATTTCCGATGCAAACAATTTCCGGAGAAGTCTGTCTGTAGGCTTGTTTTACTACGTTTGTTTGTTTTGATTCCTGCTGTTTTCTTTCACTGACCACCGTCAACTTCCAGCTTGCCGGATCTACGTCATTGTTGTATTTCTATGACGTTGCGTTGAGAGTGACGCAGAAGACACACTGAAACAATCGAGACGTTCAGATTGAGTCAGATCAGTAGGAATCTGATTTGAAACCACCTTCAAATGTGGTTTGAATCAGATTTGGAAAAATCTGATCTGGCTTTTTGCATTCAGACTGGCAAAAAATATATAAAATGAAGCCACATACAATCTGGATGTGATAAAAAAAAAAATCTAATTTGGAGGTGCAATGTGAACAAGGCCATAGTGTTTTCAAATGGTTCTGCAGTCCAAATTAAAAACATTGAAGAGAGCTTTCTCTGCCATGTAAAGTCAATGAGCATGGTTTGTCATGTTGCGGATAATAAAGCTTCAGTGTTTAGCCAGTTCTGCATTTGTCCTGAAACTGTTCTGCATTCTAAAACTCTCTCCATTTTTTTTTTTAAAACACCTCTCCAATATTTATCAAAACTGTACCCTATTTCTGGTTATGGAGCTTATTAAAAAAATATCCAGGCTTTTTAGGTCTGGTACAATTGTTAAATCTTAACCAGTTCTCAACACCTACTGGTTTGACGTGATAACTGGTCTCATATCTGGCAAACGGAGGGAGGCCCAAAACAGTTGTGTGGGGGCACCTACCTTCTCTGTTCAAAATAAATACAGACCATTTTGGACGAGAATCTAAACTAACAAAGAGAAGATGACTGACAGCTGCATTATTGTCAGAGAAGCCAGTGTTTCAACATAGCATAATTCCTTAATATCTGATATTATGGGCAGGTCATTGTTTTATTAAAAAAACAATAGATATCTGAGATATTGCACCTTTGGCTTTTTTTTACAAAAGAAACTTGATATTGTCTGGATATTTATTGTATTCGATGTGTTGTAATTTAAAACTGTTGACCAAGTTGAGCTCCGGGACTTAAGATACAAATCCATATTTACTCAAAGTGTAGGGAATCAAACTGTGAAATAAATGTTGGATTTTTCTCTTTTAAGAGAAGGAACGTAATAAATCAGAAGAAGATTGATAACTTTCAAGCCTTTAAACGTGTTGAGAAAAAAAAAAAACATTTTATGTAACCATGAGTAAACATATGATGACAGCAGGGTTTAAAGGGTTTAGAAACAACTGCTGTTTAACAAATTATAGCGTCCATCATCTGTGCAAATAAGCATTTTAATGGGCATATTTACAGTGAAAGCAATCAGAGTTTTAAATGTGTCAACTTTAGGGTTAGGCTCTTTTTGTTTTCCTCGTGCATTTCCTTTTCCTTGTAATCTGTCTACTTCCAAACACTTTTTGCAACAGCGTCAGCATTTATGTGTCCTGTCCTCGAGGTTACCCTGAATGCGTTCAGTTTTTCTGAAGACAACGACATTTACGTTTATTGTGTATTCAGGTTGTGTTGCTAATCTGCAGTACATACAATTACACAAGCATGACACTCCACAACAGCGCTAGTGCTTATCCAGAATCATTAGCAGGTCACCCCAACCTAGAGGTAAAAATCACAGTGTCAATCATGCCAACATGAGCTGTGTGTTGTAGATGTGCAATGATCCCTCCTGATGTCAAAGTTCAGTGCTGCAGGAATCCACGTCCAAAGAAACATGCCATTTAAAGCAGAGTTTCTCAGAGTTGGTATTAGTGCTGGGCTGTAGAAAGACCCAGAGATTAACTAAAAGAAGGTAGCAGATCAGGAGCGAAGAAAACTCTCTCTCTCTGGCCTGCAACTCTTTCATGTTTATGAGCTAAAGTTAAGAGGTTTAAACACATCAGCTGATCGGAGTAACGAGTTTGGGTCTGCAGTCAGTTGACTCACCGCACGTTAAGTCCTTGATAACAACACGTAGTCATTATTTGGCTCAAAAGCGCCGACTGGAGATGATCTGATGACAACTCGTCCGCTTGATAAATGTGTCTGAAAGTGTAACATACCGCGATTCACGTAAACTTGACCTGCTTCGTCTCACAGGTGACTCTCCTCCCCCATTTTCTTCGTCTCATCCACCCCTGACAAGCATTTCCGAACGCCACTTGAACACATTTTTTTTACTACTTACTCCCACTGGGCAGTTTGGATCACGCATCAACACACATTTTTCCTGGGAAACAACCATAGAAACCGGACGCGGCGTAGTCGACGACACATCGGTGTATGCGAGAGACGAGAACCCCCCCTTCATACCTTTACACTAATAAACTCACATCAACAAGGCTCAATAAGACAACACGCCGTCCTATCCGGTCCTGTGCCGGGGTCTCCTTGTGGTCGGAAGCCAAAAAACACGGCAAACTCGCCAACCACGCAACCCAAACAAGTACAAATACTAGCTAAAGCAGACGTGAAACTTACAATCGGCTCAACTTACCAGCTTCCGCTTACATCCTGCTCGGCCCGGCTTGTTGATGTCTCTCACAGCGGCGTTAAAACCGGCGACAGGACGGTGTAGCGACTGAAAAATTGATAACTGAAAATTGCTGGTTATAAATAGTCATGATACCCCTGTGGTGTACCGCTGAGTGGTCCGTACAAGCCCCAGGAAATACGTCACGGACGTGGACAGAGTGGGGACGTTCGAGCAACATCTACTTAGTGGCCGGTAGCGCTGCTACACCGCCACCCTGTGGTCATATACTGTACTGCGCCCACATGGTGAAATGACAAACTTGTTTTTCAACAAACCTTTTATCACATTTTTCTATTTATATAGTTTGTTCGATTGAAACATGTGTCATATTTAAAGAGTAAGCTATGAGGTTTAGTGTATTCTGAATTAAGGTATTTTAATCTATTGAGTCATTTGTAGTGTAAATTAATTAGGCTGCTGCCAAGTTATTTTAATTCAAGTCAATCTGTTACTGTGTCCTTTGTTATGGCCTTTCCATATCTCTCATCTGATTTTCACATCTTTCTTCGGATTTTAACACAACTATTACTTTCATTAACTCTATTTGTCAGATGTATATGGTTGTTGTCCACTTAAGTAAAAAGACGATGTGCAGGATCAGGAAGGATTTGTACATTTTCAAAAAATTATAAATAAAGCAGGCAAGTCATTCATATGTTCTAATATAAACCATTTACTAGTACTATAATTTGTATTTCAATATATACAGAAATCATTTGCATTTATAGTTTAAACTTTCATCATAGCTTTTTTAAGAAGCTAACATATAGAATTGAAAATAGCAATCTCCTGCTAGGACAAAGGTTTTCATGGAGGTCAGATGGAGTGATTTTAGCTGAATGTTTTTATGAATGCAAAAACTATTGTTTTACTTTCATAAACTCCAGAGTCTGTTCAAGGCAAGACCTCAAGGCATTTCACTTTATTTATTTAATAACACATCCTATAAAACCCTTTTTCCTCGGTACAATTATTTTCAACTCTAGAATGATTTTGTTTCTATCGAATAAATACAATGTATTGAATAGTAACTGCATAAATGTTTTTATATTAATGAAGCGAGGGATCAAATTTAAGTAAAACAAATCCTGCAAAGTCTTAACAGGAGCAATGTAAATTCAAGGACCACGACAGAAAGATAATTGATCAGTCCAAAATATTTATTTAAAGTACAAATGTGCTGATACCAAAGGACGTCAGGGAGCAAGTTCAATTATTTTCAACATTTTAAATTAGCTGCCAAAATAAGAGGCACAGCAGCAGGGAGTGAAAAGAGAAGCTGTATGTGTTGAGTTTTGCTGGAGCTGAATTTCGTCCTGCAGAAGAAGACAGACAGAGTATTTATTATTCCCGTATTAATACAACATAAAATCTAATTGGTCACTTTGCTTTCTAAGGTAGAGTTTATTTAGAGACAATCACATCCATCTTTCCATATTTAGTTTTGCAAGATCAATGACATGCCAGAAACAATGGTTAACATTATTCTACAAACATGTAAAGCAGGAAGATAAAGCAGACAAACATTTGTCAAACCGCAAACTATGGTTTTTGTTGTGATTTCCTTCCTCCTTTAAATGTACACATTAAATCAGAAGATGCCACTCATAGACAGTCATAGAGACTAAAGAACATCACGTCTTTATGACTTGGTTGACATGGGTTAAGTTCTGGTTATACAATCAAAATGTCTACTGGTTCAGAGGTTTAAAAAAAACACAAAAATACAAAGAATGTGATTTTAAATGTTATTAAGTACCAACTGTGTTTTACACCTTTAAAGAGCATGACAACTTCATGAGAAGTTGCAGGGTTCATTCAGTAAATCTATAAATAAATAAATAAACTCATGTGAGTAACATTGTCATGTTGCTGAAGTTTTGAATGGAAAAGTGAGTGTCAATAACATCTTTAACAACAGAGAGCTCCATAAATAACATGAAGCAGAATTCACACAGGTTTTAACACACTGAATGATTCTAAGTGTTTTTCAAACAAGCTTGGAAGCATCAGTTGTGATTAGTGTTTGACTTAGTCTTTCGACGAAAAGCTTTACTCATTGTCTTCTAAGCTGTCTTCAGAAAAGATGTGGATTGGAAATTCTTTCTGAAGTCCTTATATTGTGCTTTAGGTCTTCTTCATGGAGCAGGCCCTGAAAACGAAAGCACCGATTTGTCACAAGGATGTGTTATCTTGAGATTGTGTAAAACTATTCAGGATTCTTACACTGCCTCATACCTTCGGTAAGCTTCAGAAGTTTAAGAAGCCTCTGCCTTTCTTGTTCAACTTCCTGTCTGCGCAGCGCCTCGTTCTCCTGCTCAGCCGCTCTTTCTTTGGCCTCAAGGTCCTTGAAGAAAGAAGTTAACATTATTATCACAGCACTTTGTACTAAACTAAATGATGCACCAGCTGCCTAGAGTTTTATATACAATGAATACACTTTTCCGTGTCAATGTTCAGAGTGTTCTGTACCATGTTGGCCTGAATCTGTTGCCTTTTGTCCTCTATGAGTTTCTCCACTTTGCATTTGTGCTCGAGTCGTTTCATGCGTTGTTTCTGAGCGTTCATCTGCTCAATGCGGTCGTCCTCGGCAAACTTTTCCATCATCATTTTTCTGAAGTTCTCCTCTTCTGCTTTCTCTGCCTGCTTCCGCATCTCTTTGAAAGCCATTTGCTCCTGCCAGCACTGCTGCATCATCAACCTGCGTCTGTTTTTATTCTCCATCTCTTCCTGTGAGACAAATGGGTCAAAAAATATGAAGATAGCTTAGGCACACTCATAAATCCCAGAGCACAGAGGACTCGGTTCAAGTCTCTTGACTCATGAGCTGTTGTTTAATCTAAAGCAGAACCGCATCATATTTACCTTGACAAAAGACAGTAAAGCAACGATACTTACTATTTCTTTTTGCCGATTGGCTTTTTTCTTTTCTTTCTGTTCCTCTAGATGGAGTTCCTCACGCACTTGCTCTATATCTTCACGCTGCAGCCTCTCCTCTTCCATCTTCTCAGTCAACTGCACAAAAACAGAGAGGAGTTAAGACACATCTCAGAGAATGAACAGAAAAATGAAGGGGCAAAAAATGTATCTCAACTATTTTTTGTAGCCGCTCCTTTGCGTCTTCTCTCTCCTTGATCTTTGCCATGCTGTCCTCCTCCATGTGCTGCTGATGGCTCGCAAAATCCCTGATCCGTCTGTCCTCTTCCTCGATCTGTTCTTGCTCAATGCGTCTACATTCAGTCTGCTGTCTCTTGGATTCTTCAAGGTCCTGCCGAGTGGCTCGGACCTTCTCCAGTTTCAGCCGCCTCTCCCTTCAGAAAAAAACATTAGTTCTCAATGTAAATCCATTTAATTGCATTAAAATGTGAATGAGAAAGTAAAGCACCAAAAAATCAATATTGTTTTTAATTTCAAAATAGAGCTTGAGTAAAAGTACTTTAATTCCCTCCATAAAGTGGAAATGAATAATGACTTACATCTGATCATACTCATAAACCTTCCGGATGATCTCTTCCATCTTGAGCTTTTCTTTAAGGGACTCCTCATCAGTTTGTTGTTTATTGTGCTCCGTCTCCTTCCTCTGCTGCTCCAGCTCTCTCTGATACTGCACTACCTTCTCTTGGCGTTCCTGCTCCAGCTTCTTGTGCTCAGCAACGGTTCGCTCGTATTCCTGATTCATCCACCGATCATGGTCTGCCTTCTCACGCTAGCAGAGAAATGATTATGCATTGTAGAGTTTGACATTTAAACTTACAATTATTCTGTACATTTTCACCTTGAAATTAAATTCCTTTCACGTTTAACACTCGTCATTGTTGAAAAGAAGACTCCTATACTAAACCGTCTGTATGTCCAAATACATTCATTTACATGATCCCTGGCACATACTAACATATCTTCTATATAGAATAAACATGCACCCTTACAACATTTTTAAGAACAGAATTAATGTTGTAGTGAAGATGGATCAGGTTTGTTATATTGGTGGTAAGTAATGACAATCACAGAAGAAAGCACTCACCATTGCTTCAGACCTAATAGCCTGCTTTTCAGCAAGCTGGTCCTTTCTTTCCTTATTCAATTGTGCATATTTCAGCTTTGACTCCAACTCTTGAAGCTCTTTGCTGAAAGTGTTGAAACAGACTTTTGAAAACGATCACAGGTTATGAAGAGACCAGAGCAGAGTAAGACTACTTTCAGTACCTGTTCTTTATAGTATGCTCCCTCTTTTTCTCTTCTCTTTGCTTCTCAAGGTCGATGCGGGCTGTCTCTTCGGCTATTCTCTTCTTTTGCTCCAGGTGCTTCTTTCGGTTTAAAAAAAACAAACATTATCTCAACTGAATTAACTCACACACACGCGCTCTCTTGCAACAGAGTTGGATTTATAATAAATCGTATGACTACATATATTAATACAGACTGTCCGGTGTCTATTACGCGCAAACTAGACAATATAACAGAGGATTCCAGCAGATCAAATCATTAAACGCTTGTCTGTGTATATCATATTTTATGTTAAACACCCAGAGATTTAAATTAATAAGGAAACGCTTTTGCGCCTGATGCCGAAATATTCAACGTGTCTGTTCGATCGTTTCTGAGGTTGTGGGAATAATTCACCAAAAAACACTATGAATAATCAAGCCACTTACACTATGCACCTGAATGTGTGCCGCGCAAATTACAAACTATTGCAGTGAGGCATCCTGTCTGTTCTCACTCACTACCACGTATCATTACACCTCTTTAATCATGTTTTAGCCTGTTTTTTGTGCTTTAATTCTTTTGTGCTGCCTTCTAAATGTTTGTTTGTAAAGTGTTTCATGCTCTCGGTGCAAGACAAGTTCCCCCAGGGGCAATAAAGGCTTCATTCATTCATTCATACACGGACGCATAACGTAGAACGCGACTCCCTTATGTTACGTCATATGACGCGTTGTTGAAAAAAAGCGAGTTCTTAACAGCTACGCTAAAAACAGCCACTTTCTTCTCTAAATTAGAGCACTTATGTGTTGAAGAATGTACAGAAAATGTATGTACTTATTCTACAGCCCTTATCTGACAACATGAAGTGTTAATTTCAACTTTTTTTTAACCTGCAATATGCTCTTCAAAGTCTGGTTCACACGGTTGACAGTTAACAGTTCAAACATTGGTTCACAATCGCTCACAGGCCACAGGGTTTGTTTTTTTTTAAATATTGGAAGGAACTTTTTGTATTTTGACCTCTTCAAAAAATATTGTAAATACGCAATAACTAATTGCAGTGGGAAACTGTTGTGTTCTAATTTTTTGGAAAGAATAGTCAGGCTTTTATAGGTCTCCCTCGCTAAGATGAAAAAGAAAAAAAGAACGAAATATGCCATCTGATGAGGCCTCGGGCCAAAATCTTCTAATTCTTCGCTTGAAGTCAAGGGCCACAAACAATCCACTTGAGAATATCAAAAATGTACCTTATCATCATTACTTAGCCATCTAGCTGATATGGACTGCCCCAACATCATAACTGGGGGTGATTTTAATTGCGCGTTATCCCCAATGATGGATAGACTCCCCCCCCAAGCAAATACATCTAAAAATGCTAAGGCTGTCTTAAATATCAATAAGGAATTTGACCTTGTAGACATATGGAGGCATTATAACCCACTTTCAAAACAATATACATTTCACTCTCAGCCCCACCTGTCTGCTTCACGTATTGACTACATTTTTGTTTCTAGGTGTCTTCTGTACTTAGTTGAACATGCAGATATAGGGCATATTGCTCTCTCAGACCATGCTCCTGTGATCATGGCAATACAACCTCCTAGACCCAGTGAGCGCTCATTCTCTTGGAGAATGAATGCAACCCTTCTTTTGGACGAAAAATTCATTAAATATTTGACAGACCAAACAGACTTATTTTTAGAAATTAATGATAAAAATGGAGCTGATCCAAGAATTGTGTGGGATACATATAAAGCTTATATGAGGGGTATGATTATATCCTATACAAGTCAAAGGAAAAAAGAGCGAGCTGCCAAACAACTGGAAATAGAAAATAAAATAAAGCAATTAGAGGAAACCTATTACACAACAAAATCTGATGCAACTCTTATTGAATTAAAATCCACTAGGACAGCACTAAATAACCTGGTAACAAGAAAGGCAGAAAGGGATATACAATTCACTAAACAAAATTTTTTCGAATCGGCCAACAAACCAAACCGCTTGTTAGCACACCTAGCAAGGAACGCCCCTGTCAAATCCTGTATATCAGCTATACAGGATGACAATCAACAAAGACAAACCAATAATCGTCAAATTAACGAGAGCTTCAAAAGATTTTACACTAAACTGTACAGTACTGAGACTGATAAGGAGAGACTTGGGGCAGGAAGCCTTTTAGATCACTTATGTTTCCCACAACTATCAGAGGATCAGTCTGTCCTTCTGGAGTCCCCTATATTAATATCAGAGATAGATAAAGCTATATCCACACTTCAGTCAGGGAAATGCACTGGAGAAGACGGCTTCCCGGTTGAGTTTTTTAAAGTGATGAACGGGAAAATTAACAAACTTCTATTAAGGGTCTTTAATAAATCATTTGTCGAGTCTACACTCCCTGAATCCATGTATAGAGCTAACATAACACTAATAGCAAAGAAAATAAAAAAATAAAAATAAAAATCCAGAGCTATGCTCCTCTTATTGACCAATTAGCCTCCTTAATGTGGATAACAAAATACTTTCTAAGATACTGGCTCTTAGGCTGGAGAATGTCGTAAATACAATTGTGGATGCAGATCAGACAGGATTTATCAGGGATCGAAACTCCTATCATAACACTAGACGCCTACTTCATATTATTCATCATCTTGATACTAACAAAACACCGGGAGCTGTCGTTTCTATGGACGCCGAAAAGGCGTTTGATAGAATTGAATGGGAATACATAGGGAATACAGTGATGAAGAGATCTGGTTTTAAATGTGGCTTCCTAAAATGGATTAGACTGCTGTATAAAGCACCGACAGCCTCGGTTCTGACCAATGGTCTGTTGTCTGCTCCCTTTAAGGTGAAAAGAGGTACAGCTCAAGGAAGCCCACTGTCCCCTACTTTGTTTGCCCTGGCTATAGAGCCATTAGCGTTGGCTATTAGACAAAACCCTGATATCCAAGGAGTAACAATTGGCATCAAACAACACAAAATTTTACTGTACGCTGATGATATTCTTTTGACATTAACAAAAGCCTCTCAATCATTAATAGCGTTAACTACTTGTTTGAAAGAATGTAGCCTAATATCTGGATATAAAGTCAATTTTGACAAGTCGGAAATAATGATCCTAGATAATGACATAAAAACAGAACCACCCTATATTCAGCCCTTTCGTTGGGCTCCATCTGGGTTTAATTACTTAGGAATCAGAATCACTCCCCAGCTCAATCAGATATATTCATTAAATATTATTCCTCTGGTTAAAAGTGTCCAAGAAATGTTAACAAGATGGAAGAGTCTCCCTATATCGTTCCTGGGCAGAATCAACCTCATCAAGATGACAGTCCTTCCAAAAATATTATATACCACATCAATGTTGTTTGTAAATTTAAATACAAATGACATTACAAATATAAACAAAGCACTATCAGACTTTATTTGGAATGGCAGGAAACCAAAGGTTAAACTAGCAAGATTACAACTTCCAAAAGAGAAAGGTGGCTGGAGCCTTCCTAACATAGAATACTACGTGCTATCTATACAAGCCAGGATTATCTCCTCATGGGTGAACGAAAGCATAGACCCGCCTTGGTTAGACATAGAATCAATTATATGTAAACCTCTCTCTCCTGTGAACCTGTTGGACAAAAGCCTGAAGGAAATTCCACACACAGCTAAGAATAACCCTTTGATAACTAATGTATTGTGGGCTTGGAAGAAATGTATGAAAACATTCAATAATACTCATCCTCTCTCCCTCTTAACAACACTGACAGATAATACAGAGCTCTCACCACAGGGAACAGGATCAAACTTTACACTTTGGCAAAAAGCGGGTATTGTTAGAGTCCATGACCTCTTCGAGAATGGGAAATTTAAAACGTTTGAGTCATTGAAAGATCAATATCATATATCAAATAAAGACTTTTACAAATATTTACAGGTCAGGCACTTTGTGTATACGAAGAACAACTCATTGGAACTCCCAAACGACTCACACTCACTGGATAGATTTTTTATTAATTGTAAGCAACAAAAACACTTCATATCCAAATTCTATTCTGAGATATTAAGCTTGAACCTGAGTAAATTGTCATGCTTAAGGACATCGTGGTGTACTTTGCTTGAATGTGTAATAGATGATAATTTGTGGGATGAGATCTTATTGCTGCCATCCAGAATTTCGATTTGCAACAGATATGCAGAACTGCAGTATAATATTTTGCACCATATCTACATCTCTCCACATATCTATAGTAAGTACAGAACGGGAACCTCACCAAATTGCCCCAAATGTAAATCTTGCATAGGGACCAGGTTGCACTGTTTGTGGGAGTGCAAAAAAATCCAAACATTCTGGAAGGCAGTATGTTTAAGTGTTAGCAAAGCAACAGGTCAGCAGGTGTCAGTAAACCCACTTATGTGTCTGCTTGGGAAGATCCCTGTGTCTCTTAAAGGCAATGAAAATGTAATCCAGTCGCTTTTAATGCTAGCAAGAAAAGCTATAATGACAAAGTGGGTTGGAGAGGACCCTCCTTCTATCTCTGTGTGGAAATCTCTGATCTCAGAGGTTGTGACTCTGGAAAAACTTGGACATTGCATCAAAGGAAGGACTCATCTTTTTCTACAGGAATGGAGGAAGCCACTGGAACTTTTGGGACTCAATTATAATCTGGATTTAAATTGTTAACTCTATTTTCTTTTACTATTCTTTTTTTATCACTGAACAGAGGACACGGGTTTGATTCAGATTTGAACATGAACTCACCATATAGTATGGGCAAATGCGCATTATCTCACTGTGCAGTGAATGCCACATACTTTATTGTATGGACCAGTCTCGCAGCTCTATTGTTGTTGTTGCAGCATTAATGTTTGTTCACTGGGTAATGTTTGTGTTTTTGTTTCTGTGAAAACTAAAAATGTAATAAACAGAATATACACAACAAAAAAAAACGTACCTTATATAGGTCGCTCTTGAGCTCCTCCTGGCGCTGGCGCTGGTACCTCCTATTATCTGCGCCCTCCATCAACTTCAACGCGGCAGTCATCTGCTCATCTTTCATCACACTCCGGGCCAACTCCACTCGGCGATCCTCCCGCTGAGCCATTGACCTCTCCTTATTCTGTCCCAGAGGAAAAGAAAAGATTAGCATACACATGCAAAAACAGTATCAAAATCTTCTTTAACTTTGGAAACAAACCATGTTGACGGTGCCTGTCGTCGATTACGGCGTTTTCACCAAATGAATTTGAAAAGTGAACTAGCTGCCCGTTTAGTTGTTAGGGGAAGGCATAGAACGCCGCGTCTCGAAAACAAACAAACAAATGTTTGCAATGGATTCAGAATCCTAAAGAACCCCTAGTTTGACCCCTCACAAGCTACCAAAAGCAAAGGTTAACATTTTCAAATGTTCACCAATAAGTATATAGTACCAATAAAGTACTATTCCAGGTACCCCGACTTTGAGCTGCTCTCACGGATTTTCCTATGGTAGTTGGATTTAAATGTTTTTTTATGTGTTATAAGACACCTTTATGAACACGTTTGTGAAGAAATCTATTGGTAAGGAATTTATTCCCAGATTAGCCAAATATCTGATAAAATACCCTTACTAAAACACAGAGTTGAACGCTACTTCAACAATGGGTTCGTATGTCACGTGCATATTGTTCATTGCTGCTACAACGCCACCCTGTGGTCATATGCTGTACTGCACCCACATGTTGAAGTGACAAACTAGCCCTATTGTTCAACAAACCTTTTATCACATTTTTCTGTTTATATAGTTTGTTCGATTGAAACATGTGTCATATTTAAAGAGTAAGCTATGAGGTTTAGTGTATTCTGAATTAAGGTATTTTAATCTATTGAGTCGTTTGTAGTGTAAATTAATTAGGCTGCTGCCAAGTTATTTTAATTCAAGTCAATCTGTCCATTTATCTCCTCGGTGTCTGTGTTTTGGAGAGTTCTCTTGTTGCCCAATTTATTTTATTTTGAAAAACTAAAAATGGCTTACTGTGTCCATTGTTATGGCCTTTCCATATCTCTCATCTGATTTTCACATCTTTCTTCGGATTTTAACACAACTATTACTTTCATTAACTCTATTTGTCAGATGTATATGGTTGTTGTCCACTTAAGTAAAAAGACGATGTGCAGGATCAGGAAGGATTTGTACATTAGCAGGCAAGTCATTCATATGTTCTAATATAAACCATTTACTAGTACTATAATTTGTATTTCAATATATACAGAAATCATTTGCATTTATAGTTTAAACTTTCATCATAGCTTTTTTAAGAAGCTAACATAGAGAATTGAAAATAGCAATCTCCTGCTAGGACAAAGGTTTTCATGGAGGTCAGATTGAGTGATTTTAGCTGAATGTTTTTTATGAATGCAAAAACTATTGTTTTACTTTCATAAACTCCAGAGTCTGTTCAAGGCAAGACCTCAAGGCATTTCACTTTATTTATTTAATAACACATCCTGTAAAACCCTTTTTCCTCGGTACAATTATTTTCAACTCTAGAATGATTTTGTTTCTATCGAATAAATACAATGTATTGAATAGTAACTGCATAAATGTTTTTATATTAATGAAGCGAGGGATCAAATTTAAGTAAAACAAATCCTGCAAAGTCTTAACAGGAGCAATGTAAATTCAAGGACCACAACAGAAAGATAATTGATCAGTCCAAAATATTTATTTAAAGTACAAATGTGCTGATACCAAAGGACTTCAGGGAGCAAGTTCAATTATTTTCAACATTTTAAATTAGCTGCCAAAATAAGAGGCACAGCAGCAGGGAGTGAAAAGAGAAGCTGTATGTGTTGAGTTTTGCTGGAGCTGAATTTCGTCCTGCAGAAGAAGACAGACAGAGTATTTATTATTCCCGTATTAATACAACATAAAATCTAATTGGTCAGAGGAAACAAGTGTAACCATAATACAATATTACCAGTCAAAAGTTTGGATTTTGTTTTTTCTTGATTTTTACAATTATTGACTTTGTAGACTCTCACTGAAGGCATAAAAACTATGAATGAACACACATGGAATTATGTAGTAAACAAAACAAGTGTAAAATAACTCTAAATAAGGTGTGTCCAAACACTTGACTGGTAGTAATATGTCCTCCAAACACTCTCGTCAATTCAAATAACTGCGACAGACTCACTATGAAAAGGTTATCTAAATGAAATGTTATCGGCCTCATCTTTTAAAGCCACACCTCTCTGTTCCAGCAGGACATCTCCCTCGTATCTGGCCAGTTCGACAGCATGTCTCTGCTTGCTGTCCAGCTCTTCCCACTGCTCCTCAGTGACAGCCCAGGCCTGCTCAGCACTCAGCCAAGACAGCTGAAGTTCACTGAACACCACCTTACAAACACACAGCCAACACAAGTACCAACACATTATGCAGGACACTTTGAAAGGAGAATCTTTTGAAACAATAATACTTAATTTTCACTCTTTTTGAAGTGTTTAAAAAGTGAACAAAAAGTTTTAGGGAAGAAACAACACTTCGAACTGTTGAACACACACCGTCAATGTCCATTTCTGCAGATCCTTCTCCTCACTCTTTCTGTAGGTTCGTTATTGTGTCCACCATTTACTTTATTCGCTCTGTTTTATTAGAGCATAGGCTGCTTGCCCCGTTACTCATTACTCTGTGAATCAGTCCCTATCTCTGTTTTTCAATATATATTTTTTTTCTTTCTTTTAGCCACTGTGCTTTCTACTTTAAATTTTGAAAAGTCTTCAAAGTAGAGGAGTCAAGAGGGAATTTTAAAGTCGATTTGATCAAACCCAATCAAGTCAGTCATGTTGTCTTCCCCTAAAACAAGGGTTGGGGTTAATGTAAGCTTGAACCAACCAGTTTGAATTAATATATCATGACATCCACCAGGTCATTATCCTCCACTTTAAGCTGCACAGAGCTTAGGCTCATTAGCAGGCCAGCTGTCTACATCCAACCATTTTCAACATAACAGTCTAAATCCTCCAAACATTATGCCCAGCCTTCCTAATCTCTTTCTCTAAATCTTTTTATTTCATATATTTTAAACATATGTATCCTACTCGTACTACTACTACATAGTACTCATAATACTTCATTGCTTTTTCATTGCAAACATATTAACTTTTTATCAAAGTATGAAAGCACAAGAGTTACTAATAATAATAAAGATGGCTCTGATTAATTCAAGTATCCTTGTAAAGTAAGTCATGACTTTGTGATAGTGAGCCAACATCTATAAAACTTTTAAACAGAATTCTAACCTTAATTATCTAAAACAGTGCCTTTGCCAGGTTACTGTGACATTACTAATAAAGGCCTATTGATTGATTTTTTTGTAAGGCAATATATATGTAAGGCAGAAGAAGAATCATTTCTCAAATTCAGCCAACAGCCATTTTTGCTTTGCTGCTCTATTATGTTTTGTGCATCTATACTGCACCAAACTTCACTCTGTAGTTTACCCTGAATAAATGATATTGATATCTTGGGTGAAACTCACTGCCATTTTTTTCTTAGGCATCACAGCAATGGCTTCAGGGGTTATTCCTTCCACTTGTTCTTGTACCAGAGCTGACAGCACCATGTCCTCCAGGCCCACTGGACAGAGACACAAACACTGCAGTCAGATAATTTATGTTTCTAAAATCACATCACAGGAAAAGTTTTCCGAAACTTCCACACTCCCCGGGTTATATCTTGTTTAATTTGATACAATATTTTATTGTAACTATCCATCCAAAAGCTGTCATTGCCTCTTCCTTTTGCGCAAAAACAATTAGGGAAAACATTTATTAGAAAGTGTATACCCTGAAGACAATATGTTCTACTGCACCTGCCAGTGTCCCAATTTCAGTGAAAACTTCCGGTCCCCAAGCACTGACTGGACCAAAGGCCTCAGGTCTGGACAAACGGCTTGTCAACACTTCCATCTGCTGTTCTGTGCAGGGCAGGGACATCTCCCGCAGGAACAGGACCGCCATACTGCAGTTTGAGGAGAAACATTCAGGACTTTTCCTCCTCTGAGGGTATGCAAAATGATGTCATGTGGTTTGTGGCGTTAAGAGATGTGACATTCTACTGTCTGTTAACATCTGTTAGAAAGCTGAGCATGCAATTCCGTACAAATGTACACACTAGTGTATGCAAATGAGCAGTATAAGAAGTTATAAGTGCATTTCTGTCAATGTTTATCTTCTCTTTGGTGTTATTGATGATACATTGGATAAGTTGCAAATTCAGCATTCGGTCAGGTGTGTGTGTGTTGGTAGGTAATTCACTGACCTGAGGTTGTAGGGATTCATTTTTTTGATCTCTGACGGATACAGACCGCAGATCAGATGGCCAAATGTTGCCAGATCAACAGTTGTAAACTGTTCGACTTTCAGTTTGCGTTTTCGCATCACACCTAAAATCACTGCTCTCATCTTACCAAAGAAATAGAAAGACACAACAAACACTAATTAACATGTGAAGTGTAAATATGAAATCCTTTTTAAATCTAAACAATAGAGTCAAAAGTTGACCTTTTTAGGGCTCCAGTCTGTCATTGTTCCCAGATGAGCCAACACACCAGGGTCAGTGAAATTTGTGTCTTGCAGCTCTCTTTCTCCAAGCTCAGTCACCACTGAGCCCAGAGCCAGCACCTGATCCGTTCTCAGCTCCCGTAATGGACTGAAGAACTGGATGGAACAAAAAAAACAGGAATACGTTCTAATCACAGGTAACAGAAGAAAGCAATCCTTAAAACGACTTTTTACCAGGCTCAATTTGACATTTTTGAGCTTCAGAAAACAGGGAATCCTGAACAAATCACATTTTAAAATCAAAAAATGATTAACAAATTGTGAAATAAAAAATAGAGACCAAAGAATGATTTATCCGAGCCTTTACTTTTTAAAGGAATCAGGCAGATTTACCAACCTGTCTGAGTTTCATCCACAAGGCACGTCGCTGCTCAGAGCTCAACAATGTGTCTTGAGCAAAGATTTCCACACACTGTTTAAGATCCTCCTGTGACATGCGGCTGAGCTGAGTGGACGTCCACGCCGAAGGAAACGTTCCCCTGATGTCTGCACAGCTTGGAACTGGCACTGCTTAAAAAGGAGCCAATGAACTCCAAGAAAATCGTATACAAATAAACAATTTGTACTGGCACGCCTCTACTGTGTGGGGAACAAGTGGGGTGGTGCACTAACAACAGTCACAGGTATGTTAAGATAAAATGTCTCGGACACAGTTTAAGCGCAGTACTAAACCTTTGGCTCTCTTGCTCCGTGCTTTGACAATCCCTCGAATCAGACTCTGAGTCTGTCTTCTGTGACGATTCTTGTCCATACACTGAGTAACACAGACTTCTCCGACCACGCTGTCCTCCCAGCGACTTTGACCCACCAGAACCTGCTCCACTGTGTCTTTATTTAACGCTGTCTGTGCAGGAGAAACACTTATATATTCACATTGAAGACAACCAGTGATCTGAAATGATTTGAAAAGGTTGACACTTGTTGAAGCTCACCAGAGGGATGGAGTTAATCTGCTTTGTTGAAAGTGAAAACATCAGCCTGCCCAATAGCTCAACATCCCCCACCTGCCATTTAGATGGCTCCCTGTCAAACAAATACAAATATCTTACCAACACTGCTCTTTCATAAACCCATATCTTTCAAACACACAATTTATCGTCAGGCTTTTTATAAAACTAAGACTTCATACAAGCTGTTCTGCCATTTTCACTTTTATTTTAGAAAATGTTATTCTGTGTCGGAATTCAAATGAATAGAGCATTAAACTATATGCTCTCGTTTATAAATGTCTAACCATGCAATATAGCCTTAAGGCTCAAAAACTGTTTCCTCTCATTTAAGATGTCAGCTACTGAATAACTTTTCTTCCTCTTTTCTGCATGCCACCTCCACTCACTCTTACCGATTATCTACTCGGTCTACTGGAATATAAAGTTGTGTTGCTGTATGTCTTTCAAATGGACCGTGAGTCTTCCAAATAAAGAAATACATATAAATATATAATATATGCTTTAAAATTCCACTCTAAATGTTGTTTAGATTTGACTGTATGCGTGTAGTCAATACAGTACCATTAAGTTCTGTAATTAATACTCAACATATTGATTCCCTGAGTGTCATATCCAGCTTACGTCATGTTGTCCGCAACAGATATGTTTATTTACCCGAGCAGGTCTTTCTGTGTGAACAGAGCACTCATGTCTCTCAGGGCCTCTTTAGGAAGACAGAAACCTCTCATCTCCTCGAGCCGCAGAGACAGAGCTCCTCGGTCCACCAGAGCCAAACTGTCTCGGTCCAAGAAAGGCAGCAAAGGCCCTAGGATGTCCAGCATGGTGCCATCAATCTCCTCTGCAGCCTAAGAAGAGCCCAGCACACCTCATACGGTCAGTGACCCTGGATTATAAGGATTTCACACTGTTATGACTTCACTTTTGTGAAAAGCTGTCGAGAGGATAAGAAAGGCTATGTTCTGATTTTTTCCATCAGTTGCCTCTTGTGTCTGCTTGGTTGAGAACCAGCAGCTTGCCCTTTCTGTCCTATTAAATTGCAAATACAAATCAAACACATGACTCACCCTCACTCACTGACGCAAACCCAGATTTGTTCTCACCAGAAATAACATCTCTAAGTTGGCTCCAGTGTGCTCTTAAAGCTCTTTGTGACAGGTTGTTACCCAGAGGTTAATTTGGGATTTCTGTTTTAGGCTAACACATATTTTTCTACCTCAAACACACAGCAGTGTGTCAAATCCTGCACATGAAATACACTACGCATTTGATTCATTGTTAGTATAGTTCATGTCGGGGTTTTACCAGTTCAGAGACCGCTTTCTCTGCTAAGTTCATCTGCTTGTAATGTGGCAGTCTGAGGAAATCAGCAAAGTTTGCCTGAATGTAGTTGAGGATGGCTCTGAAGGAGACATTAGATATTGTCTCTATCATTGTCGCTCTGAAAAAAAAAAACAGAGCAGGGGTGTAAATCCTTCAATGAACGATAAAATAAGAAGGTAAAGAACAAAATACATTTTAAATAAGGAGATACTTCACGGTAATGTTGCAACGAATCCAGAGCTCAGAGTGCTGAAGTCGAGTCCAGGACGTTTCCTCAGTTCATTTATGATACATTTCCGCTGGTTGCACAGCCAAAACACATCTGAACTAGTTAGAAATCAACAGTCTTCTTCATTTGTTTAAGACACTGCAGCAAACAAATGCTACATTGCTGCATATCAGTTACTGTGATGTAGAGTTTGAAGGCTACTAAATTATTGGTTTCTCACCAGGGCAGGTCTCATAGGTCCAGGTAGCTCAGTAATAAACTCAAGCAGCTCTGTGAAATCTGTATCGTTGCTCCAAAGCCTCAAAAAGTCACAACTCATTCCACTGGCAATATGACCCAGATCCCTGCATGTAAATAAAGGACCATACGTTGTTAATGGCTAATTGTGAGAGTATTAGATTTTCATAATGACTATTTCTGGAACTGTGTTTTTGTGTGTACATGTTTAATTGAGTGTTCAGGAAATAATTTCGTAATGAATAAAGTCTAGATTAAAATGTACCGGTGTATTCTACCAACTCACCTTATCATCTTGTCGGAAATGTTTCTGACTTCGTGGATCTTTTCGAACAAAAGCTGAGCCTGTCCCGAAAAAAAGAGTGAGAGTGAGCATTGTCACCCTGTTTTACCTTATAATGTTTTCCATTTTAACTAAAAACAATCTAAACAAGGTTGCGGTCTCTATACAAGACCAAGCTATAACTTTAGCACATCAACTTGCAAAATGGTTTTAATGCTGGCTGCCTGTAAAGCTGGCAAAAGGTACTTTAAAATGTAGGAAGCTTTAGCTGAACAAACATTAGTACCGTTTTAATTGTTGTGACTAACGCCTGTTGTACCTCAGACCAACATTCACGGACATAAACATGTTTACAAATCGGACCCAAAAAAAGTTAGTTAATGATTATAGAAAGAGTATTATATGGTCATTGCACAAATTAACAACGTGTGCATACCGTGCATCATTTTGCCCAAGTGTAACTCAGTAACTTTAATCTCCATAATGGTTTTTGTATAATTTGAATTACATTAATTGCTTGGCTTACAGCATCTCAGAGAATTAAACTCTAAGTTTATTTTAATATAATATATAAGGTTCAATGTTCTGTGCCATATTTTATAGAAGTTCAGCTTCTAATTGAAAAGGGTCGTCTTTATTGATTTTGTAAAGGCCTAGTTTGGCCAAGGACAAGGGCTGAAATACACTCTTGACTGTGACAAAATCCTTTAAAGGTAGGCATTATTAATTTATGCTACACTCCTCCACTCCATTGTACAACATCCAAACTAATTAGCCTGATGGTGGCTGATGCGTATGGAGTATTAATATCCTGAAAGGCTCATCTGAAGCATGTCCAATGAGTTACAGATTAATGGGACCTGAGCCGGTAGCATTTTCTTCTCTAGTCTAGAACTGCAGACCTTTTATTGTCATATCAATGCAATACAAATATCAGACACAAAGGTAGACTGAGGTAAAACATGCACCTGTTGTGGTGACCAGAGTATGTCACTGTAGAGGCCGATGTCTCTCAGGATTGTTTCACCGTTTACAGTTTCTCTTAGCTTCCTCAGGGGGACAAATGGTGACAGACAGTTTACCCGCTGAGTGACGTTCTGCAAGTCTCTCTCTAGAGCCTGTTGTCACATAACACAAAAACAACAACACAAGTTTAAACCTGGAAGCGTTTAGCAGCCTCTTAGAAAAGACAAAGCAGGTTTTACATGTGTGAATGAACATGTTCAGGAAACCTAAGAGCAAGATTAGAAGTCTTAAGATTTCCTACACAAGCTTTAAGAATTTAAATTATGAAGTTGTGAAGTTGAAGTGTCAAAAAGTCTACCCCCCTCAATAGTCAGTATATTCAACAAAAAAGGCATTGAGGTAAGTCACAGCAAATTAAAGTATAATGAAAAGAGAAGTAATACAATTAGAACTGAGGGCAGCTGATAGCATTGTCACCTCCTGCATGGCATTATATAGCATGGCTCTTTGGCCAGGCTTAAGCTCAGTTAGCAGCGATTTCAAACACTGGCAGGAGGCTGCTTCGCTGATCTCAGCCCACTGGAGGTCTTGGAGCACAGCAGGGGAGAGACCACAGAGTAAGGGCTTCAGCCTGCAAAGTCTTTCCATGGTGAGCTGGCAGGGAGAGAGAGAAACGTTGGGATTAAAGTGCAGTGGGCAGAATTCCAATAAATTCAATTAAAAATAAATGTCTACTTACAGGGATGTCTTTTGTAATCTTGGACAACATTTGAAAAGCCTGGAGGAAGAATTAGAGAGGGATTCATAAAATATATATATATATATATATATATATATATATATATATATATATATATATTTCATTTGGGGGTCACAGGTCACATATTTAAATGATGTTTTTCCTCATCTCTCTTTAGAAATCTGGAAACTATTTTTTTATAGATCCACAGTTCATGGTAGAGTAAAGGCCAGCTTTTCTTCCCTGTGCGAGGGTTTCTTTCTTGTACTTGGACAGGTATTTTTCTAACATTTATTGAAGCAACTATTTATGTATTTACAACTCTGTTACACCAGCCCCAAATATGGAACAAATTCTCTTCTCACCTGTGCTGGGGAGTATCTGTGTAGCCCTGGTTGTGAGAGGATTTCCAGGAGTTGTTGTGAGGGGAGTGAAAGCAGGTGGGAAACCCCTAACTGAGGTAAGAGACCACTGAGGGCCGACAGCTCTGGAGGAGGTGAGCTGCTGATGTTAATGTTTTGAACGGCTTGTATCATCCAAGAGGACAGCTGACCATGAAGCACAGACAAACAGAGTGGGTCAGATGAAAATTAAACTGTTCATGTGGATGAGGATTTTCTTTAGGGTTTTTGCTTCTCACCCTGCCACTGGAACTGATGAACCCCTTGGACATGCAATGAGCCAGCTGCTGCCAGAGAGTCAAGGACACAGAGGAGTCCTGAAGAAATAAACCCAGGTCCTCTGGATCCAAGTAACATACAAGGACTCCTAATCTGCAAAAAGACAACGCCTCTCTTTTATTCTTGCCTCTGTTGAATCGTTGACATTTATGCCAATCTGCAATATCTTGGATGGAAAGTCTTTAGACACTCACATGATACAACACCTTTGTCAAGTCAGATGTTTAAATGTTATAGTATAACAGCTATATCAATAGAGCAGAGTGCAGGATATAAACACATTTATAATCATTTAGCATTGGAGGTCACCTCAGTATATAATCACTGGTCAGATTCTTCTTCCTGCTGAAAAGGGTCCGGAGCACATGGCGACCTCGCACACCGTCCAGACTGCTGTTGCCAAGTAACTCTAGTAGAGGAGTGAGCTAAAGGACATGAAGGAAAGCAAAGTGACAAATGTACACACATTACATTAGCTTTATCCTTGAAACATATAGAATATTTGGGCAAATCACACAAACAGCTCATGATTTAAGACAGTACTGGAGTCAATTGCAATAAAAATAACGAGCAATATCAATATGCAAATGTAGAAAGAATATGTACATCACAAAATAAACTATGTAGTAATATACAGAAATAAACAGATATATACAGATAAATACAGAGTACACAAGTGTTTTATTCTACACAAAGTCTTGGCCAGAAGTCCTTCATTACTAACCACTACTGGAAGCCTCAGAATTTCCCCACACTCCAAGAGGCTATATTGTCATCAGATAATAGCCTATTGCATCTGAGATTGCAAATTAAAGCACTGATTCAATGTGATGGTCGGCAAGTAGATAGTGGTGAAGAGCACTTTCCCTCTCAGGGTTTAACTGAAAAAAGATCTGGAGTCCAAGGTCAAATGATTGACATATTTCTCTAAACTCATTAAACCATTGTAGGGTCGGGTTCTCCACTCCATGAAATAAGTTTAACCCTGAACATGTCGATCGTACATTCTGTGTGTAAAAAGAAAACTATTCAATGCCTTTACCAACCATTTAGCCCTGTTTTTTTTTAAACTCTATTTATCCCTGTGGGCCAATTTACGCACTGAGCGGTGGAGCACAGAAGCAGCGACCCACATACACCCTAACGGAGCACGGGGAGCAATGCGAGGTTAAGTGTCTTGCCTAAGGAGACATCGGACATGTTGCTCACAGGAGCTGGGGATCAAACCCTCAACCTTCCGGTTTGAGAGACGACGACTCTCCCCACTGAGCCACAGTCACCCTTGAGATAACCAATGTTTGTAAAAGAGATGTAAGAGTTGTTTAAAGACTTTGGATGTAGCCAAACAGTCTCCAACCTGTTGTGAAGTGAGTTGCTGAAAATGCGTGACTGGAAGGTAAGGCAGAAGTGGGAGGATGGAAGTGAGGAAGTATGGCGGCCATGTCGGAACATCCCCCACCACACTGGACTGAAGGAGTCTTTTTACAAAGGCCTTTTTCTGCAGGGACTTCATCCCTGAGCTGTGGTCACGAATGGCTGTCAGCCTAAAGAGAAACAAATGGGCTTTGAGCTTCAGTAGTTTCAGATATATCAATCTAAATATCCCCTCGGTCTGTAACTCACACAGTGTCATTGATGATCAGGGAGGCAGGGAAGCTCATGATGTCAGACACAGACATGAAGGGAATAAACTGAGACAGGTCTACAAACAGCTCTGGGGTCACTCGTGGGAACTTCTGGATGAAAGCAGCAGTCATTGTTTCCATGGCCTGCAGCTCTTTTTGAGAGGCCTGACGGAGAAGACGAAAAAACAGAAACTGAGGTGCATTCAATTTGACCCACTTTAACTATGCATACCGCACTATTTATTAAGGCAAAATAGATACAGCAGATAAAAGCAAGACATACAAGAACGATGTGTCGTTTAAGAATAAGCTTGATAACAAATGTCTCTGATGGTATATCATGTGTTTCTTGGGAGTTTAAAAACAAACCTGGTCGGTTTCAACTTGTAACTGATCCCAACTTTGATGCATATGGGAGATAAATCTCTTGACAGCATCTTTTTCAGCTGACATCACAAGGGTGCGAATGCTGTCTCTTGGCATCTGGAGATATTCCTGGTGAGATAAAGTGGATGACCTTAATATAGAGTTCAGATTGAAAGCTGAACTGTTATTGTTGTAGCTGCACAGGCCAATACCTGCAGAAGAACCCTGAGAGCAGATGAGTTTTCATCCCTTTGTATGAGGTCCCACAAGACAGGCTGATGAAACAAAAGAGTGTGTGTCAAAAAGTCAGTCAATTTTTTGTGTGTGTTGGACATACATAAGGATCAAAAAAACATTTCTCTCACAACCTCGTTCTGAGCTAACTGTAAAAAGATTTAAAAAATATATGCAAAATATAAAGGTTAAAAATACAGATATACAAAGAAGGCTGTCAGATGAGTATCTTACACTAAAGCAGCTCAGCAGGTCCTCTTTCAGAGTGGTGTTCTGCTCTCTGCGGAGGAACCCTCCAACAGTGTGTAGGATGCTCATGGATGCCTCTGGCTGCAGCACCGCCCAGGACGTGTTGTCAAGGAGACTGGAGAGGAGGATGGCCTGACCCAAACCTTGCCTTGCCTCTCGTTCACCCTCGTCCAGACCCGAAGAGAGGCCCACCATGAAGTCCAGGACACGAAACACATATCCCAAGGCCAACAAGAACCCTTCGCGCTCCCCTCCATGGACCTCACACACGCTCAGCTTGTGCAGAACATCGACCAGCATTGGAGCCGGATCCACACACAGCTGAGATGTGTCAAACTCATAGCGTGCTGGAAGCATGTCGAAAAACCTCTGTAGAAAGCACTTCCTCTCCTCCAGTTCTGCATGCAGCTCGGCACAGAGATCAGCAAGCTGAGGCATTGATATTAACAGCGTATCAAAGAGCGTGATGTTCAGGCAAATGTACTCTCTCCACCCATGTTTGTGACCACAGAGCTGTAGACGGGTGGAGTTGGTGAAATGATGCAGATCCCATTCCTTGTACTCACAATTAACCTCGGCGGTGTCAACAACGGAGACGTTTGGTATTTTGGAGCAGTATGCTGCGGCCCAGCTGCCCTCTGATAAGGCATGTTGTGATTGGGAGCGTCTCCCGCACAGAGCAGAGATCAAGACAGAGTTGTTAGGCAGGAAGCAGTGTCTAAAAGCCTGTGCAGTGAGCATCCTGCTGCCTAACTGAGCCACACAGTTTTCATCAAGTCCTGGGCTCCCTGTGGCCTCTCCTGACAGCTGCACACACAAATCGTCGATACTTGTCTGGTTGAAAAAGTAGTAGTCCTTTGTCAGTGCAGCCTGCAGAGATTGAAGATAGAGGGAGACAGACTTCTGTCAGTAAAAAAAAAAAAACAATGATATATGTAATTAGAAAAGCAAATATTATTCTCTGACCCCTGGACAGACATTAGTGATTGTCTGAACCCATTTTTTCTTCTCATTTCCAAAACAGTGACTTGAGTAACAGCATTACAATGAACCACTCCAACACTAGCGTGTTTAAAGAATATACACATTTATAGACAATTTTGGTAGGAAAACAACGTTTACTAACATAACTTGACTGCTACAGTAGCACCAGGCTTTTGTTGTTTGGTATCATCTTGATAATTTACCAGAAAGCAGGTGACTTTTTGGGGCTCAAATGGTGCAGACTTATTAAATGTTTGATTACCTGATGGGCTCTCTGCAGCCAGAAAGAAGAGTTGGCACACACCGTGTTGTTGAACTCTTGGGAGAAAAACTCACTGCAGACATGAACCCAAAGAAAGTCCTCCTCAGCAGCCGACAGGTACCAAGCTGCGTCAGAGCATGTGGCATGCAAGTCCAGCCCCATCTGAGCCACTGCAGAGCTGACTGAGCTGTTCTCCTCTTCAAACAGTTTACAGTAGAGGAACACAGTGAAGTTGGACACTCCAGTCAAGCCTGGGATGGATTCATTACAAGCTGCCTCCAGGATTTCAATAGAGGTGGCGTACTCGATTTCTTTGTGCAGACTGTTGCTCTCCCTTGTTCTCCCATTCTCTTGTTTTTGTCGCCGTTTTTCAGCGAAGATTTTTCTTGAAGAAGGAGCTGCTTTTTGAGGCGCGTGTGCCGTGTTTTGTCCTGATCCTGGTTCATCTCCTTCAGTGGAGGGGCAGGATAGGAATGGGAGAGAGCTTGGGAGACCCTGGGACCCAACATCCAAAGCCTCAGTGTTCCATGTCACATTGTATCTTATTCCCCTTTGTTTGCACAGAAAGAACAACAGATGCAATGAGAATCTATACAACACAATCATTACATTCGTTTGGCTGGCTAAAATATCTTACCATAAGATCAGTTGTCTCAGGTCACCTTTAAAAGAGACAAATCAAAAGCAAATATTAACCACAAATCAAAGTGAATGGTCGGGGGGAAAAGCCAGTGAAAGCTTCTGCAGAGCACAACTATCATCAGCTCAACTAACAATGCCCAGGTTATAATGTTACTGACATCATTGAAGGGAAAAAGGGATTAGCTGAGGTAACAACAGATGCTTTCCCCAGCCAGGGTGATTGTAAGAGATTGTAAAGCAGTGTCAGTCACTGTCACTGTCTCTCTTTTTTCTTTCAGGTGAAAGCAGGGCCAAAGTGAGGCTCATAGAAAGTGTTTTATTTTATAAAGTGGACTGTATAAATATTATATAATCGGTCCATAATCTCTCTAAATCATCATCTGAAAAAACTTCTGCATCAAACTTACACTTAAAAATCTATATAATGACTGCTTTTCTGTAAGATGAGCCACGTTTAGTTTAATGTTGTGACTAATGTTTTATAGTTTTTATTCAAGGCCAGCTGCTCCACTTACTCACCAACTGAGCACTGACCCTGAGCGTTGGACTGTGGTACGTCCACCAGGCTGCTCACATCCTCAAGCAGCGCCATGGTAGCTTGGGAAACTTTTCTCCTTAGGTTACCATAAACAGAACTCCCCACCCTGTGCAGGACGCCCCTCCTCAGCCCATCCAAACTCTGCACAAGCGCTAGATTTTTCTGTGCCAGTTGCCTCCCTCTCTCTCCTCCCCCTGAACGTGATAAGGCTTGCAGCAGAAAACTTTGCACAGAGTCTGGATCATCCTCTGTGGCCATGTTGTCTTCAAAAGATGCATTTCCAAAAAAAGCCTCCTTCCTCAGGGCCTCAGGAGGCAGGCTGAAAGGTTTAAATCGTCCAAACGTATTGGAGCTCTTACTGTGTTCAGCATCTTCTCCTGCTGGGTGTAAACTAACCACAGGCTTCCAGTTGCGTGTTTCTAGAAAACGCAGCAGCTGCTGAAGCCAGCTTACACTGAAGGCACAGTCACTGCGGCCTTTTAGAGCACAGATGAAGCCCTGCAGGCCAGCGCTGGCCTGGCCATAGGTCCCACTGACCAGAGCCTGAAGAGCAGCTTCCAACACAGCACTCACTGTCCTCCAGTTCTGAGATAAGTAAGTCAAGAGAGGCCTGTAAGGCTGACGCTCTGAGAGCGTGATCAGACTCTGCAGCAGCCCCAGCAGCCAGTCCCAGTGAGGGCTGCCCCGCAGAGATAAAAACCAGTCCTGAACTCTAACACTTGGTCGGGGTGGCACCCGGCCATTCCACTGGTTCATTGCAGCGCTTCCTTCAGACTGCAGAAAGAAATGCAGCACCTTCTCCCACAACTGCTCCTCATCCATGTCTGCAGGTGCCTCCTCCAGCTCAGCACCCATCTCCTGGAGGTACAGGGAGATATTATAGAGGAAGCCGGATAGACGGTGCCTGTCTATTGGCTTGTTTAATGAGGGCAGCTTCTTGCTGGGAAATAGTGTTTTTAAGCTCCCCATGATATTTCTCATCCAAGGGTGCACAAACTGGTCCTTATTTGTTTCTGAGGGGGTTTTCTGAGGACTCCGACCACTTCCCGTGCTCCATTTTGAAATAATCTCCTTCAGAATGGCATCTCTCTGCTCCTCTTTACTACCCCCTGAAAAAAGTCCAATTGCAAAAAGATAAACCTAGCATGACTTAATAAAGACAGGTAGAAATAAACATATATAAAATCTAATTACCATTTTTGGATTGTATTGGATTGTATTGGATTGGATTGGATTGATTGGTGCACTCACCTGTCTTTTCAGACAATCCTCGTCCAAGTAAAACTGCACAAATGATGATGCTTGTGATTCTTAGAGTAGCCATCTCTGGCCATTTCTCTGCCATCTTCATCTCATGCTATGATGCGGTGATAGAGAGAGAGCACATCTTTCTCTTCCGGATGTGTTTTTGTCTCTTGAAACAGATGCTACTTTTTCATTTTCAGCAATGAGATGGACTCAAGGAGTAAAGTATCTCAGCAGAGAGGACATATTAAAGCTTAATGACCGGCTACCACATCAGCTTACCACTTTCACTGCACGGTTACTTAAACAAGACACTGTAATTAAATTAATTTGCAAACCCTTTTAAGATTAGAAACGACTGATGGAAAGTCAGTATGGGATGCAAGAAAGAGTGACCACAGCAAAATCTTGGATTTCAGGTCAAATATTTTAATATATTCTTCTTAACATATACTTATTAGTGTTTGTCAAAGATAATCTGTTCCTCTTTGAAATTTGTATGTACATTTTTATCATCAGAGGTCCCTCACAATAAATACATTTGAAGACAGAAAATTCCAAACTCACCAGCTGTTAGAATCCATTCATTTCTTTTGGTATCTTTTCAAACTTTCAGCTGTGTAACCATGCTGGGAGCTGTCCTCTTACTGTGCACCACTCTCTGTTTCACCATCACTCAGACTTTCTCTTCATTCACTCTCTCCTGCTGCACCCCTCCCACCTGTGTCCTTCACCTCTCTCTCCTGTTGAGCTTTTGGCTGTTTGGGACACTTTTTGTCTCTGGTCTTTGGGGCTGATGCTTGGCTTCAAATTTCATGAGTTACCAGCAATTTGTCGCCTGGACGCTTTTATTGTACATTGATTAGGTGCTAATAATCCCTTTGAATTAAGAAGTAGGCCCTCAGCCCTTAAAAGCTCCCATGTGTAACTTTTGATTTGTGTTGATTTTCCGCCACCACTGTGAACAAAGTTTGACGTCACATCTCTTTGGTTATTTTGTCTTGTACACAAGAAAGTTGTTTTCTTTAAGCTAAAAATATCATTTTAACTTTATTAAGGTCAAATGTATCCACCATTGAGAATAATTGCCGTGGAAAAGTCTCCATGGTGCTTTTAATCCTATAAAATAGCTTTATATGAATATTCAGTCTTTGTGCTGATGCTCTCATTTGCTTAAAGCTCTTATTCAGCTAAAACTCCCCACGGAGTTAAGAAAATAGAAGTACATGTGCATATTGTGTTCCCTGCTCTGCATTTTTGAGAATCATGAGGCTCAAGGAAGGACGCATTACTCAGCTAGGTGCTCAACAAGGTGAAAATCTGGATCATGTTCATCACACCCAGCATATCTGTCCCATTCTCTAACTGTCAGATGACTCCCACTGGCTGGTTCCCCATTGAGCTGTCTGTCAGCTGGGACTCAACTCACAACTCTGTTTGTTGGGGGTGTAGTCTTTCCGACAGGGCCGTGCCAGCAGGACTGCGCAGGCTGTCACTATTCAGACATACTGTATATCCCTCGGTCAGGCAGACTTACAATTGAGCCCTGTGCGAGGCGCAGTAGCCGGCTCCCCAGAGTCAGACCACTGTCTGCAGGACCTGAAACCCTAGAGGGCTGAGTGAAAGGACCACCTCCTCCCTCCACTTGCTTTAGCTGTACAATACTGTGGCCAGCACGAGGACAATAACTTCCCCCTGTATTATTGATACCCTAGGGAACAGGGATCACTCAGCACAACAGGGCTCGATTCACCACGGGAATATTAAATGAGTAACCTAAGCACCTTCATTCGTCCCTCCTCTCCCTGCAGCGAACTTGTGCTGGAAGATCAAGCTACATGTTGAGATTGGAATATTTGGTTTAAATCCAACTTTTAGCTACGTCCTTGTCTTTCATTGGAAAAATGTGTTCAGAAAAAACTCAAAAAACCTTAAAAGTGTTTATATTTCGCTGTTGTTTGTGTATAAAAGGAGTAAAAGATACTATTTAATTTGCTCTAAATTAAATAGGAATCAATTATCTGTGATTACCAAATGGCAGCAGTTTCTTCATCAAGAGCAGCACAGAGACATTTAAAAATAGTGTTTGGTGGATAATCAATGATCAATTGCCCCCGAGGAAAAATACAGGGTTTTTTTTAATTGAACTGAGCAAGTCAAAGCATTAGCAGAAAAAATATTCATCATAGTATGCTTCAATGTTCTTATTTGACACAGATAACAATGACAATGAATTCTCTCTTTGTTCTGACTTCAGCAAACAAAAAACTGAATTATGTATTAATCCCGTTACTTGTTGAGTTATTTCATGCGCAGTGTTCTGGTTGTGGTTTTTGTTGACTTTTTTAATTACAAGCAGTGATAAGAGGTACATCTACAGGATGATAGAGGTTAATGTATTCAGTAACTTGCTCATCAAGTGTGTCTTATTTCCCACAAGACGCCTGATGATTGAGTTCTCATCGTTGCCCTCTAGCACCACCATCAGGTCATAATTTATGTCGTTTGTGTACTCCACGTGTTATGGAAAATTTTACTCCATTTGTACTACGAAGGTCTCATAGGATCTGTCATATAAAATGTATCTGAAATGTCTTAGAATACTACATGCACAGCATATTGGGTGTTTTGTTTCCCATCATTTTGTTCCCTCTATTCTGTTTCTCACACTCTGTACATGTGGGAAGAGTCACCCAGGCTCTTTCTCACTGGACTCCATCTCCTTCTCAGCCTTGGGAGATGGTAAATAGTCATGTAGTCTCTTTTCTCACACTAGGGGATAGATTGGGCCCTGCCAGGTGGGCAGTGTCTCTATGTGGCGTGATGGGGGAGTGATCTGTGTAATGTGATGGAAATGTATAAGTTTTCATGTTTGCCTTTTCTCTGGGCCTCTTTCTCTCCTCACCGTGTGAGAGAGGGGTCTTCGAACGCTTATCTTGCCTTCGAATAAATGTTCATTGAGACCAGATCGATCTTGGGGTTCCTTTTTGAATAGATCTTCTCACTCTTTATTTTCACTCTTTGGTAATGGAAAAAATTCCACAACACACGTTACCTGCAGAAAGAACATTTACAGAAGTCTCAGCTGCACTGTCATTCTTATCAGCTAATCATAATAAGCAAGCTTAAGTGCAGAGGATGAAAGTCAAACGAAGAGTGACCATCATGGCTGCTGGACTCCAAACTGTTATAACATTTAAGTTTCACTTGGTAATATTAAGGTAATATTAAGTTTTGTAAATAAATATTTAAAAAAATGTATGAATGTAATACTGCTGTAAACAACACAGAAACATCAGTGAACAGCACTGTGATAAATACTGTAAAGCTTTGTTGTAATTTGTGACAGGCAAACAGCCAATACTTCAACTCCAGTGCAGTAGTTTGTGGTGTTTTCTTGGACAACATTTTGTTTTGAGCTGATGTTGACTAAGTAAATGAACGAATTGGTCACAATCATGAGTTTATTAAATCATAAAACTATTTAAAAACAAGGCGACATGTACATTTCCAGGGTACAAATATTGACTTTGGAAGTCTTACAGTTCATGTTCACACGTTGAGCATAGGGAAGTCAAAGAGATCAGAGAGGCCTTCATTCTCATCTAGATGAAATCGGTAGTCAAGTTCAGATGGGGGCGGAGTCAGGCGGAGGGGAGGAGCAAACACTGAGGAGCAGGGATAGAAACAAGATTCATTAAAGCAGCTGATCGACATTCCGGAGTAAAAGTACAGATTGACCAAAAATGAAATTTGGCTGTTGTAATATAACTAAAATAGAAGTCTTACAGTATCTCACATTTTCTAAAATACCAAAAGTATTTTGGTTAAGTTTGCCTTCATGTTGAGCATGGCCTCAGAGCTGTATCTCAAAAGTGGGAAAGATGTACATTTTGGGACACATTATCAGTGGTGTATCTTTAAATCAAGGGGTGTTTTGGCCTTTTAACACCAAAAGAGCAAACAAGCAAACATTGAGTCAGGTCAAATCAAGTTTATATGGCACATTTACAAACAGCTTCAGCTGACCAAAGTGCTTTAGAGGCACACAAACAGTTACTTACCTACACTTAAAATAGTCAGGGACTCAAATTACCAAAAGGGTAAGAATCAACCATTCTAATAAATGAAGTAAATTATGGACTTGGACCCATAAAAAAGAGTCAGGGACACCTAAGAATCATGACACACGGGACACATAGTGATGTACCTTTGTGTCAGAGGGTGTTTTGGCCTTTTAACATTAGACACCCTCATCAAAAGGTGTCCAGCTACAGGGTGATCAAACCTAAGTGTCCTTGTGTCCCATGCCCAATCATGAGAATTGCCCAGTTTTTAAAATGGTGCAGCTCATGGGACTATATAAAGCAGGGGACGTCCTGTCCCCTGAGTCAAGCCTAGAGCTGACCGTATTCACCTTCCTTCTGGAGGGTTGGGAACTGGGTGAGGGGTCATCACCAAGGTCTTCAGGTGGGCACCCTCCTTCAGCAATGTTTCGTTGAAAGGCCCACTTGTGGTTGATGAGGGCTGATACTGCTGGCTTGAATGATGCCCGCTCAGCAATTCAGTGAGACATATTGAGGATTTCAAAGGCATGTTGTTCCCTTGTTATTTAATGACGGCTGATACTGCTGGCTTGAATGATGCCCGCTCAGCAATTCAGTGAGACATATTGAGGATTTGAAAGGCATGTTGTTCCCTTGTTATTTAATGACGGCTGATACTGCTGGCTTGGAAAAGCGCGCTCAGCAGTTCAGATAGAGAGGGCGATTGGGGGGGGGAGTGGCAAAGACGCACCACTGCCACCCTCAGTTTTAATCACTCAGTTGTCTTTCATTTAAAGCCATATCATGAACAAAACACCTGAAATCATAAGACCACCAAATGTTTTTGGTCCAGAGTAAAAAAAAAAAAAAAAAAAACTTCAAAGAGAAAGTGTCGGGCAGTAAATTCAACATCTGATAAAGAAAATGTTTGTTAGAGAGTGAAAGTTTCCAACAGTATAAAAACTAAAGTTACATACATATAACCTAATGAAG
Source organism: Symphodus melops (assembly GCF_947650265.1). Classification (NCBI taxonomy): domain Eukaryota; kingdom Metazoa; phylum Chordata; class Actinopteri; order Labriformes; family Labridae; genus Symphodus; species Symphodus melops. Next base: position 14,788,376 of record NC_136693.1, on the reverse strand, counting down.
AACTACTACTTCTTTACAAGACACCACTGAGTATACTACATTAACCAGCAACTTATGAATATTATTATCAATAAAGTTTGAAAATAAAGAGTTCTTACCTTCAGAGCTCATTAGCTGTGCAAAGAGATGTTCTCTCATTGTTTCTAAAGAAAGACGTGTAAACAATCATCAGACATTTGTAAACAATCATCAGACATTTGTAAACATTCAAATAAACAAAGAGTGTCAAGGTCATGAATAATGGAAAGATACAAAATAAAACAGGGACGCGACCTTTGTTTGGGTGGAGGAGGTTCCCAAGTTCTTTTGATAAATTACGCACTGAAAAAAGAAACATCAAACAAACAGCTGTGAGAAACACCCAAGATGCATGAACACCTCATAGTGTAAATTCAGAGATTGTTTACAGTCTTACGTTAACCTTTTCACATTGCACATCACCAAGTAACGCACTTCTTAAAAAGTGTAAACTATAATACTCACGTTCAGATGATTCCGTTCTTTGTGGCTCATTATTCCTGAGTGACGATGACAGAAGATGGCGAAAGTCCTCCAAGGACGGCCAGACAGGTTTTAGGATTTGTTGGACGTTATCAGAAGCCTGAAAAGGTGAACTGATGCTTAGTGTCTGATCTGAAGTGGCCATTGCTGATTTGGCTTTCTGTAAAATATCCTCAGGTGGTGGGACAGGCAGCACGAGACGATCAGCGCCGTCTGAGCTTTGGTTAAGCAGTACGACATCTATGGGCCCATTTACACTTTTTAGATGGATCTGGTACTTTGCTGGGCTGTTTAAGACCTGGAAGAAGATGAATGCACTCACTTAACAGTCCAACAAGAAGACACTAGAGTATCTTTCAGAGATAGATCACTTACAGCCTTTGGAATGGGAACATCAAGCTGTGTGCCCAATGGTGCTTGTACTGCCAGAAGAGTCTGGCCTGGAGAGAGAGGAGAGTAAAAGATTCTTCATCCAAAGTCAATAATTTAGTACACTCTCATATATTTTATATTACAACACATGTAGGTGGTTCTGTTTCCCTCTGCTCTTCACTATGATGTGTTGCATCAAAACCGTCAACAGTAGTGTTTGTACAGATGTGCTGACAATAGCACAACTAGCAAAAACAATGAATCATTGAAATACATTCAGATCAGCACACAGTACAAGTCCCTGAGCTGGAAATTCTCCTGTAATATTTCTCTGAATAGTTTTTTGCTGGTAGAAATCTATTAAGGGAAATCAAAGACAAATAGCAGCTGGCTTTATCTCACATGTGCACTACATGACAGGACCATGATGTCTTATATATGTTTTACATACCTCAGTGTTTAGTAACATTTAGATACAAATAGTTTAACCTTTACCTGTGAATGTCCCTACAAATATATCTACTGTTACATCCCATAACCATCAGGATGGGAGACGAAATATGACGAAATGATGAAGAAATATTTTAAAAGCAGAGACTCACTCTACTGAATCTTGCTGCCCCTCTCTGCTTTTCATTTTCATCTGAATCAATGACATGCTAACATGAGAACAACTTTTTAAAAGGCAGAAAAAAAAAAGGAAATTACCACCGAAGCTTTCGCAGATATGTTCATGATTCACATAGGTCAGAGTTGACTTGAGTTAAGGTTCAACAGATCTGAAGGATTGTGTTCATTCAGTGAGAAGGTAAGAATACATCCCGATGTCAACTTTATAATCACCTTTCTTTCAGGATGGAATTCTTTGTGTCATTACTAAATGACCAACATTTACTCCTGTGTCTTTCATAGTTTACTGCATTCTAATAGGAAAAGTTAAACATGTTCATCAGCTGTACAGTTCTGCACTCTTTGCTAAGTTTCTGTAAAAAGGATATTGGCTGCAGTCTTCTGTTGTGTTCCTGATGCTCTGTTCAACCCAAAACTTCTGCTGGTCCAATGTGTGTTCTTTCTGCTCCAAGTCCTCCACCTCAGATTTTAATTCCAACAGTCTGCTGTTAAACTCCGGTGAGCTTTCTCCGGGAAATGCCCCCCTTATGTGGAAAAACAACTGATCAATTCATCTTTATAGCGCCAATTCATCACAAAAGTTTTGTTAAAACACTTTAAAGAGCAGGTCGAGAACATACCCTTTGTTATAATATTTATGAAGACCCAACATGAATCCACCATGACCACAGCACTGAGCAACATTTAGCCAGTCACAGTGGTAAGGAACAACATGTATATGACGGTATTTTGTTCACACATGTATATGCATGTTTAACTGTAAGCAATAAGGCAGGATTAAAACCTACCTCCATTTCACATGGCTCTTGGATATATTCACTATCAGACCAACACCCGCCAGCACGTTTGTTATGTCATAGATTCGTCTCTTCTTTCCGACAGCCAGCAAACTGACAGCCTGAGAGATTACAAGAAGAAAAAAAAAAGATTTTACCTCCTGGCTTAGGACGTGAAGATTAATCCTGAGGCAGTTAAAAAAAAATAAAAAATCAATTCAAAGGCGTCAATGTTCGAATTTGTTTCTGAAAAATCGCAGTAGTATCACGAAACCTGAAGGTTGGTTGTAATAAGCAGGCGTAATCATGGGAGCATTTTGGCTTATCAAGACAGAAAATTAAAGATGAAATCTGAGTGTAAATATTACAACGAGACAGAGAACTTCACAAACAGTGCCACCAACAAGATGCAGCATTTAATCAAATGACAAGCTCAAATCACGTCCAGACTCTCTTAAAATAAATCGTAAATAAATATGTTTCATAATTCAAATATAAGGTTGTGTTCATGTGTTTTTGGCTGCTCTGGGCTCACTTCTTTGATATCCACCACACCGCCCTCAGCTTCTTGTAACATCTTCACAAACTTCGTTGCAAGTAAACGAAGGCTCTTCAGACTCCTTTGGCATAAGATCTGCTCTGGCAAGGCGGACTCTCCTTTTGGGCTGTGAGGACTTTCTTCAAGATTCATTCTGCTGGATATGAAAAGAGGACATTTGAACTTCTCCGGACTCTATTTGGATCAGCTGCACACGACTGAAAAGATTTCACTTCACAAGAAACGAAAGTCAGTTTATCCTTTACAAGCCATCTCTTTTTAAATGCACGTGCATTTATGTCGACATAATTGTTATTAAAAGAAAAGTTTTATTTTCTCAAATTTATTACGAAAAGTGGAACCGGAAGTGCTACCATTTTGAATAGCTAGCTTTTCAGTCGAACAACGCTAACTTGAAAACAAAGTGAACTTTGCTGCATATTTATGAATGCTAAATCAACAAAAGTGCTGACACACATGCATGGAAATGGATTTCTAATGCACTCGATGGCTAGGGAGAAAACAACGAGTTATTTGTTCTTACCTGAAACGTTGTCGGTTCAGTTCAGAGATGTTGAGGAGAAAGTAAAGCTAACCTGACCCTAGCAGTCCAAAGGTCGAGGACAAATAAACGTTCACTGTTTATACAAAGTTAGGCCAAAATGTTACATTTAACACACACAAAATCATGTGTTTACAATCTATGGTCCCACTGGTAACCCGTCCCACATCTGTTAAGGAGTAGGGCGCTCATCTTTCCGGTAGCTGTGTCTACCTTTCAAATTAAAAGCCTGAACTTTAAAGGCTCAAAGTCAAAAGCTATTTAATAAACAACTTCACCGAGACGCAGACTTAATTATTATTTTAGTTGGCATCAAGTCTTAAGTTTAGTTTTATTCAAATGTCCACTTGCTTTTTTGTTTGTGTTTTTAAGAGAGTGGCTTGATTTAGCTATTTCAATATTTTCAACAAATGTTCATTTTTCAGATTTTTAAAAATTATTTCTTGGTATTTTTTCTTATAGGCTGTTAACTTTAAATATGAAGTTGGAAATGACTTAGGTTACATTATCCTTTGTTGCATTAATTCTAAAATTCTTGTTGAATTAAATGTATCAACTTATTTTTCTATGACATATATACTTAAATTATGTGTGTGTGTGTGTGTGTGTGTGTGTGTGTGTGTGTGTGTGTGTGTGTGTGTGTGTGTGTGTGTGTGTGTGTGTGTGTGTGTGTGTGTAAATACTGTCATAGAAAAATAAGTTCACAAAAATAAAAAAATATTTTATGTCATGTCTCACATCTAAAGAAATAGCCCCTCCCCCCAAAAAGCATATTTACATTTCAGGAAAGGAAAAGCACTGGTGATTAAATTAAATAATGGGGTTCTTATGTATATATCTGTTTAGGTTACAGGGCCCTGCTTTTGTCATAAGCTACAGCTTCACGGCAGACTTAATACTGCGTGTTAGCAGTATACCCTAAAAGTAACAAAAATGTTGCTATTCTTGATGAATAATTTAACAGGCAACTATTGAGCTGGCACAAATAGATGTTACAGTGTGTGACTGTGCGAGGTTCTTAAAAAAACGTTTTAACAACAACCCTACAATAGCTATTTCTGAATAATCAATAAACTCAGTAAAGGGAAGTATTTTTACAACCAACCTATCTTGCCTGACCTCCTTTGCCCACTGTAGACAAATAATACCTGCCACTATATATTTTTGCGGTATATATACAGATGGTTTGGTCTGAAAGTCTTTTGGAGACATATATTCCAAATTCAGGTAACCACTTATTTCGGCACACCCCTGCTCATTCACTGAGCCATCTGTATACATTTTGAGGTAATTGAAATAACTGGAACACACTTGGGTAAAATTCTACTTCAGTTATTATCCATTCAACTTTGATATCTGGGAGACTCTTGTCTAACTTTGCCTCACGATAAAACCATAGGGGTACACTATAATTGGAGTGGGCCGTGTTTGCATATGTACAGTATTCCATGTTCACCCAAACCCACAATTTTGGAACACAGAATATTCCCAGTGTCTTTTCCACCTCATTATTAACTCAGACCATCCATGTGGAATAATCTTTTCGGAATCCACACTGATAAGAATACAGAAATAAACCCTGAATATATCTATATCACACTTTTGCACCCTCAATTAACATTGAAACAACATTTACATCTGATGTTGTATCAACTTCTGTTGATGTAAATTGACAGTAAATTTCTCAGTTTGCGAGATGAAGAAAGAGTTCTTATCTTTACTTTTGGACCCTCCATCAACATTGAAACAACATTGAAATCTGATGTTGTATCAACTTCACATTTGCACCCTCAATTATAGGCAGGATAGGTAATTTCCTGCAGATACACTGAACATCTGGTAATTTATTGTTTTATTATTTTAACAAAAATGAGATTGTGGTAACAAGTAGTTCATTTTTGATGATACATTTCCTTTTTTTCAAATTTCAGATAGCTTTTATTTTGGAATTATACATCAGGATTGTCTTGATATTTGCTTAATAACATTTTGAGGGGGTGAACCACCAGTTTGGGCTGAAATGAGTCTGTGGTAACAGGTCATTTATTTGTAATCTCAAATTAAAATAAACCTTGAGTATAACTCAGCTGAGGTTCCATGTTTCAGATAACTTTTATTTTTGAAGCGTCATATCAACATGTCGTGTTATTTCCTCTGTTTAAACAAGCATACACTTCTAAAACATAGACAAACCAGTGGGAGATTTTAAATAGAAACCTTTGTTGTCAGTCGCTCTTCCCGTAATGCCTCTGCGACACGCGCACCAAATAGCGTGAACGCTGGTAGTCAGGAGCAGGTCACGTGGTCCACGGCAGCAGTCATATGACAATCTGGTTTGACTCGCTAAAACCAGAGAGCTGTTGAGGACGGTTAAAGGAAGTACCAACTACGAAGCTTCCTCATTGATCACTGTCGTGTGTTTTTGTGTGAGGTGAGTGTTTTGTAGTGATGTCTGCTGGTGGTTTGTTGGTGTGTTTGCTGGCTCTGCTTCAGCACGGCACGCGGGCTCAGTACGCTCCTGATGAAGTCACTCACCTGCCTGGCATGACGTTCAAACCCAACTATCGACAATGGTCTGGATACCTGCAGGCTCGGCCGGGAAAGTTTCTCCATTACTGGTAAGAGAAGGACACCGATTAGTCTTGTGAAAACCTTACCGATATCCACCTCAGTCAGGTAGAGTTTGAAGTCAAGTGTTTGTTTGAAGGATGTGAAGATAGATAGATAGATAGATGGATACTTAATTGATCCCGAGGGAAATTCAAGCAAAATTGAAGCAATCAATATAAACCGGTGTTCATTGAGATTTACATGGTGACTAATGTGTCCCCCAATTTAAAGTACTGAGGTAGACAAGCAGTGTTCCTGTACAATGGTAACCCGTGACTTCCTGAACAGGTTGTGACGGTATGGTTCGGTTCATAATTTGGTTTTGGTTCGGCACGAGTTCGACTCAAGGGGAGAAAGGGAAAGTGTTAAGTAGACACAGTAAAGAAACGTAATATGTGGACAGTGGTGCAAGTAAACTTGTTACATCTCGTTAGTCTGTAATCAAGAAGAGAGGAAAACAAAATCTCTACAGAAATAAGGTGCTGGTCCCCCTGCAGGTTTGTGACTTCTCAGAGGAGCCCGGCTAAAGACCCCCTTGTTCTCTGGCTGAATGGAGGGCCAGGCTGCAGCTCACTGGATGGCTTCTTGTCAGAGAATGGACCATTTCATGTGAGCATACTGACTATTTAAATGGTATAACATGTGCACTGTTTCAAAGTGACTGTTTTTTGTTGGACTGAATGTTGGATTTCCTTTTTCAGGTAAATGATGATGGGGCCACTCTGTATGAGAACAAATTCAGCTGGAACCAAATTGCCAATATGCTGTATATAGAATCACCTGCAGGAGTGGGATATTCTTATTCTGATGACAAAAAGTATGCTACTGATGATGACCAGGTGAGTGCAGTGATTGACTGACAAACTTTGTGAAGTAAAGGAAAAGCTTACTTATGTTTTACGTCTTATGTGTTCCTCTGATAGGTTGCTGATGATAATTACAAAGCCTTGCAGAGTTTCTTTGCAAAGTTTCCAAATTTCACTGAAAACCAGTTCTACATCTTTGGGGAAAGCTATGGTGGAATTTATGCACCAACCCTCAGCCTGCGGGTGGCTTCTGGAGCTGCCAAAATCAACTTCAAGGTACGATTTGATGCACTTAATTGTTCCCTTGAGGAAATTTGCCTTGGACCTTGGAAGTGAGCTGCTTTTTGGTGATGTTCCAAATAATTGTCTTGCTCGTCAGTGTAATCACAAGCATGAAGTATCTTAACTTAAAGTGACACTTTACCCTTCAGGTACTTTTGAGAAATTCAGTCAAGACCTTCACTGTAAAGCAGACTGTTATTTTAGCTAACAAGATTCATATCAAATATGACCTCAATGTTTTTTTGTTTGTTTTTTTAGGGCTTTTCAGTGGGAAACGGTCTCAGCAGCTTTGCTCTGAATGACGAAACTTTGATTTTCTTTGGTTACTACCACGGTCTCTTTGGAGAAGAGTAAGTGGCTCCTTCTTTGTTTTTGGGAATATATTGTCCATAGCACCAAGTTTTTGAAGTCTACTGGATGTTAGACAGAAGCATCACAAATGGTACCAATGATCATGCTACTGTCTTGAAGCAAGATGCAGCAAGCTGAAAAAGTAATGAAATGCTCATTCAAGTTTACTTATTGTTGATGTGTAATATTTTTGTTATGTTTTATGTATAGTTTGTGGCGTGATCTGAACACAAATTGCTGTGACAAGGAAGGCTGTAACTTTCACAACTCCAGTTCGGAGGCCTGCATGATCCTGGTATAGTAAACTAGTTTTTCAGAAATCTGCTCGATTCTGCTGTTCCCTTCAGCTGATGGGACTCGGTGACTAACTCCATTTTTACTCTGTCCTTGTCTGTCTCAGGTGAATATTGCCTTTGGTATCGTGTACGACAGCGGCCTGAATGAGTATGCTCTGTACTTGGATTGTGAGGGTGGCAGAAGATCCCACCAAGGCTATGAGAGGGCCATGAGTCATGTGTTTAAGAACTTTAGGAAAAATCCACACGTCCTCAAAGTGAGTGTTTCCTGCTGCTTAAAAGTGCTGCTAGCCCATAAACCTGTTTGTTAATGAAAACAAATCTTTAAATGAAGTTTTCAGAACCAGGCCATTCCTCCATACTTCTGGGTGAAGTCCCACCTTGCATTAACAGTACCGCTCAGAGGAACTGGCTGAGGAGAAGCGATGTGAGGAAAGCTTTACACATCCCAGATACACTGCCACCATGGGACATCTGCAGGTATCTTATAACACATACACAACACACATAACATCCTTGTTCTTAACTTTGTGAATTTTATATCAGCTTTAGGAACATTTAATGTCAACATCATCTTTTCTTCCAAATAAAACAGTTATAAATGTGTATACTTGGCATCACCCAGTTCAGACAATAGTGTTGTTTTATTTTGGTAAGAATTTCTTTTTCAAACAGCACTGCACGTGATGCTTGTCTGTTCAAAACAAAGCAGCTCTGCTTGTCTTTACTGTCTCAGTGGCCAGGGAGTCACAGACCAATGCAGTTGTTTGAAATTGTCACACGTGATGGTACTCGGCCAATCAAATCCTTTACTCAGACCAGGTATCGTAAGTTGAACGTGTGTTCAAACGCACAAGCGAAGTTAACAAAGTTGACTTTGGGTGTGTCTTAATGCAGAGGAGTTAGCTGCCAGGATGACACAGTGGGAGGAACTAAGTCAGTCAGGGGAAAGATAGACATTTGGTGTGCTCTAAAATTAGAGAAGATGGAAACAAACGCCTTTTAATTAAAAATGAAAAAAATGTACTTTCATATATTCATTCTCCCCATGAGCAGACGAAAACGGTTCAGTACCCTCAAGATTATCAAATGCAGCAATGTGAAATATCACTACAAGACAAAGTACACTTTTTTTTTTTTTTTTTTGAGCCAGCAGACATACTCACAGTCCAATCTAAGGACACTGAAAATAAATGAAGAGCCCAATATGATTGATCCACCAGAACCCTGACACAATCATTTCATGTCCAGCAACCAATGTTCCCTTAAAGTTGCTTTGGGTCAACTCAAAATTGTTTTATTGACACAATTCCAATTGAGGTTTAAAATTCTGACTGGTCGAGCCGACGCTCAGTTCTCTCACAATACAAGAGGCGGTGTGCTGGCAGGATTTAAGCTGGAGAGGACGAGAAAAGCAGGTGACATATGTACATTTTAAATACAGACGCAAAGACCAAATGAAGATATGTGTATATATAGAGAGAGGTTTAGAGTATTTAAAAATATATATATATATTTGTCCACTTAGTGTTAACTTTAGGCCTGACCGTTTTGTACAGCTCAAACAGTTAACATGTGCACATAATGCATTTAAACAAAATAGATTTTTTTATGTAATGATTTAGAAAGAATCTGACCTGAAAGTTGATGGCAATAATCAATCCATAGTAGCTTCAGTGTCATGACATGCATGTCAACAAGTGAATGGAAAGCTCAACAGAAACTGTCAGTAAATGAATTTACTGTTAAAAAGTCTACAGCTGTGGTTGCACCTCTGTGAGGCTAGACTTCAGCATGCCAGTGTTTTGAGCCATGCATGCAGACCTGCTGACCACTGTGTATCTGTCCTTGCATTTAGGTGTTACACATGTAGCTCATGATCATTTGCTCTCTTTTGTACATTGTAGTGGTGATGTTGGCGAACAGTACACAAACCTGTACCCCTCAGTGAAGAATGTGTACCTCAAGCTGCTCTCTCTGGGCCTGCGCGCTCTCGTCTACAATGGAGACACTGACATGGCATGCAACTTCCTCGGTGACCAGTGGTTTGTTGAAGACCTTGGCTTGAAGGTAGAACCTTTTAATATTGATTTAAAAATAATCTCAATTTCTTTAAGATAAACTTATTAATACAACCAATAAATGTTCTCAGGCAACCACCAAGTACCAGAGCTGGATACATGACAAGCAGATTGCTGGTTTCTACCAACAGTTTGGCAACATTACTTTCTTGACTGTCAAGGTAACTAGTATCATGTTGTTTTTTTGTTTTACAATGATATGTTGGCATTATTGTGACACTCCACTGTTGTGTTTCAGGGTGCAGGTCACATGGTTCCTCAATGGGCTCCAGGTCCAGCTTTGCACATGTTCCAGTCTTTCATAACAAATGGACCCTACTGAGCCTTGAAAGAGACAGCTGTATGATGTATACCTGCACTTCTTGAATAGTTCTTTATTTTTCTCAGGGAAGATGATTGTTGGTGGGAAAGGGACAGTTGGCACTCATTATTTTATATTGTTCATGAAGTCACTGCATCTGTTGTGTAAAAAATAGGACAAATCTCTTATATGGGCTTTCATCGATTTGACAATTTAGAAATTATGTAAAGTAATTGTTCCCGCAATGTGGATGTCAACAACTATCTTGGGCCCATGGTGTGATTTAACATCCTTGTTTTAGACAGTACCTCAAAGTGGAAGGTCTGAAAATGTTTGGCCACAAAGAAAAAGAAAAACACATTTGAAATGTGTTCTGAGGTATTCAAACTTCATGACCTCATTTAGGCCTCAGTCACATTCAAGTATTTGGGGAGTTTAAAGCACCTGTTCGGTTCTGATGAGCCTTAACGCCTCAGCTGCCTTGTTGGTTCATGTAAGAAAGTTAGAGGATTTTTTTTAGTGAGCCCTTTGACCTCAGGCTTCACTTTCAATGATTAAAATCCATGAGAAATGTCCGAACACAGATACTCTGATTGCTCTTTACATGTCTAATAAAGCATTTCTGTGGTACAGATGTTGAGCTGAAATGTGTGTGGTTTTCATTGACACTTGTTAGAATGATGCCAGAAAACTTGGGTGCATTTAAACAATGAAATTGTAACTTTTATGGGTCTTTATTAAATGTTTGAAGTGCCACTTGCAAACATTGTCAAGTTTATTCATATGCCTCACTTGTATTTACTTACTGGAAAATCACAAGCAGTTCTTTCAAGTATTTCCATTAAACCACAAGACCTTAGATTACATGATAACTTTCTGAGACAACAGGGACACATGATTGCTGATCAGACACAGCAGAGAACATCCTTAGCCTGACGAGTGAGTTTGCAGAATCCATCACTTTCTCTGCAGCATCAATTTAAAAAAATAAATCATCTCAACCTTACACCATTAAAGTCAATCAACATTTCAACACTGATTGAAAGAAATGTTTATACAATTAAAAAGTTGTTCAGACAGCTTTACTTTTTTGGCTGTAGCTCCTTTCATAATTATACATTTCATGTATTTGGTCCAACAGCCTGACTAAATACATTATTGCTGTTTTGGTTGTGGAGGATAGAAATCCCTTTCAAAGACAGTCCTTCATGTTCAAATAAACAGCCACATATTTTAAGATTTTATAACTTGGATAAATCAGAGACTTTAGAGAGTCCTAAATCTGGCTTCAGTTAATTGATGTAAGCTTTGATCAGTCAGGTGTTTTGTTACACTTCGGCTGATTAAACAGCTTAGTTAAGGGGGATTTCCTGTTTAGCTTGCAGTCTGAATAATGAAGTGTGTTTTGAACATGTTTAGTTATAGCTAAATTTGAAAAGGTTTCACATATTAATGCTTGAAAAACAAAGTTGACTTTGGCTTTAGGTTTTTACAAAAACTATCATAACTTACTATAGAGATGAGGAAGTGATTCAAGTCAATATAACCCCACACCAAGAGTTTGACACCAGTGACAGTCAGGCTGTCTCTTGTCTGCCAACTAGACCGTTTTCTGTAAATGACATGAAAACCATTTTGTGTAGTTTGAACATCCATTTGTCTCTCATATTCACAAACTATCATTTTCCAACCCACTTTGTTGGCCCTCATGAGTGATAGTGGTGCTGCTCATGTTGGACACACCGCACAACCGAGCATAGTGTTTCTGGAAAGCTTTCTGCTTCAGTTTTAAGCCTTTCTGTCAAATATTTTGTACAACATTAACAACATTGATCTTTTCAGAAGTCATGCAGGCCCACAAGGACTTTGTTCATGTCTTGCTAAAATGATCTACCTCAAAGACAACTACTCAACGTAGCACATGTGACTTTAAAGTTTGAAAACTGACGAGTCATCAAGAAAACAATATCTCAAATAGTAGAAGTTCCAAAATGTCTGTAAAAAAAAAAAGCCAGCTGTCTCCTTCGCCCAAAATCTCGCTTTTTCAATTTGTTTTGAGGTACTTATTAACATAAAAATTAAACACTTGAATCGATGTCATGCAATTACCACATCCACCAGTAATGCTGCCATACATGTGGAGATCTATCAACTATTTTTTATGTTATAGAAGAGACAAATTCATGATTTTTTGATGAACTATATGCAGTAGCAACATAAAGCCTGGACCTGAAGTAGACCTGCATGTTAATGTAAAGAAACACTTTCAATCAGCATGCAAGTTCAATGTACAGAAGTCGTTTTGTAACGATAAAAATCATTTCGAAGTTGACTTTGGAAGATATAAAGTCCTCAGCTCTATAAATACATCAGCAATATGTTGCCTGTACTGGGTCAACATGGAGGAAGTCATTCTGTGCCTCTGTGGAATGACTAAACATCCAAAACTGTTTTTACTGCAAGTACAAAAAAACATCATTAAAACGTGCAATAAAACTTTACATAAAGTTAAAGGCAAAGTGTCTAAAGTCACTTGGCATTGTGAGTTGTCTCTGGCTACCTGACACAGTGAAGAGCTGTGGAACAGGCTGGTGTTATGATGTAGAGGACCTGTTTGTTTAATGAGTGTCATGAAATGCTTCTCTTTGTTCATCCATTGAGAGTAGCAGCACAGGGCCCAACACCTCCCTCTACATCTTCAGTGTAGACTCTGCTGGCCATGCTGAACATGTTCCTTTTAGCTGACGACGTCCTGATAGATGGAGTTGGTCGTAGTGAGGCCAAAGACGAAAGTTCCAATTGTAACCATGACAACGCCGAAGCCCACCAATCCGTGCCAACTGAACCAGAGAGACCAACATGAAAACAAATTTAATCAGGGAAATGTGTCGAGTCAAACATAAAGAAAACAGGTCCGTCAATTTAGCATAGAGAACATGCAAGAATAACCTGCAACTCACCTTGCAGATCGGTTGTCTGTCTCTGCCAGCTTGGCTTGAATCAAACACAAACCTGTAAAGTTTAAGAGACAACGTGGCATTAAGATTTCACAGATATGAACCTTGCTGAAGCCTGGCTCAGACTTTTTAATCCAATCACACACGTAAGGAGAATCTTTACAAATGTTCTCCTCCATGATCTCAAGTATTCACATTTAAGAAGATTATCATGGAGGAACACCACACCTCACGAACTGGTGTAGAGAGGACAAAAAACATTTTATTTTTTAACAACTTTGGGTGAAGATATGGGTGGGGAGGCGTGGACAACATGGATTGTTTATTCTTCAGCAAGAGCTGGACGGAAGATTGTAACTGTCATATTGTTTGAGGGCTGCCTCTTGGCGCCCGTCGCCACTGCTTTCCACTTATTACTATCGTCCGCCTGACCCTTTCATGACTTCATCGTCAAAATTTTAAATCCTAGATCTCAGGCATGTTTGATATAAATATGGACATCCCTGGGGATGTTCGAGCAGCTCAGTGATGTTAACATTGGGTCTTTATACCACTCAAACTACGGCATCATCTCAGAAGATACTAAGTTCTGAGCCGCCTTGACTCGGACCTCAAATCGTCACGATTATCTTGTTAAAAGGGAAGTTTTTTCTTGCCACGCTATGACGGATTAAGCTGGGCCCATGTAATATAGCAATAAGTAAGGTCCTTTAGCTGCTTTTTTTAAAGTATCTTGAGAGAACACCTGTTATGAATTGATGCTATGCAAATAAAGACGGATTGATTGATAGTCTGAGTCAAGGTTTACAGTGAAAGAAGTTTTACCTGGGAAGACAAAGATGAAACAGGCTGCTAATCCTCCAATCAGGGAGATCACCCGACCGATGTCAGGGATGAAGAGTGCGAGGACCAGGGTGACGACAAACCACACCAGCGTCTGCAGAATCCTCCTCCTCTGTTCACGACGTACACACACCTCTACCTGCTCACCTTGGAAACGCAGCCAGAGTCCTTCGATAACCGCCCTGAAAAGACACATGAATACACCAGAGTGCAGTGAGGAAATGTTCCACTGACTGTATTGTACAATATGTGCAAACCAGGGCATATGTGTCTTTGATAGAGAGCAGGGAACACACACTGATCTGATCAGAAGATTAGGAAAGCATGAATACAAGTTTTCCAGATCTCGTAGAGAGAAATGGTCTGTTTCTCGAAATGTCTCTGATGATGGAAGTACGACTGAACTGCTGGGTAAATGTCTACTTTGAGGTTTTGATTGAAAGTGCTAAAAAAAGTCTCCCCTGTAGAGGTAATGAACTGGAAAGAGAACCGAAACTACTAAATCACAGCATTAGCACTATCTTTATTAAGTTGCAGTACAACTTCGAAACAAAACATCCAGTTGTAGGCGTCATGAAGGCAGCTGATCATGTTGACAGTGTTGTGGTAATTGTTTGCAAGGTGACAGTTAAATTAATCTCAGTCCATCTGCCTAAACTACAAACTGATGTAATAACTGTATGAGGTGACCAAGAGACACGATGTAGAATCAGTAAGTGTGAACACGCAGGCTGGAGAAGAGCAGAAACGTGGAAATCTTACCTGCCACAGAAGTGTAAAATGGGGTAGGAGGTGATGACGCAGATGACAATGAAAGCTCTTGCAATGGCCACTGGGATATCATCAGGAGGGTAAGACATCAACACATCCTGGCTGACATTAGAGCCAAATGTCAGGAAGCCACAGACACCTGATTGAACGAAACACGATGAGAACTTACAGGAGAATGTAATGTTTTATAATAAATAAAACCTATTCAAGTAATGTGAAATTAATCAATCATTATTAGGAAATGTATAATGTTTATACAGTTCGTAAATCATTGTTTTACAGCCCTAATAAATAAACACACACAGCACAAGCCTACCTGTTCCTGTGTAAACAAAGAGACAGATTATCATGCTAAGAGTGACCACCAAGCCCCAGGGTTTAATCTCCTTCCTGCTCATGCTGTCAAACACCGGCACACAGCTGACATGGCACTGAAGAGAGAGAGAGAGAGGAGACACATTTATCGCATTAACACTAAACTCTGTTCAAAGAAAAGTTATTATAACTTATAGAAACCTAAGGAAGAGATACCTGGAAACCAAAGCATATGGTGGGCATTGCATTGAAAACTGCGGTCCAGGAAGAAGCACTGAAACAAACACGAGAAATAAGCAGCTCAAGCAAAGCGTGATGACGAGGATGCAGATGTTGCTGCCTACATGAGGCTCAAAAGATTAGTAAAAGCTGGAAGCTTCATAATGCTGTTCACTTTATGACAGGTGCGTTGTGTTCACCTGGTGGGAATGTAGCCCGGGATAATCTCTCTATCTGGCCAGAAGTACTTTATGATGATCACAATGGTCACATACCAGGTTCCCATAACACTCAGCGCACTGCAAAGAAGAGCGACACCAACTCAGACATGATCGTAAAACAGGGTTGTTTTGTTTTATCCTGAATGACATAGTAAGTTTAAGATTTTTACCTGGCATACTTCTGGAAGCCAATCTCTTTGGGAATCGAGAGAGGCAAAATAATCAGGACAGCGGTAACAACGATGGTAAACTTGCGGTCGGTGTACCACAGATTAAGGACTGTGCCACCCTCATCATGTCCCGCTGCTGCTATCACTGCAAAAAGGGGATTACAAGAAAAAAAGTTTGAAAATGACACAGAACAGAGACATACTGGGAGGGACAACACAATGAAGTGAACTGGAGTCAGAATCCATTAAATTCATTTGCAAAACCAGAGAGGTCAAAGGTCAAAAAGACTTTCTGCACTGTCAGAGATGGTCACATGAGAGACACATTTTCTGATCAGTGACATCCACGATGATCTTTGCACTCATCAATGACGGAAAAATCCTATTCTGCACGACATCTTCCTTGGGTCAATGCACAGATGACTCAGGTGTCTGACTACACGGATGGACTGTAGGTGATGGAACAATACGATTTGCAGACAGTACAAACTATCTCTTATTAGAGGCATGTTTTAAATGTAACAGAAAATGTTAACTGAGCCCAATGAGAGAAAGAACCGGATAAAATGGAGGCAGGAAAAAAAAATAATGCTTTTATGAACAGTTGTATTGTAGATGTACTTACAGCGATCCAGCTGGTCTCCAATGACGATAAAGAAAGCAATACAAGTCCCAAAGGTGTAGACAGCAATCGCTACTTCACATATGATTCCTGTGACTTTCCCACAAGAAGCTCGAACCACTTCCTGATAAGTACTTTCATTACTGACCTGAAGAAACCAGGAAAAGGATTAAGAAGTGGAAGCGTGTCTTTAAGGAGAAAATGTATGCTTATCGTCCTTTGAGTTGACTGTGCATTAGCGAGGTGCAGTGTGACGATGCAGGCTTCATTTAATACAGTCAAGTCTATGAACATTAACACTTGATTGCAGTCTCTTTGAAATGAGACTTCAACAAACTGTAGATGTCAGATTCAGAATCACAAAAGATTCCAACACTGGGTCTTGAAAACAGAAAATATACCACAAACGTCACTCTTATGATCACCGACACATTTCATCACCATGCTCCCACAGCAGCTTCAATCAGCCGTTTATTTTTTGCAAACTATTGCAAAATCCAAGAACAGCTTTCTGCGTGTACAGCTCATGTGACTTCAGACTTGTAAAGCTTTTATTGTAACAGTGCAGTGGTGGAATTTTTAGCAACAGTTTAAATACAAGAAAACTGTTCATGTATAATAATTGCCAGGTTAATTGTTTTACAGCGCTTTGTTACTTGTATTTCAGGGCGGTAAAATGACCAATGTGGCACTACTTTTCTATTTGTAAAGTTATGCAGGGTCACGTGGCCACTCCGAAAATGTAAGCCCAAAGAAGGAGCCCCACTACAGACGGTTGTTATCTTAGTCTAAGTCTAAGTCTTAGGTTGTTAAGTCCAGCCACTGGTAAAGTCAGCCAATCTCAAGGCATCCCGATGCTTCAGGACAAAGTTTAACCTGTGGATGGTGTTTGTATTTTAGAGAAAAATAAATTATTCAGATGATCAGATGATGTTTGTTTTATTTAAAAACATGTTTTAAAGATGCACTGAGTCTGAGCCAGCAGGAAGTGAAAGTCTGAGCTTTTTAGCAACGCACAAGGTTTTACAACCACTCATTGCACAAGACTGTTCCAATTACGTCACCACTGCTGAGCGCAGAAAATGCTGAATTGATTGAAAATGGGTCTGAATTAGAAGGCTCAAAGACACAGTGGAAAACAAAATGTTGAAAGACACAGTGGAAAATTCGGACACGTAAATTAAAGGCAGAATCCGACACAAACCTGTGAGCAGTATCCAAGGATCACCAGTCCAGTAATGATGAAGATCAGCATGAACTGAAACACAGAAACAAGAAGCGTCACGTTATAGTTTGTTTATTTTCATCAAGTTAATATACAGAGTGTGTATACATTCACTAGCTGTACTGGACAAACTGTGAAAGCCAGACTGATTGAAATTAGAGTTTGACCAATACATCAGTTTACAAATTATCTACCAACATGTGCACATTAGCAAACATCTGTACGTGTTTTTGATAAGGCAGGGCGATGCGGTCTCAAAATAACATCTCACATTTTTCTACACCAAACTCAATTTATGATTTTAATCAGTTTTTTTTTTTTCTTAAAAAAAAAAACAAAACTGGAAATGACAGAAAAATTACCATAAGCAAGATTTGCATTGACTATCAAGAAAGCTAATAAATAAGCAAACTGAATTTCTCCTTAGAGGTTAAAGGGCAGGCTGTAAACTTTTAAAGAGCTCTATGCACTTTCAGAGTGCAGATAAAGTACAGATGAGGCCGAGAAATGAGAGAAAAGCAAAATACTTGCACCTCGATACCACATACCTAGGGGGGCCGAGGACGTGAACTACAGGGAGCCCAAAGGGGAGGTGCGGAGTAAATTGAAGAGAAAATCTTCATTTTAATCTTTGAAAATCTAGATTTTCATACAAAATCTTATCTAGATTTATCGCCCAGCCCTAGTGCCGATATTAAAACTTATTTCTAAGCTCAAGAAAAATGTGTTTGATCGTTTATGAAATTATTGTGTCACAATCTACTCTCATCACTGTGCAGCACAAGGAGTACAGAATCACAGCGGCGCACGTGCACTAGAATTAGCTGAAAACACATTATGATACCTGAGAATTCTCTTTAATAAAATCTTTTGATTTAGATCGTCTACTACTCACTTCATATCAACCAAACAGCAGCACGAATTAGGCAAACAAATTGAGCTTGACCTTGATTTCAACAATGAAAGAGGCATTTTGGATATAGAGCCTGTGGATGGAGGTGAGTGTTATGATGTCATTCCTCACCATTTGAAGCATCACTCCTGCAATAACTCCTCCCGCCATGTTAAAGGCTGCAGGGAAATTTAGCAGACCAGCTCCCAGGGCAGCGTTCACTACAATAAACACAGCTCCCAAAGAGGACACCCCTCCGCTCCTTCTTCTGTCCATCTCTGGATGTTGGATAGAATCCACACTGGGGCTCTGCAAGAGCCAGGCCCGTTCTCCAGAGTCATGACCTCCAACTCCGGCCCAATCCTCCACATCAGCATTTATCGCCATGAGTCCACAGACTGACGCTCGGCCTGCTCAGCCTTACAGACCCAAGAAAATGCCAATTCTTAATATGCTCAGTCCTCAGGAGGTAGCTGATTTTTCTCAAAGGTGTCTGCAGCGTCAGTATGATGGTCGAATGCTTCAGTTATCTGTAATGAAATATTTTAGTGAAGTAGAGTTCAACTATGAAATAAGCATACAACGTACATGAGGACAGCAGTGAATCTTTAGCACGTTTCCAGTGTTTTCTTGGAGCAGGTCGTCCCCAAGTTTAATCCTAAATTGTGTTTCCATTCATGAAAATACATGAGACCACTCTATGGTGAAAGTGTAAAAGTTTACTTGTTTAAACAAAATGAAGCCCTTGGCCCACAATGTCATTTTGGGAATATCAATATCAAAGTTTCTCTGTGGAGTTTTGAAGCCATGAAGATTAGTTTTGATTAGCCACTACCTCTTTTATATATCTTATCTCCAAATAGCAAACAGCCATACTCCGGAGAAAGGGCTGACCTGCTGCAGTACATTACCATTACTAATGTAGATGATGAGTGAATTCATTCAACCAGCAAAGACTATGGCAGCTTGTAAGTCAATTTCAACTCAAAGAGCCTTTACTACAAGGACTAGTAATGGAGACAAACAGGCAGACTGTACACAGTTCACCATCAACTATCTCCTGTTAAATCCCTAAGAAGCTTTAATCATGCAGAAGAACTATAGTTCAAGTTTATTATAGGAAGGTGCTAATCCAGACTGTTTTAAACATACACTCAAACAAACAAACTGTGTATCTACTCCAATCTTTAAATACTATCAGACTGTTGCTTTTCTTTTCATTTATGTAACAATAACATCTGTCAACGCAGCCAAAGCGTTCTGTTTTTGTTTCCTACAATAGCTAGCTAGAAACGATACACCGAGCTGATCACAAAATACAACCACAGGTTTCACACGGAACAAACCACATAAACATTTATATACCTTCTGTGTGTACTTTAAAGCAGAGGAAATGAAAAAAAAAACCGTTCTGATAATTAGAAACTGTACCTTGTGAGTTACACAGCCTCCACAACCGCAGGTGACGAGTGAGCTGTTTATGCAGCGCGTACAAACCAAAGGATCATGTGACAATTTGTCACGTGACTGGAGTGTCGGTTGTTCTTCCTGTTGTTTAGACTTGTGGGTATCGTAGTTATTTGTAAAGGAATCACTATCCAAGATTTCTAAAGAGGCAAGTCCTTCGTGTGTCATTGGTTAATTCTTTTTTAAAGACAAAACTCATTTGTATTTAAGTCTGTCTGGCTTTATCCCCTCAATATAACTTTATAATAATTATACAGGATCAACAACTCCTCTTTAGAGCAAATCCCGCATCATTCACGATTTTCATACAAAAAAATTCAAATTTTAAGTGGTCTCATAGATATCTGAGCACTTATGACGACTGTAAAGTGGTGGTGGTCTGTGTCCATTGCTCAGTGGTTTTCTGAGGCTCACTTCCAGATGTGCTCTTCTAAGGTTGAATAAGGAGTCTCTCAAGAAACACGTTTGTTTTACTGAAAGAAAATGAATTCTACAAGAAGTTTTGATTAATACATTTCCTTTTATTATCATAATGATGTGCAATCTATCAATTAAAATGAGCCAGATTTGAAGTTTGTGTCGGTACAAAGAAAACACCACACATTAGAACGGACCATTACTCTATTACCATTTATTGTTTGTTCAATAAGGTACATGACCACTGATCCATTTTTATCGACAGAATGCAAAACATGGTAATATAGGCAGATGTATGTCAACCCCCTCGTGTATATGAAACCTGTGTCACAATGACAAAGAGTCATTTACTAACCCATGAAGTCTGAGAAAATATGAAGCATGTGCATACCGCATTTCTTTATAAACTGTTAAATGTTTACCTCAACCAGGTACCCCACTCACCTTACCAACCACACAGACATTTATACTTGTACCAAATATAAAGACCGCATTGTGAAAAGAAAGTAAGAAATTGGATGTTCTGGGACCGAAGTGGAGAAAACTCATGTCAATTGTGGAAATAGATGAGGGTATTGATCACTTTTGTCTTCTGAATTTAATTCTTTTTTTGTCTGTGTACTTGTTTTTTTATCAGGTGTTAAAAGAAACCTACTGAGAGATTGTTTCCATGTGATAGACAGTTGACAAATACAAGGAAATGGAAGTAATCAGGAGACTAAATCACTGAGTGATTTGATTAGCTCAGATAAACAGGCAGCCGTGAATTGATTAACTGAGGGACAAAAGAATGCATAATGTGGTCCTAATCCTGAAACAGTGCTTTAAAGCTCATAAAGTGCTATAACTCAACCATTGAAATAAAAAAAATAAAAAAAGACTCCCATTTCCTACAGCCTTTCACAAGACAACAGCAATCTCAACTTACATGTTCAATTTATCTGCCTCATCAGCCTAAATTATCCCAAGATCTGTTATTTGATGATTAGAGTGAGTGGCCCCACAATAGATAGACAGCACACATTTAGAAGATGCACAGCCAACAATTGATTCCACATAATAAATACGCAAGATGACCCTTCAGTGGTGGCAGAGAACATATCTTTTGCAAATGGGCAGGGGAAGCTGTTCAGTGAAATGTTCACAAAGAAAGAGAAATAAACTAAACTGTTTATAAGCAGCAGCCATTCCAAGTTCAAATATCCAATCGAGAAAAATGTTAAACTAAATCAGACTTTTCTACAGGTGGAATGGAGGAGACAGAAAAAGTGACGCACAAAGCTCCTTTTAACACGGCTGCTTTAATTTTGTAGCTTTCTCAGTAGGATCCATTCTACTTTGTGACTGCATGGATCGCTTGTGCCAGGTAGTTCACGTTCCCAGAGGAAATGCCTGCCATCGAGATTCTGCCATCCTTGGTCATGTACACTGAAAACTCCTTCGTAAGGCGCGCAACCTGCAGGACAAAAACAAATATTACATCAATATTTAGACAAAAATCACAGCAGCAGGCTGAAATCAGTTCCAATTTCTAGAGCAGCCTTTCCTACGGCTTTTATCATTTCACTCCTTTCTTCAAATATTATTTAGTCTCCACTTTATTGAAGTGACAACTTTAATTTATAACAGTTTTCATCTGCTCACAGTGCCTCCCCCTTTCAGTTGCTTTAAATACCAGTCAGGTCTGCATTGAGTGTTTGTTGTTAAAGGTTTAACCGTGTAAATGTGACTCATTGTAAGTATTTCAGAGGTTGTTTTATGCAGATAAATGTCAATAGGTTTAAATCTGTAGTTTCACCACCTAACAGAGAGGATTATTAGGCTCGTCTTCAGCTATTTCTCAGATCCCAATCACCATATTCACAATGAAAACAAGTTTGAAAGAAATACTTAAAACACTCAATCTGCCATTGTGTGAAGTCATGAATGATGATAATGATCAATGATTACTTGATGAGTTCATCAATGAAGTTCACTTTATCTTTTTATTGTCCTTAGTCTAAGGCATCTTGTGGCCCACTAGGGGGCAGCAGCCCACCATTTGGGAATCACTGTTCTACTTCAAGAAAGTGTTCAGATGGTGAGTTGGACTGATGGTAGCCTGCCACTGTGTTGTTTAGAGAAGATGCAGTTATCAATTTCTAAACAAGGAATGTGATTTCATTCTAACATGACACTTTATTGTTGCCGTGTGTAATGTGTAAAAGAAAAGTGTAATTTAACAAACAAAAATAAAAAAAATTTCAATTAGTACAACCATCAGCTCGTTAACTTTTTATTTAGAAACCCTGTAGATGAGATCATGTATTTATTATTTGAACCAAGTAATGACTAGAGAACGAGCATTCTCTCTCTGTATATTAACTTGATGGAATAGGATGTTTTTCCCTTTCATTTTTAATGAAGAGCTGATCAAGGTGAAAACTCAATCACCTTTAATGAAGAGACCAGGCAATGCCACTGATTTTCTCCTGAATTATAATATCAAAGCAAATTCATCCTGAGTATGGGTGTTTGATTAAAATTAGTGTTACCATGTATTCATCTTCTAACATTGATCAGGGAACAGTGATCAGGCTTTTTTTATGCCAATTTATTTTTCTTGGTAATATCGTAAAATATTTCAGAAGTAGTTTTCACATCATAGGCTCCCTGGTAAAGAAGATGACGATATGATCAATACTGCAACTGTTGTACGGAAATGAATTGAGTAGCTGTTAAAGTTAGGTCAGGAATAAATATTAAAAACGGGGAAACAGCTAGCATAACTGAGTCCAACAAAATACAAAAATCTATCCATCAGCATCTCTAAAGCTTAATCATTTATACATTTTAATTGTTAATGTATAAAAGAAACTTCGAACAGATTCCAGGAAACAAACAGCCCAGCGAAGTTAATGATCTCTGCTGCTGGCTGTAGCTTCATTTTGATAGATATGTGAGCTGGATTGAGTTTTTCCAAGTAAGCATTTATGTTAAATTTGAATGATGAGAATGTTAAATTTTTGTTGTTCCTTGTCGTAAACTTAAGTAAAAAATGTAAGTAGTGTACCTGTTCTGGTTTGAGGCCAGTGAAGCAGAACATCCCGATCTGATCAATAACGTGCTGCCAGTTGTGGGAGGAGCCCTCCTTCTTCAGACCAGCAACCAGCTGTTCTCTCATCTTAATGATACGATTAGCCATACCATGGACCTCCTCAAGCCTGGAATCAGAGACAGAACATAGACGGATCAAGAAATTAGTCAAAGAGAGCCACTGGAGCCTTACGAGTTTTTACAAACATCCAAAATAAGCACGTACCACAGCGAGTACAGATCTGGTGTGTTGAGAATGGTTGAAGCAATCCGGGCACCATTCATGGGTGGGTTTGAGTAAATGGGTCTGATGAGGATTTTGATTTGAGACTCGACCCTCTTTGCCTCCTCTGCATCGCTACACACCACAGAGAAACCTCCAACACGCTCCCCTGTGAATAAAAACATACCAGAGGTATTTACAGTGAGTGTAAGCAAACCATTCATGGAACAAGAATTTAGGTAAAGCTGCTGGAACTCATGAGCTCGTGCTTTACGCTTCATGAAGGGCAGAGACAGTTACATCAGCAGTAAGCAGTTAGATAAATATATTGTACATTTGTCAACAGTAAGGTGTGTTTTAAACTATTACAAATGCATTTTGAGTTTATACAGGACTCTAAAAACCAGAGGATTTTTTTTATTAAAAGACAGAAATCCCTGGACACAAAAATCATATTCCTAATGATTATTGTGGAGGAGAAAAGTGAGTGGTTTTCACTGCCATTTATAGGATTTTCAATCAAGTGCAGATTAACTTTGTCTCACATTATTATATATGCAGTGATTTTAAGACTGAGAGGGAATTTCCTTTTTATCCACTAGCTGTTTCCTTCTTGTGGATTGCATAAAATTTTAAAATCGAGCTACAACATATGGAAAGTATAACATTAAAATGACTACTTACAGTGCAACATACATTTTTATTTCAATAGATTTTGCCACATGGATAAAAATATCACAAATAAAACATTTAAAACCTACTAAATTTCCTGACTTGAAGTTAGCTTATATTTTAGTAAATAAAAGAGTTCCAGCTGACCATAGAGCCCCATGTTCTTGGCAAAGGACTGGGACAGCAGGACGTTGTGGCCCTGCTCGATGAAGTAGCGAACAGCCCAGGCGTCCCGATCAATGTCTCCACTGGCAAAGCCCTGATAGGCCATGTCGAAGAACGGGAGCAGATTCCTTTTCTACGAGGTGTAAAAAGGAGAAAGCAGAAAGGAGAGAAATGCAAACGGACATGACTTGTTAACAACATGTCAAGAGATAACAGCTGGATAAGGTCCAGGCTTGATCATTGAAACTTGAACAGTCAAAGACTTCAGACTACGAGATAGACAAATGTCCTGACATTTTCTCCAAACAGTAAAGTGTAACATTTTCACAAAGCTTCACCGAGAGGATGCACTCACCTTGACAAGGTCAGAAATCTCCTTCCACTGCTCTGGCTTTGGGTCAACACCAGTGGGGTTGTGAGCACATGCATGCAGCAGGATCACACTCTGCTCTGGGATTTTCTACAGCAGAAAAATAGTTTTGGTTAGTCAACCTACAACATAGATAACAGACTGAGTTTTCCAGCTAAATTAACAAGACGCAACCTTTTTACAGACAAAAAGATAAAATTCTTCAAAAACAACCCACAAACCAGGTGATTGGTTGAAAATCTTTTTAACCCAGGTCTGAATAGTCAACAACTTATGAAACTGAAAAGTCACCTGTTGTCTCGGGGGAAAAAAATAAAATAATAAATACTGATGTGATTATGTTTTCAATCGATAAAAGATTCTAAAATGCATCATCTATCCAATGTCATCTCAAAAGAAACGCGTCAGAAAACCCTGAGGGTAAAACAGTTCCCCACATATCCCCCCCCCCCCCCCCCCCTGTTAAATCATCATTAATGTCTCACAGAAATGTCTTCAAGGGCTCCCTTAAAGTCAAAGCCACAGGTGGAAGCATCGTAGTATCTATATGCTTTGAGCTGCATGCCAGCGTCTCTGAAGATAGGTGTGTGGTTTCCCCAGGAGGGTTTGGGCAGGTACACGTCACGTGGACCTCCATGGAATCGAGCCTGTGACAGAAAGAGAAGATCTGGTGAGATGACCAGTCTGAACTAAAGGTTTGTTTATATCTGAAGGGACTAAATCAACAAGTCCTCACCAAGAAGTTGGCTCCAATGCGCAGAGATCCAGTTCCTGAGATGGTCTGGACGGTGATGTTCTGTGGGGAGGAGAGAAGTTCACATCTGTTTGGCCTTTATTAAACTTTCAACTACATGAGAGATGTAAACAACACTCCACTTACCCTGCCGCTCTTCAGGACCTCACTATCAGCACCGAGAGCAAGCTGGGCACAGGACTTGGTAAATTCTCCCAAACCAGTGATGCCGAGGTACTCCTTATCCAGCTGCTTGGCTGCAATAATGGCCTCCGCCTATAGAGTGAAATTCAACAGGGGCTTAGGACAAAACAGCTGTCATTGATTGGTGCTAGAGGTCGCAAAAACTAGTTGATGTTACAACCGAGTGATGATGCTTGGTGCCTCATGTCGACTAATCGCTTATCAGGAGAGACAATCTAAAACTGTGACTGAGCAGGACTCCGACAGTGTGTAGGTAAAAAAAAAAACTGTTTGCCTGAGTTTTGTCCTTTCACCTTATTTTGACTTTTTTTGTCTTAGCACTGTTGGGAGTTGTAGCACCGAGTTGTTGTGCCAGACTTTATTGCAGCTATTGCAACCAGATTTGTATCTTTTTACACATCAACTGTGCTTACAGCAGCATGCGCATTAAGTTTTGCACAGAAATATTTTTGGTGTTTGCAAGAAGCATTACTTTCTCATGTGGTTTCATTGATCGACTTGACTATTATCAAGACTGTCAACTTCTTAAAAAATCTGAAGTTGTGAAACCCCTGATTGGTAATACATGCTTTGTTTAATAACGCACACACGATAGGGAATGTCAAATCAATGGGCAACAAAAGATATCATTGACATGTTTGAAACCAAACTAAGTGAAAGCTTAGATATTCAGGAACACTGAAGGTTTTAAAGGGATGGAAGCTACACTCAGGATGACGAGCAACAACGCATCAATTAACAACCAAATCCCTCCATTTCCAAAATACAAAATCATAAAAATCACATCCTAGTGGTGTACTACGGTTCTTTTGAGCAGTGATTCTCAACCTCAGGGTCTCGACCCCAACAGGGTCTCGACCCCAACAGGGTCTCGGCTTTATACATGTAGCCAATAAAAGAATCATTTTAGGGAAGAGTGAAGACGAGTGTGATCAACTTACATGTCAACGATATAAACATTACAACTCTTCGATCAACAGGCTGTTATGCCAGACCTTTACAGGGTGGCTTCAGGGGGTTGAGCTCTAAAACACAATGGGCCTCATTCATCACCATTCTTAAGAACACATTTTTAAATCCTACTTAGAAACTCTACAAGGAGATTCAACAATGTTTTCTAACGTGGGATTTGTTCTTGGGTAAGAAGAGACTTTACAAACACTACAGATCACATCTGAGTGCTGAGCAGCTCGGTCAAAATGACTGGTGATTGCATTTTATTTAAAGCTGCAGCTGTATAATATTACAGGCTTTACATTTGAATATGTTGTTCCATAATTAATACAATACTTAATACTAAATGTTTTATAATCAGACAGAGCACAGTGGTCTTTTAAAAAAAAAAAAAAAAGGGACATTTCAGTTCACAACATTTATTATGTTTATTGCATCCCATGCGTCTTTTATGCGTGTGTTCCTATGTAACCAACGATTACTGACACTGATGAATAAAACAGCTTGTTTTCTTCTGATGTCCGACAGCTAGAGTTTCTTTTTCCGTTAGGAGTCCGGTGCTCTGCCGGCGCCATCATCAGCACTCCCTTAGCCATCTCCCAACCTTATTTTTTGCTACCAGCTGTGTTTCTCTGTCTGCAGGGCCCTGCACTCAAACCCTTTTATGGGCATTAGTAACAACAGGCACCTGCTTTTAACTTATGGACAAAAAAATCTGTCATTTAGGATCATGTTGGTAAATCTTACGGAGAGTCTAGAGAGTTAGAAAACTTCTTACAAAACCTTTCTCAAACAATCACTTGGTTGTCGTTTCTCCTCTGACTGTGGATTAATAGAACTGGGCCAAAAAGTTGTATTTACAAACACAAAAAGCAAGGAGGCTAACAAATCCAACTTAGTGAATTGTGGCATCTGTCAGCCAATCAGATTCATGCTCCGCTTCAGACTTCAGCACCGCACTCGTACGGGAGGGCGGGCAGGAGGTCGTAAATGACAAACAGGGTACTCAGACGACCCATGTTCTCGGGTTCTGGTCAGTTTCAAGAACACACAAAAAAAAGACTGAATGAATCTGTGGCACTCTGAGAAATGACTGGACTGTCACTTTATTATGTTATTATTGGGGGTTGTGTTGTAAAAAGGTAGAGAAATACTGCTTTTCAGTATTATTACTATTATGAAAAAAAACCTGCTGGGCTGGTCATACCTTGCGGACACAGCTGAGCACAAAGGGCTTGCCCTGGTCATCCCTGTAGGCTCCCACACCCAGGTTCATCTTCTTGGGGTTGGAGTCCTTCTTGAAGGCCTCGCTGACACCCAGGATGGGATCTGGGGGTCCCATCTGCACTCCACCCCACCATGAGCTGCAAAGACATAAAACCATGTGAAAGTTGATCTGGGCTGGATGACAAAGAGCGGAAATAGTCAAAGATTCACGACAAGACTTCATCTGAGTGGACAACACTAAAGAACAGCTTTTTTCACAAGGTCATGACATGTGCTACTTCTTAACATTACATGGCATTAGGTGATACTGGTTACAGTAATGTGATGTTCGTTTTAGCCGTGCTCCTGGCTAACAAGCGTAGACTTAATGCGTGAGCTTAACTCCTCATGTGACCTGAGAAAACACTAACATAAATGTCCCATGCTCAGTGTGTTTCACGAAACAAACATCAATATCTACTCCGAGGGTCCAGAGTCCAAAAACAAGAGTAACAGATTATCTGGGCATACAAAACGTAACTCCTCTGTTCACAAAGTTCCAACTACAACCACAATAACAACTACAATATGAATATAATTTCAAATAATTCATTTGTGAAAACCTTTTTTTAACCATGCATTATTTTTTCTTACTCTTTGCCAACCTGTTCATTTCAATAATCAACTAAGTCTTGTGGGTTTCATACTGCTCACTGCCAGGAAGAGTTAGTAAAAGCTGATTGTGTGTATACTTTGTATTCTCACACATGGACTAACTGTAAAGTTGTTGCTAAAATGTTCAGACAAACCAAATGACCTCTAATAATAACATAAAAAAAGAATGATTTGTGGAAACAGAAATATTCCACGATGAAGAATGAGTAATACCTGCACAAACACTGCACTTAGAAAAGAGGAAGTAGTAGGCGTTAAAAACACTCCGAGCTCATGACATCTTGCCTGGCTCAATCTGTAGCTCACCATGTGGATAGCATGTGCTAAGGCTGTTTAAATGCATTTAAACCAATTACCACTTGTTAATACAACGCATCAAGTATTTGCATTCAAACATCAAAATAACATTTCAATCAGGTGATTATTTTAAAACACAATCTTTCTCATTAAATGTCTTTATACTGGTGTCAGTGTCAAGTTAATATAATATATCAATCAATTTGTCATAAAATATAATATCAACAAACCCTAAATAAAAAAAACTCAGTCATCCTCTGCTCAGAGTTGGTCATCATCATGGTTAAAAGAAAGCCCAAAAAAATGAAAGAGGGATTATCTCAGTCAACATCAATTATGAAGGAAATTGTTAATGTCTATTTTAACACTTAAAGCTACCAATGAACTGCTCTTTGTTTCCATTGTTGTTTAAATGTTTGTACCAGTGTGTTGTGTATTGCTTTGAAGCTACATATTGGCTTCTATGATATAAAATCTGCAAATGATTTGATATATTCTTATCACTGCAACCTTCGGTTCTTTAGACAAACACATTAAACGCATTCTGCCACAAATCTGTTTGATTAATGAAGGTTGTTGCGAGTGTTGACCCTCCCTGCACTGCTGCTCAAATATTGTCTCAGGTTACTTCAACTTTGCAAACCATCTAAACTTTGCAGCTAAATTTAGGAGTGAACACTTTGCAAAAGGGCAAGAGTCGTGCATCCGTTTACCCTTATAATGATCCAAGATTCTCAGTGGTTTATTAAAAAGTGACCGATAAGTTAAGTTAGTTGCATGAATCAAGTGTTGTGGAGAAATCACTATGGGCTCTGGACTCCGCTCATACTATTTTAACAAGAGCTCACCTTTAAACACTGAGGTATTTAATTCTGAACACAGATCACTCCAGCAGTAGATTTCACATGCCTTACTTCAAGGCATGTGATGCAAAACAGACGTGCAATGCACAAAACATGAATGAACACCTTTGTGGAGACTAAAAAGATCGTGTCAGGCGTGAATTACTTCAATATGTCCAATATGGAGGCTGTAGTGTAGTAAGCAGCTTTATGGTCTATTCTAAATGCTGTTCTGACAACTATGCTTAATGTATGCAGCTCAAGACCAGATACGATATTGTACAGTGTAGTAATTCAATAGTAGATTAGAAGATAAATATTTCCATTGATATGGCCATAAACTTAGCAACTCAATTAAAAAAAGAACATCTTATGTACTATAAATTGTGCAAACAGGATCAGTGAGTTTATTTTTTTATTGTTAGTTTTTCTTGTGAGGAGAAGTGAACGTAGTAAAGATGCTACAGAAAGTAAGAGTGTGTGGGTTCAATGGATCTTATCATAGCTGCTATACGTGTGCATGTACACAGAACCTTTGAACAGATAAACGTCAGCATTTATACAAACATCAAAGACTGGCATGTTATCAGGGATCAATAGAGGCCTTGTGTGGCATGCTTCAAGGCAGAAATAATATGTTTTCCTTTCCAACGAACTGCTACTGATACCATTGGTTAACACTGCGAGGAAGGAGGAACCTATTATATTTTATTTCATTCATGAAACCAGACAATGTGTTCAATGATAGAAATTAGGAGAAAGATGTTGCAACATGCCAACACAGATAAAACCTGATAGCACCAGCTAGCGAAAACCAAACTACATTAATGTGGACCGAAAATCCTAATAAGCAACGACACAGACAAAAAAAACAAACTTTAAAAATGTACAAAACTAAAAAATATTGTCTGTAAATAAATGCGACGAAGTAAATCTGCAAGCTTGTCCTCCAAGCAGCCCCTGAAAGGACAACTATGGCTATGTTAGCTGCTAGACATCAGCCAATCAACCAATCAGCGATCAACGACGGAACACGAGAACCAATCAATGTGCACGACTTCATCGGCTACGACAAGTCGCGAAGCTCAAACTGTGCGGGGGGAAAAAGCTTAAGGAATCGAGCTCACTGCAAATCCCTGAGAAAGATGGCTCAGAAACAGAAACAAGGCAAAGTCAACTTCCCCGTTTTACAAATATATTTACACCACATCAAAACGTAGCCACGAGCTGATCAATACGTCTACACACCTGCGAGGGATTGAACAGGGAGGTTTGTGTCTGACACAAACCAACGTGACTTTCATTAGTAACGACCCTCACTGATAAATAAACTACATCAAGTTACCTCTAAAGTCATTAAGAGGATGTATGGGACAACATGAGCAGTCATTAAATAGGCATTATTTGCCTACATGTAAAAGTATTAGCTTTAGCAGCTAACCCACCACAGTGGGCCTATTGAAGCCATTTGACCCCTGTCTATTAAAGACAGCTGATAGAGGTGAGATCTTCTCAGAGCGCTAACATTTTAACGTGGCTTTAAATGCTGAGTGAACCTTTAACATTGACCAATAGCTGACGGATTGACTACTGTTCATATTAGCAGTGAAACGTATGACACGCCACGCTGCTACAATTCAAAGACTAAGTCACTGTGCATTAAGTCTCTATGTCCCTTTATTTTTGATAGTAACATCGATTTGTATTTTACCTGTTGCGGGTGGAAAAAACTCCCAGGGATGGGGAAATGTTTCCCAAACAGAGGATCACCTTGTTTGACTTGAGCAGGGCCATTGCTGTGCTGCACTTGGGAGCTGAGCCTGGTAGGATGTGGATGGGTGTGAAGGGCAGGCACGACGACGACGACGCTACGCTACTTTTACGCGTTGACGTCAGAGCAGCGCTCAGTAGTGCCGTACAACTACACCACTGGGGTGTGTTGTGTTACCATCGCCATAGACATACCGTATATTATGTGTATTACCCTGGATGTTTTATGACAGGTGAGTACATTAGACCCACAACCAGGACCTAAGATTATAGTGCTATGACCGCTGCTCAGCATGCTAGAGGAGTTTGGAGAATTCAGAAAGGGAAGGGGAGGAAAGACCTTAACATACATCCAATTTATTTTACTCATCAGTTGGCATATTGATGTCTTCAGGGTCAGGTATTAAAAACGTGAGCGGTAAAAAGACGTTACAGAGAATGTATGAAAAGATATGTAAACCAATCGAGTTATTTATTTAACTTAAGCAATTCTGGTGCCTGAATAAATTATTAAAATAATTTGACAAAAGTAATTGTCCATCCAAAATGTGTTTTATTGGCTTATTATTGCATGACAATCTTGATAATAGACCTGTGAATTGAACGTTGTCCATGTTAAAGGTACTCCACGTCAATTTACACATTGAATCTGTATCGCCTGCACGATTTTATTAATCAAATCTTGTTTTTCGTAAACTGTAACAAGTCAGTAACAAGTCACAAGTCAACACGTTTATCAAATAAATGTAACTGAACTACAGATATTGTTTTCACTTGTGAACTTCTACTGAAATGACAAGAATGATAAAATTAATAGTTGTACATACCACACCACCAGCAGTAGACTACTCGATCAAATTAATATAAAATATAAAAGTCTATGAGGTGGATACGATCTCAAAAAGTTAAACGTAAACAGAAACATGCATCTATAATATACTGTGAGATATAGATATACGAGTTATTGAAATCCCATTAAAGAATTTAGAATTCCGCAGTAACACATATGCCCACTTGAGGGCAATGTTACCCAGCAAACATCAGATTCTTAGTCGCTTCTCATTTCTGGAGCTGTGGTCTTCAGCCTGTTTGTTATTTAGGCTTCTCCTGGTTATCTGAACATAAATTATCGGAACAATGATTGCTGTGATTCTTTTGTGTATTATGCAGAACTTTCACAATTGTTTTTAAATTTGCTCTAGTGATATATTGAATGGATTCAATGATTGTTATCTAATGCCGATGACTTCCCTTTCTGCATGTAGATCAAAGTTTGACTTGGTTTTATTTAATGGTTATGATGAGTGTTTCAAGACATGAAATTTACCCAAACCCCTGCAGAAAATGATGAATAATTTTGGGTTTCTTATTTGTCAAAGCACAATTTTTTACCCCCAACCTCCCACCAGATGGAGACATCCTTAAGATTTCATTTGAAGAAAAAGAAAAAAATTCTTAGCATTTTCTCTGTATTGTGTCATCAGATTAGACATGAAATGAATCCAGCATTTCATAAGGAGAGCACCTTGTACTCATCTAACCTCTAACTCACTGAAGTAGTAGAAAACACTGTTATCTTCCTCTGTCAGTAAGTGTGTCTTTTTCTATCCCTTTTGTACATTTATATTGTCTTCACCATGTTAAGCAAAGATAGATGCCAGGCAGTTTCTCACTTTCAAGGTCATACAAGTTGACAAACATACTGTCAGTCTGTTGAAGGCCCAACTACCTGGATCAGCATCACACAAAAGGGCCTGGAAGACCATGAAACTGTTTTTCTGCAGCATTTGGTACCTCACTGGCACCTCTACAGTGACAGACAAATGCGTGTCTTGCTCTGTGAGACTGCCATTGTGTGGAAGGGATACAGACACCTAGAATAAACCTGCCAGTTATGTTAAGGAAAAGTGACTTTCACAAACACACAACCTTAAAAAACATATTTGATTTGTGACAGACATTTTGACTGAGCAATGCAACATTTTGTTTGTAATTTACACAGTTTTTTCAGTTGTATGTGCCATTCAAACATGAAAGAAAGAAACGAATAACAGTATAATAGTGATAAAAAGTGGTTGGGTTGAGCAGAGCTGAAATAAGCATTAAAATAAAAGAGCTGCAAGAAAAAAAAAGGATAATGGAAAAACTGATAAGAGAGAAGTGTTTCTGACTGTAATGCTGAGTGACGTTTCAAAGCTTAACTTGGGGTTGAACAGGCTAGTTTAATTCCCATTTTACAGTATAGACTGTATGGATGCACTTACTATTATTTTCTGTCATTTATATCATATTCATCTCTTTATTTGACATTGAGCTAGCATGATGCCTCTTCTTTTTTTTTTCAAACACATTAGAACATATCCACATTTCATTGTTGATAGTTGAGTGACAACAGACAGCTGTAATGATATCATGATGTAAAGCAGTAGAACTAAACCATGAGACATAACATTTCATAAATCACAGTAATCATGTTTGACAGTGTGGGCTGTATGCCTTGTGTAAAACATAAAATAAAAGACAAAAAGATAGAGAAATAAAAAATAAATAAATAACACTGCATTTGACTGTGAAGCTTTAATGATGCTAATAAAGTAATGTATGTCAAAAGACACAAGATTCATTCATCAAGTAAATAATGTTTTTTTAGTTTCTTAAGGTTTGGTTGAGTGTTCTTCTACTTTATGACTGAGAGAGCAGTAACTGGACCATCACTGATGAGACAGCCATTATGAACAGTGATCCTCTAAGCTTTAAACATGCATCAAACCATCTTTTTCTCTAAAATGCCCTTTTGAGACACCAAACAAAAACACTCCCCATCTTTTATTTACCTCTGATTACGGTAAATCATAATATATAATATATAATCTAACTGAATAATAAGTTATTTATGATACATGTGGGCCACTATAAGCTATGATGACAAATGTTGTCTGATTCGGAGGCACAAACTTTTTTGGTTTTGTATTGTATGTTTTCTAGGTGGTGTGGCATGAAAACATTGTGAGCAAACACTTATGCAAGAAAAGCTGGAAAAAAACTTGAGAAAAGGTACTTTTTTTTCTCGAGTTTATCAGGTGGATGCTGGAATGTGATTTCTTTGATTTCTCTTGCTAAGAAACAAGGGGAAAAAATATTGTCCCAAGTGTCTGTCGAAAAACAGACACAATTAGACTGAGATCCAAAAATATCAGTGATATTTGCATCTGATGTCTTGGGGAAAAGAAAAATATTCATATCTTAGAAAAGACTGCAGTGACTAAAAAGTCAACCATGAGCTCTGTTTTTTGATTAAATTCTGCTGTAAGTAATTTCATATTTACAGCATTTTAATTTATTAGTATTATATAAAAGCCAACATTATGATGTTATGAAAAAGAGTAGCAAGTGAAGTGGTTAAAAAGATAGATTAGCCACACACACATGCAAACCTGCATCCTAACAGTATCACACTTCCTGGGTTTAATGCAGCCACAACTACAGTTGGGGTAAATAACAACGGGACCTCATCTGTCTGTTCCTCTCGCTTGTCTCGTTTTTCTCACTGATGTGTGTGAAGGAATCAGAGCGGATATAACTCTTTTTTTCTTGTTGTCAGCAGTTAACTATCTAAACAGCTCATTGTGTCAGTGTGTGTGTGTGTGTGTGTGTGTGTGTGTGTGTGTGTGTGTGTGAGAGCGGTTGCGTGTGTGTAACTGCAGTAAGAGAGTTTGTGCTTTAAAGATAGTGGGTTTAATTAAAGATGAAAGAGATGATTATTAATTGATGGAAGGTGGCCTGTTCCATAATGCTGAAATATGGGGGTGTGTTGGGTATTTTTTCTTATAAAAAGAAATGGAATAAGTCAAAGTAAACCAGAGCAGCATCTTGTTTTTTGGTTTCCATTAGTGGTGAATGTTAAAACGTTTATAGGTAATCTACAATAAAGAAATGTAATCATTCATATATTAAACATAGATATATAAACTATGAATATGTTTGTCAGGTATGGTGTAGAGAATCAAATACACACATTTCCCCAAAAGGCGACATGTTTCAATTATTTAATAGTGCAAATGTTTTGTTGCCATGTCTTATTTTCTTCTAGTGTGTTGTAGAAGATTTGTATACATGTGGAGAGAGCGCAACGATCACACTGTTGTATTTTGGTTGTTTCACATCTCTCAGCTTGTCCCGCTCAGTTCACTTCATCTCAAAGTGGCACAGAGGCTTCAGAGAGTCTCCTCCATGAAAAATGGAGCAGCACAAGCTTTTTCGACATCACACTTTGTGTTACCAGGAGATTAGAAAGTGAAGGTGGAGCACTCTGGAGAAAAACACTCTTGCTCTGGGCATCTGCAGTCTTCACAGGAACCACACGACTTTCGGCATCGAGGGGAAATTATCTTTTTTTCCAAGGCGCTGAGAATGAAGATTAAACCAATGGTTCACAGTAGAAGCAGTGGCACAGTTAAAACTATCCCTGTAAGAGCTCAGGTGTAACACAACAGGGTTTAGATAAGAAGTATGACTTTTTAATGCAAGTGAAAAACTGGGCCAAGAGTTGTCATGTTATGTTTATTCATTCTCTCATTATATCTTTAATATGTCTTTGATAGAACCGTATGTGCCTCTTCAGAAAATTAAACAGGATCATATTAAACTTAAACAGAAACAAATTCCACAGAACATAAATATTAATTTCAAGTTAAATAAAAGAAGAACATATATAGAGAAATGTAAAAATCCAAAACATACAAGTCAAATAAATAAAAACACAAAATATATTCCTGTACTGATTGTACAGTATAGCTATCTCACTGTGAGACTGCATGTAACATAAAAAAAAAAAAAGGATCTTAAAAGCGGGAAGAAAGCTAAATCTGGAGGGCTGGCGGTACACTGTTGG
This sequence comes from Symphodus melops, assembly GCF_947650265.1. NCBI lineage: Eukaryota > Metazoa > Chordata > Actinopteri > Labriformes > Labridae > Symphodus > Symphodus melops. The sequence goes on along the minus strand of NC_136693.1, from coordinate 14,752,074 downwards.
CTTTCAGGAGCACTTTTGTTTTTTATTCTAAGTTGTGTAGCGTAGTTAAGGGACACACATGCACCAGGTTACAATAGGAGGTAGGAAGGAGGAGGCTGTGGGGAGATGTCTAGGGAGGTGTCAGGGTATAGGCAAGGAGGTCACAGTGTGGAGTCCCGGCAGAGGACGATCTCCAGCTCAGTGCGGTACAGTTTCCCTCCGTCAGACAGAGCCATGATGCTTTTCTTGTAGTCCCCCAACCCTTTCAAGTTGACGTCCTGTCAGAAACAACACCGGAGACACATGTATGTCTATACAGTGCAGAAAACATACAGTACACTGCAGAGGCATCTCAGGCAGATTTTCCATCTCTGCTCTATATTTGGCAGGTAGGAAAGTAACCTTGAACTGCTCAATCAATAGACTAACTATACATTACCATTTTGTTCTTGTCACAGAGGTCCTTCAGCAAAGCATCCAGCTCCTGTTCATCAATGTACCCGTTACCATCCTAGAGAGAGAGAGAGAGACAACATAAGAGGTTGGAAATATAGTATGCAATGTGAAAACAAGGCCAGAGATTCTGCAACCACGCCAACAACTGTTAGAATGTCAGGTCTGAGTGTTTACACAAAAAGGTCAAAATTTTCAGCACATATGAATGTATCTCATGGTTTTTACTTGATACTGGCACTGGATATTATATATTTCAATACAACATATACAAATAACAATCCAGTATTGTTTATAAAGGGTTAAATGAAATAGTGTACCACATGTCAATCTGTTTGATTAGCATAGAGATAGTTCACTCAGAACTTTTAATGGCAAATAAATGAAAGAGGGAATTTTCCTCAGAGGTCACACTCAGGTTTAAGTTCATATTCTGTTCTTTCATATCACTGATGTTTTTCCAGGTTTTTATATAAATGTAGATCCTCTTTAGCATTTCACTGCTTCTTGAATAATCATCCTATAAAAAAACAATATACATCACGCCATATTTCAATGTAAAGATAAATATTTGCTAACCCATTAGGTTTCTTAGACAACAGCTAAAGTGAACATTTTATTAGTGGAATTCATATGTATTTGTATAGCGATGTCAAGCATGGAGCAAGTTATTTGATGCCACACACAACAACATTTATAGTATAAGGTAATTTTAAATTTTCAACTCTAGATGGGCCTTAAAATACGTTCAACTCAACAACAGACACACACAAAAAGATCCCAAGCACAATAATGCAAAGAAAAGCATGCTGTTTTCACCCTATCATAGTAGGTGAAGAGGGAGTCAAATTCTTTCACAGTGAGCCTGATACCCTATGTGAAAGAAAGAGGCAGAGAAAAAATTGTTAGAAACTGCAAGATATTTCTAGAGAGCAATAAAACCCCGCCACCAGATCCAGAATTGATATTAATCCACGCAGATTATGATAACTGGGACTAGAGAAGAGTTAATCCTGACCGGACAGACTAATCCTCTCTCCGAAAGGAATTGTGGGTCTGTTCACTGAGGCGACTGTGTCCATATGAGAACACACATGACAAGAAACATGTGGGACATATGAGAAGATTACGAGGCAACAAATGTTGACCTCTAAAGCTTCCAAATGTAAATCAGTGTAGCTATGAAATTTATATATATACTGTATATATATATGTATGTCTTCTCGTTAAGAATATACCAGTATGTGGATTTTGGCGATAAACTCCTTTTCTTCTTCTTGAAGTCACAAACCCACAGTACATGGCTTTGAACTATCAAATATCAAATAAATTCTTCACTGGCAATTAAACGTTTGTCATCCAGAGAAGTCTATCCTGTTTTTATTTCAAAAAGCTGTAATATTTAATGCTTGGTGGACTTTACATAAGTAAAAACACATTAGTTCCATTTCTCCTTGCAGTGTGATTACCTTGTTGTAGTGATATAATACAGTAATGAACTAATCTGTGTTGTGTCACATCTTTCAAAGTTAGATCACCTCAATGTAAATTCATTCCTACCTCAAACTTCAACAGGAAATTTTCCTGGACAGGCAAGAGCCTAAGGTGAAAAAAAGAGGCTTCATCTTGTTAGTCTTTTGAAATTTAGAGATTTCAAATGTACAAATAGATCATAAAACACACTCACCTCGCCATCTCAGAGAGGCCCAGTTTACCATCTCCATTAAGATCAAACATCCTCAGCTGCATGAATAGAAGATTAGCAGAGAATTTATCAGAGAAACCATGGCAAAAAAAGGATTTCAATAACTTTATTAATGGTCCTATTTATACATATTGTGTCAAAATGTTCAGTTACAAGGCAGCAATGATGCTGGACTACAGGTAAACTTGAGGGGAACCCTAGATGCTGCTGTTGTTTTGTAATTTAGATTTAAGCCTTTAGGGGTGTGAAGTTACTATAATGCATGGACATTGTCGATGTGATGTGCTATGTAAAGCATTAAACTGTATCTATTATAAATGAAGTGGAAACGGTTTCAAACGTTTTTCACAGTTACATTTTACATGTTTTCTTATTCCTGTCAGTATTTATATTAATATAGATAATAAGCGTGTTTGGGTTTCGAACCAAACTCTTGACCTTTGATTTCTTGCATGTTATGTTTGAGTTAAAGAAAAATATACATCCTACATCCAAAGATACTCACAATTGTCTTTGTGTACTCATTGAGCTTCTTGTCGTCATAGTTTCTGTTTGCCTTCTTCAGCAGGTCTGAGAGGAAACCCTGGGTAGGGAGGGAACAACTTCATGACACGATGAATTAGGATTGAAAGTAAATAGTCACAGTGAAACGTGTGATTTGATGTCCACGATCGGAAAGTAATAGAACATGTGTTCTATTTTCTCTTGTGAAAAGTGTTTACACAGGGAGCCAAACACACACATGCAGGCTCAAAGTTGCTATCTTAGCCTTCATCATAACATAAACTACTCATCTTCTCAAATAAGATCGAGCGATTCTTTACCAGATAAATATACGCATTCATATATCACCTTTTTATCTCCATTCCCTTGTGTTTTCATATACATGCATACGTTATGACACAGAACATGTGCACATTGATAACATCCAACTAAAACAACAGATCATTTAAATGTTCGTGCCTGGCTACAGATTGTTGATTACCATGTGTATAAGTACTATTAATACTTCACAGGTCAGCTGTGGAACAGAGTGAGCATGTTTTTCTAAATGACAGAAACCTCAGTGCTGTACTGCTGTCAGAGCAGCTGTGTTGTTGGCATGTAGTTCAAATGATTCTGCATCAATTAATTAGCACATTGCAGAGTTTGACATATGTGTTTTACCTTCAGCTCATTCGACTCAATGTATCCACTTCGGTCAGAGTCATATCTCCTCCAGGCCTGCAGGAGAAGAAGGATGCTGTTACAGTACAGGAAATGTGCAATACTTAAACCACATTATCATACATAATATAATACACCTGTCATGTGAAAAAAAATAACACAAAGAGAAATGACAGTGGTACGAGGGTTTCATCTGATATTGTTTAAATATAGTTTGTCAAGCTCTTATCAAAGATGGATACCTCAGCCCCCTCCAGCACTCACTACCTTCCCCCAGCAGAAAGCTGTGTGCCATTCATAATGTATGGCTGTCTGAGAATAGCTTTAAGCTCAAAGAGAAGCCCACACATCACACCACTGAAAACCCTCCTCGGGCTTGGTTTCAGGACGGTTTTCTGCAAATGTGGTATGCTATTAGGAATCACAGAGGACCAGATCTGTGGTGTTTCATTATTTTTTCTCAAATTATTTCATAATACGCAATCGAGGAAGGAGTGAGGTTACGTATGGTTCTTCACAGAACTATGTATGCTGCTGTTTGCATACCTGGTAAGTTTAGTTTAAAGGTTAGTCCTGCAATGAGTGGTTTACAGTACCTCGTTATTTTCTGTTGATAACAGTTATCATAAACTGTGACTCTTGTTTGTTTGGGTTGTTTATTTGAAATTCTTTTCCATTTTAATTCATGTTCATACCATCAGGCATGACTCTGAACAATAAAAGTGCATTTCTGGCGTTTGAGTTTTAGACACAGGATCCAATCTGTAAATGAACAATTTATACTCTCAGTGGAATCTTTCTGCACAAACAAGTCATCCTAACTTAGTTGGGAAACAGAAGGAATTGCAGGGCAGCTGAACATGTGTCCCATCGGAGGAACTGTGATGTTAGTGCTTGAGGCATAGAGATGTCTAAGCTCGGTGAGCAGCAGTTGGTGAACAACTGTTCACTACAGAGAGAGAAAAAGAAGAACTCTGGTTTGGTATGATACCATACAATACCAAAAGGATACATCAGATACCATATGATACTATATAGGATCTAGTGCAATACCATGTGATCGATATGGTATGAAGTGTTTTGATGCAATACAAGGTAAATAAATAAGGTAAGAGACACTGATGAATGTACATAGACTTACTGCCATGAATTCAGCACTGGATCCGACAAACTCTCTGAAACAAAGCAGGAAGTTTTCCTCTGTTGGCAGAAGCTGAGCCAGCTACACAGTGGAAGAAATTCAATTAATCAATCATTTTTGTACAACACCAATTCAAAACAAATGTTATCTCAAGACACTTTAAAAAAAAGGAAAGATTTAAAATGCAAACTCTGTAGGTAAAAAAAATACATACAAAAGGTTTCTACATTAATGGGCTGAGATGTACAGTATGTGTCTCTATAGAATGATCTTGAACTAACCAAACGGTTTTCTCACCTCTGTCATCTCAATTCTCCCATCAGCGTTTTTGTCAAATTTAGCCATGAACTCCCTCATCTTCTCTGTGAAAGCAGCATGTGAAGGCTCCTACAAACACATTCAGTCACAGATCAGAAAGAGGTGTGATAATAGAGCCATACATATATATATATATATTTTTTTTTTCAAGATAAAACCTCAATGTAATTCAACTTTGAACAGCCTAATTTAAACATGCCAACAAAGCCAAATCTGTAACCCAGAAATAATTGTAATTATTGGCAGAAATTGATTTTTCAATGAGACTGAATGCCTTGCAGATAACGTTTCCAATTGGGGAAAAAATAATGGATTTTTTTTTTTCTTTTGTGCTAATTTATTTTCCTTCTTTATGTTCAGAACCTACAAACAACAGAAGCTTGATAAATGTCTCATCTTTTAACTTTCCACTTAAAAAGATATTTGGAAAAACAAATTGGTGGTAGCTAGTTTTGATGAATTTGTCCTTATTTCATTTTGTTATATAACAGATTGAAAGCAGACTGGATAATAATTTTCAAAAATCAAACAGTAAAAATGAACAAGTAGTGTCATGTAGTGGACATAACATGAAGCTCACCACGTCAGCTCCTCGTCTGGTGCGCTCTAGCTCTCTGAAGAAGTTCTCCAGCTCCTTCCCTTCAATGTAACCATTTCCTGTGGAGCATCAATAGAGCTTCATTATTTTTGGCACAATTTCATATTATAAAGCTTTTAAGTGGCCTGAAGCTTTGTGACTGTTCAAAAGTTTGATCAAAGATGTTGATTTGGTTAAAAGATTGAAAATCACAGGGGATTTACATGTTGGAGCAGTTGCCTAATCCACAGTTCACAACCAGTCTGTAGGTTTCTGTAATATGGCCCAATATTGCTCATTACCAGCTGCTTTCTTTAATTGTATACAGTATGTATACATGATTACAACTGTACTGGAATGAGTATTTGGTGTACAAGTCAAAACAGAAATCTGGGTCTTCATTTTTGTCTAAAGTAAAGTGCGGAGTGCTACAACAGCAGGGTATCGGGTTATCACATGCCCTATCATCTCCACTAAACTGCAAACTTTTAATTGAAAGCTCACTTTGAAGAACTGGAGGAACACAACACAAAAACAAGTTTTTATCTCGAGATTATGGTCTATCCTCTTCCATATATCTCAGCCAACTTGGCAATAAACAGTGGCAGTGATTGTGGAGATTCAGTGATGCGGTGCAGCAGAAGAAAACAAAACACACGAGCCCAGCAGTGCAGTTGGAGTGTAAGCAGTATAATGAGGCTTTTCTTGCCTAAGAGGGTGAAAGTGGGCAGATTGATGCTTATTGGGGCATTCTGTCCCTGTGTTTAGATTTGAACTTCTTTGACAGCCACATGAACACGGATGTTTTGATATAATCATTTACTCTGCGAGGAGACATATAGGACACTCAGTACTCTCTTTTTAATCTAAAGAATGAGTCCCATCTGTCTACAGGCCCACTGGGGATTGGGGGGGGGGGGTATCATAAATAAAATAGACGATAACCAAATTGTTGCTTTAAATCTGAATAAAATACTGATTGATAGTGTAAAGTGCATACATTCAGCCCCTCTTCATCTCTTAATCTCTTATCCTCTCATCGTCTTTACAGGCTGATCATGTTCTCCCAGCTTCTCCTCATCACAGATTGATTTGATCACTGCATGTCATAGGTGCTCCATGCCACCATCTGTGCTTGGCTTGAGCTTGTTGTTTAGATATTAACAAATCAGTGTACGAGAAAGCTTTGTGTATGGAAACAAGGACCTCAATATGACTAAACAATGAACTTTGGTTTAGTTTTTCTCTAAAATTTTAAACTTCTTTGAAAAACTGAAATTATCAAAAAACAAGGTTTTGACTTTAAAAGTACATCAGGTTTTATAAGATGGGCATAGTTGTTTGTTTATCGTTGACCATGCTTATCATTCTCCTGCTTCGATTCGCATATAAGCATTATCAACAACTGGTAATTATTACTAAATACAAAGTGCAGTGCAAGGATGATGGTAATATGTTCAAGAGATTACTAAACTTATTTTATTCATAGAGATGGAGACAAGAACATATACTGCAATTTTTCTCGCAATCAATCCATTAGTCATCAAGTTATCAACAAACAACCTCTAAGGGGTGCCAGACAGAAATCTGGGGATAATCAAAGTCAATAGTATTTTTTAATGAGAATTTTTGGATAAAATCTCATTGCAAATCCTTTCCTTCCATTAGTTACCAGCTGTCTATTCTCGCTGTTGTTTTGGATTCAGCAATCATTCCAGTCTACAGAGCTGAAACAGATGATTTAATACAGAACAGCGTGGTCACTAACAAGATAATCTAGTCCATGTTATTTGTAGGTAATATAACAAAAACTAAAGTATTTGACATGCTCTTGTGTAATGAATTAGCGCTTTCCAAATAAAAGATTGATTGATTATCTTAAGTATAAGTGTGTTTAAATCTTGGAACGTGCAATAAAGTCCCACAACAATGTTCTCAGTTGGTTGGGGCTTGCTGTCAGAGTCTCACTCAGCATTACAAATCTCAGCTGCTGAATGGAGCGCACCACTGCACACTGAGCAGATGCAGCCTTCTTCTTCCAAAAACATTTCCTAACACCACTCAACTGCTGATCGCTTCCCGGCATATTGAATACAATCCAGCTGCTGAACTCGTAATGACTGGACACAACAAAAAAAATCATGCCCAAAACACATGTGACTCATAAATCGTCAAGAAATGACCTCAAGGGATCATATTGATGCTGGAGATCTTCCTTTAGATTCCATCTTTTCCCAACCGTCTGATTTCCCCTGCAGCCAATTACAGCTTTGCTTCAGTCACTGCTGTTCTGCAGATGTGGTCGAGATAACAACCTGTTGCAGCCTAGATGCATCAATCCATCCCCAAAAATAGACTGTTTTACACTCAGTGGACAGAAGATTGGGATACTTCGAGTCCGACTATTTCTCTGTTTGTTTGTTTTTGTCCAGTCATACAGCTCCTCTTAGCACAGTTCATTCATTAATGATGTTATACTTCTCAAAAAAGACAAATAAAACAAGAAGACAATCAAATGCAAAACCATGCTCAACACCAAAAGTGACACTTTCAACCACAGAGTCCAAATAGCAAAGTCCTGCCACCCTTAATCTTCAGGCTTGACTGGGGAATATCATAGAGCTCTTTGGGACATGTTGATGAGTATAGTGTTTTAGAAACTGGTAACCCAAGCACCAATCTGTGTGATGAAGAATCAAGCCACTGTTGGGTTGCTAAAAATTGCAGCTCCTTAAGTGGCCACATGTAAATCCTGATGAGGCCCAATGTGAACGTCGGAAACTTAACAGAAATAAAATAAACATGTTTGCATCCCAGTGCAAAGAACTACGGCATAAAACAACAGAAGATGCATGTGATGCAGGAGAGCTTCTTTAGTGTTTTAAATAAATAGTTCTGGTCGCCACTAAAAATAGGGTCTTGCCGGTCGCCTGTGTTATGTCCACTGACCGGGACTTCTTTTTCATTTACTCTCCCTAAATATGTCTGTGTTGCAGATCTGTCACACCCTCTTGCTCCATGTTGCCACACCTCCAAGAGCTCTCTCATCACCTAAAGCTTTTCTGCTTAATAAGAGGAGCTGGAGATAAACATCCCAAGGCAGTTCAGACTATCATATTCTGCCCTGATTCTGCTCTGCATGATGCTTTTTCTATAGCGTTAGAGTGTTAGATATGTGGGGCCTGTTTTGATGAACCTTCAACAAACATTGATATGTTCATTGATGCATAGGGGTTTCTCTGCATTTACTGTTTAAAAAGCTGCTTTCTTCTGATTTGTGGCAATTCAGAGAGGTTAGTGAGAGATAGTTATTTTATTTCAAGTTAGACTGGGAGCTTTGATTATTAATTAAGCCTTCTGATAACCCTGAAGTCTTTTCCTGCCAGGTTTGGTGTTATTCTTTTCTTATAGCTTTACTTCTCTTCGTTCATTTTCGTTCTCTTTTGTGAACCTTTTTATTCAACAATTGTATGTGTAGACTTGTTTTTGTAAACATACACACAATAACTCCTTTTGATTAATTGGCTGTATGTTCAGCATATTGAGCATGGATGCAGAGAGCAGGCAGAACATGACCTTGAGTGATATCACAGCCTCTTTTATGAAATTTAATTTTGGAGGCGTTAAACTCAATAAAATATTATGATTAAATAAAATGTATTGTCCATGACAGAATATTAAGGCAAAGCTATAGATGTGAAAACTTGAGAGGAAATTGTATCTTTTCTTCAAAGTTCTTGGCCCTAAAAAAACACAGTTCTTTATGTAATCCAGTCCATGATTTGCCCCTCTAGGTAGCGAAGTAATTATCTGTGGTTTCTTCATCCTTATTAGTGTGCAGCCCTTGAGCAGAGCACTTAAACTGAATTTCTCTGAGAGCTTCTAGAAGATGTGACTTGAAAAAATATGGCAGTCTCACAGGGTGGAGAAATTTGTTATTAATTAAGCCCTGATAAGTTTGTATACTTTTTTCTTTATTACAGTGGGAGACTAAATGTGTCATTTGTTCAGATCACGTCTCTTGCTCTGTTGCCCCTTAAATGACAGCTTAATAGTCAAATTCCCATAGAACTAGTGAGAGTTACAACGCCTTGCCTGTAACAGAATTTGTTATACTTTATTTTCAAAAAAGCTCAGAAAAAACATCAGGATCACCATCTTTTGATCTAACACAACCAAATGAATGTGAGAGTTAAGGTTTAGATGCTAAGGCACAAGTAATACTTGAATAATAAAACTTTGGATGTGATTAAATAAAAAACATTTTACTGAAACAGGGATGACAGTAAGGCGGTCTTAAAAAACATGTGGGAGAAAACAGGGACGTCTGGCTGTATTTTTTAAACAAAGTCAATTTTACATGGTTTATCAATAGTTGTACAAGCTTTCAGTTTGTACGAGAGGTAATGCTTGATTCACTAATAGTGAGGGATGGGGCATTTTTAACACTTATGGTAATTTTAATACAATAGTTTTAAAGATACTCAATTACTACGAGACCACAACTGTCAAATTAATTGTACAGTGTACTTGCGTCTAAAATTTGGTGTGTTTTTTTCCACTTAATTCAAGTGTTTCCATTATTCTATGACTTCAGTCCTCACTAAATTAAATTACTTGCCCTTCTGTTTAACACACATGATCAGATACAATATAATTTCCCATTAAGAATATAATCATAACAGTTTCTAATGTTTCTGTTAATGTTTTTAAAAACAGTAAAAGAGTTAAAGATATTCAAGTTCATACCATAAAACAAAACAAACAATTTCAGTTAGACAGCTGAGATCTATTCTGTTAAAATCTCTGTAAGCTCGGGATCTGGCATTGAACCCTCACCCGAACCCAAAGAGTGGCAGACACAACCTCCCTTCACCCTTATTCATCACAATAGACTCAGGGCTTTGTTCTAAGCTTCCTGCTATTCTCCCTGTACACACTGAATGTGAACAATCTTTAATCCAGGAACATCATCAAGTTTGCTGACAACAATGATGTGGCCGGACCAAAGACAAGAATGAAAAGGTCCACCTGAAGAAGTTAGAGTCTGGCGTGTTGGTGTTGAAATGACAATCTTTTCCTGAATTTTAGCCATTTTTAGGTTAAAAAAAATATTTTTGTTAACTGTATGTGAAATTGAAGGACAAACTATGACCCCCTTCATAGACTGACAAAATAGGTGGAGCGCTTTAGTTTGTTCAGTGTACAGTAGTGAGAGGTTAAATCAGATGTTAGAGACGCTTGAGTAAATTTCTGGTATCCCTCATAAAATGTGTAATCTCTCCTCCTGCAAATAACCTGAACATGTAGCAGGCTGCTTGACTACTGTATGTGACAGAGAAAAAAGCACAAGCCACTGCAAAAACAAACACCAATCATGCGTAATTATTTGATACCAGTCCTTTTCTGTTTTAATCCTTTCATAGAGAATTTTTGTGTTTACATGTCATTTTAGTTGATCATTATATGTGAAAAACTAAACCTTTTGATTGATATTAATATCTTGGAAGATTGAACAGATTTCCATTTTACACTAAGAGAAAAATAACTAATTGTTAACTAATCATCAAAATCTCTTCAGTTCAGATATAGATTGACAACACAATAGCATTCAAATAATTCTAATTATGATTCAAGAAGCAAATGTTGTTCTGATGCATCTGCGATAATATTACACCTCTTTAAATCCTGAGGCTCAGTAAAAGCTGCTGATGACTACTTTTATTTTAATACTTTAAATCTGTTTTATGCATTTATTGTCTTTTTTTCAGTAGCTGTACTCCCACGCGCGCGCGCACACACACACACACACACACACACACACACAAACACTTCCCCATCCATCCAGTTAATACCCAGTAAGCTCCCAGAATGAGAAGCTCCTCCCAGTAAAACCAGTAGAACTCACCACTCTCCTCTCTCCTTCCACTCCTCCCTGCCTCTACCTCTCTCTCTCTTCTTGTCCTCCCTCCTCTTTGCATCATTTAATCCCTCCCTCCCCCATCTTCACCCTCTCATTCTTCTTCACTTTTACATCCCCATCTATCCTCTCCCCCCCACACTATATTTCCTGCCCCTCTTTTCCAGCCTCCTCTCAATAAGTAAACTCTGATGGAATCGTATTTAATTTCTCTTATCACAGTTTTTAAATAACCTAAAGTATTCCAGATATATTCATTTCCCCAAATACATTATATAAAATAATCGTAAAAAGCATATACATTCATTATTTATTACTGACAGGTCAACTTACAGGAAGGTTTACGGCAAAAACTCAAAGAAGCCTTCTTTTTTTTAAATCAAGTAAATCTGTAAGGCTGATTAAAAATAGTTTCCAAAAAAACATTGAAATTCAGTTTGGAGCAAATGCATTGTTCTCTAGAAGCAAGTGATATTACTGAAGCCTACATTTTCTCTCTATATATATATTTTTAGAATAGATTCACATGATTATTGAAAGAGGAATTTAACTTTCTCTACAAACAGACAGTACAATCACGTTTTTTCTTTAATTTATAAGTATTATTTTTAGCGTCTAATAAACTCTAAATGACCATTCCGCATACTGGTAATTCTTTGCACACTGACCGTCTGCGTCAAAATGCTTCCAGATGTCGATGAACTGTGCTGCGGTGAGCTCAGCCAGGTGCAGGTGAGGCGGCTGCTGGGCTTGGGTTGCCATCTTTGCTGTTTCTCCGTCCTTTCAGTCGAGCGGAATAGTTGGTGATAAACTTTTCCCGGTGTGGAGCTCCTTGGTACTGTGGTCCGCTCCTTGTCAGTTCAGGCTTTTAAACCCCCCGCGGCGTGCGCACTTCTTCTGCCTGCCACACGGGGGCGCCGTCAGCGTGAAGAGAGGTTGCATGCAGTAGACCAATTACAGCAGGAGGATCAGGAGGAGAGGGAGGAGTAGCAAGGCTCTCCTGGCCTTTGCATATGAGTTACTGTTGTCCATGTTGCATGCTTCAGAGAAGGATCATTATACATCCTCCAATCCTGCTACTTTCGTCGTGAGAAGAAAATTACATCAAACTATTTATCCTTCAGTGCGCCCTGCTAAGATCTTATGGGATCTGTCACCACTGTCTCTTCAAATTGTATAGCTCTGTGTATGAGTTATCAAATAAGCCTGGATACACTAACATCCCAGGGGCCACAACACCTCGGTAAAAATGTGCAGTCATGTGCATCTTGTAACCACATTTATCTTCCAAATCACGTCTGTTATTCACTTCTGCATGTACCATATCAGATGTTACACTCAAGCCTTAATTATCAGCTTTTACTTTCCCCCCTTCCCTGCCCAAACCGTTCACACTCTTCATCACTCTTCCTCCCCATGGAGGTCAGAGGGGCACTCAGTCTCCTTGGTCAATCGAACCTGCACTTGGCGTAAATCCAGCAGCAGCTTAAATGATGAACAGCAAATAAATCACCTATACAGCTTTGTTCATTCTGTAGGATGAGCCATGCACTCATCCTATCTTTTTCTCATCTTCCACTCCTGCAGAGGTGTGTCTCCCTCCCTGTTTTATCTTGTTTACTCCCCACAAGATGTTATATAGTATGGTTGGGTGCTGATGTACTATAGAGGGAGGGGCCTCAGATGGAGAGAATGCTGAAGAAGGATACATTCTATTTTCTCCCTGCAGAGCTTTTCGTGGCTGATCAGAGAGAAAGAAAACAAAAACGGAAAGAGAGTTAGAGAGGGAAGATAATAAGCTTGTGTGTGTGTGTGTATGTGTGTGTGTGTGTGTGTGTGTGTGTGTGTGTGTGTGTGTGTGTGTGTGCTTGTGTTTGTATGTGTGTGTGTGTGTGTGTGTGTGTGTGTGTGTGTGTAATAAGTGCAAAAGTACTACAATAGTGCGGTACGTGAAAGTGGAAAGACAGAAAAGGGGGGGGGGGGGGGTTGGAAGCAAATGGGAGAGTTATTTATAGCAACTCCCATCATAAAGCCTAAACTGTATGAATAATAATTGGAGTTTATAGGATTTGTTTGCAGAGCTATAAGCACTCTCTGCTCAAAGTGTTGAACTTAAAGTGATGGGGTGAGTAATGGAGAGGTACAATGAAGGCTAGAGAACAAAGATGTTAATGGATACCCTGTAAAATCTCACATTTGAAAGTGGTCATGGGGAAATGAACATGCACACTCTCATGTACTTACATTTGATGCAGACACGTGCTACACACAGACTGACTGGTGTATGAACATGAAAATGTATGTACATGTGAATTTAAAACAGGAGACAGCTGTGATGTTAGATTTGCATGCATTGCGTGGCTTGCAAAGTATGGGTAATTAGGAAATCCTATTAATGTTGTATTAAATATATCATTCAAATTGAGATGAGTTAAAACTGGCTTAAAGCTGATAATTACAATGGAAAGAGAAAGCAGGATGTGGGAATGGTGCAGGCGGGCAGGTATTAAGAGGCTTTTCAGTCAATTTTATTTAATTTTCTGAAAGGCAGCGACAGTTTCCCTCATCTCTGGTGTTAAGCAGAATTATCAAGGATCAAGTGCATACAGCCTGCATGCATTTATATATTGAAATAACTGATTATCTAAATAATTGTAATAGAGCAACCTTTAATTTGAGTGCACACTTATTTTTAAATAAACATTGACTGAATCTGAAATATACAAAGATTCATTGACTGTAGGTTGAGATGTGGGTTATTGTGACTGTTGGATGACTTAAACACCAGTTTCTGTGGCTGTTCAAACAGATCTGTCCGGCTTAAATCAATTAAAGCCATTTTTTCCAACATGTCTGTCCTACATCTGACTCTTTCTGTGCTACTATGTCCATAAAGTAGTCTAAAGTACAATCCAAGATTAAACAGTCTGAATTTAATTTTAGAATTGCAGCGCCCCCTCTGTGTAAATGTTAAGATAATAGATATGTGTTCAAGCAATAATTTTGTAAAAATTAAATAAATCCTTATGATCAATCCTGATTACAGTGCCTGTTAAAACTAAAAGCTTATTTGTCACCATACTCCATTTTCTTAAAGACAGTCACAGTGAGGCAAAATAGAGTCATTTTTATTTGTTTGCGTGTGTGTGTTTCAGGACAGCAGCTGTCTGATGAGCTCCTCACTCATGTTTGCATGCAGCAGACTTTTCTCCAGTATGAAGTCATGGATGAATCTATTTGTTCCTCATTCTCATTCATGATCAATCTGCAGCACGCAAGCCAAAGACCCACCCACCTGGCACATTATCTACACCTGACATGATAAGACTGCCATCGAGCCAGACAGTGGGTCAGTGTATGAGAATGTGGTGGCTGAGCAACATTTTTTCTTATTTAAACTTTTAGTGCCTTTGGGTATTATAATTGCAATTTCAGAAATAAATGTACCGTATACAACAATCTGTCTATAAATATCTGTGTATCTTACTCCTTTTTTTCTTTTTTTATCCATTTTGGTTATCTCCTTGACGATTGTAATCCTTAACTAAACAGAACAGCCCTTCCAGATATCAGAAAAAGTCTGAGCAGGACTGTGAGTTTGAAACATAAAGCAGTGTAGTCTCAGGTTAGAGAGAAGAACATTGAGGAGAACCCAGAGGAAAAATCACAGAAAGATAAGAGGAAAGATTTTTTTGCACTGTGTGATTTTCTTCTGCTATCCTGCTTTACTGCTGTAACACTGTAAATTTCTCCACTTGCGAGGTGAATAAAGGATTATCTTATCTTATCTTATCTTGTAAAAAATGAAAAAACTGAATGTATATGGTATAGGGTAACTGCATTCAGATCATTGCAAATACAGCATGCTGACTTAATCTAATTTTAACTGATGGCTCATTTCTATTTTTTTTTTTTTTGATTTGTGGTATATTCTTTTTATCTTGCTTTTACTTTACGTGATTGGTGGAATAGTTTTACTTTACCATATTTGTACCTACCATGATTTTAATAAATCATTGTATATTTTTATACTTTCATTTATTATTCTCACTGAGGGACCATCGATCTTGTTCATACTTGGGGATATTCCCTTAGTTCTGAGCACTGTTGGCACTTTTCAGATTTGTGTCCATTAAATACAAACAGAAGGCTGTGCAATCAGGCCTTTGTGGATAACAGCACAGTGACCACTGTGGCTGTTTGTATCATCCACCTGTCAAAATGAACTCTGCAAACCCTTACTTCTCATTATGCAGCCAATCATTTATCAGCTTAGGGAGGAAATTAATTACATCAAAGCCCTGCTCTCTGAAGGGACACAACTTAGACAACATACATCCAAAACTGCATTATGACACTGAGAACAACAATAATCCCCAAATGAGCATATTGTTGATAGGAAGGAATATCACAGTGTGCGATTATTTGTGTGGAAGGGTGCATGTACATTTGATTAGGCTTTCCGGGTTTGACTGCCATGCAGAGACATGTGCTCCCGGTTGAACACGGTTGAGCAGAGTGGGAGTGTGGAGTTTGTGTAAATTAGAGTGACAGGGAGCCTCATTGCGGTAATCAGTCATTTTTATCAGGGGCACAATGTGGACTGTAGTGTGAACAACACAGATAGAAACTATTGGAGTCGGGAAATGCTGAAAAAAGATAAAGCACAATCCAATTTTTTGTGTGTTTTGCAGATTATGTTGTGATAATTTATCTGCAGAACACTGCAACTGATAAACACCACACAATGAAAAAAAAAACAGCATAATCATTTATTGTACGCCATTTGTAAAGGCAAATGACATGTAGAAAATCTGATAAAAACAGCTAGGCTAACATCACACTGCAGCCTCCTACTGAGATAACTGAGCTGAACTCAAGCACAATGTGACCCAAACATCACCATTTAGCATTGCACAGATAGGCTTGAAAGCTTGACAGCCAGTTTCACATGATAAAATTGTATTTTTTAGTTTGCTGAATGGTTTGGAGGAGTAAAACATCTCCCTGTATGCCATCCCGTTGGGAACAATTAAGATGCTGAGCACATTTTTTCAACCACAAAAACAACTCCACCACAAGTAATAATGTCACCTGAGACGACAAGTGATTATTTGTTCTCATGATGCAACAGCGAGCCCTGCAATGAGGCTGAGAGGCAGAATGGATCCAAAAAAAACAAACTAATGAAAATGACAAGCATAAATGAAAGTGAGCGTGAAAACGTGAGTAAAAAAATACCCCTCAGGGATTTATAAAGGACATATATATATATATATAGATAGATAGATAGATAGATAGATAGATAGATAGATAGATAGATAGATAGATAGATAGATAGATAGATAGATAGATAGATAGATAGATAGATAGATAGATAGATAGATAGATAGATAGATAGATAGATAGATAGATAGATAGATAGATAGATAGATAGATAGATAGATAGATAGATAGATAGATAGATAGATAGATAGATAGATAGATAGATAGATAGATAGATAGATATAAGCTTATTATTTCATATTTAAACTTCTAAAAAGAAAAAAAGGCAGCATATATGTTGTCACATGTTGTGGTGTTGTTGTTGGTAATGCTCAGAGGCTGAGGTTGTCTGGTCAGTTTACTGGTGACTGCAGCAGTAAAAGGAAGTGATTTTATAGGTAAGATGTTATATACCATTAACAGTGTTAATCCTAAACTATGGTAACTGGCTGAGTAGGCTATTAGATGTGTTATTATCATCTTCAATGATAAAGTAAGAAATTGAGCTAATAATGGTAAAATAATACTAACATTATTCCTTTCTTAACTTTTAATCTGCCAATGTTAGTCCATAGAATTGAAAAATGTGAAATAAGGCAGATGTAGTTCGATGGTAGAGTCTGCCATCTCTAAACGTGAAGGTCAGGGGTTCTTTCCCAAGCTCCTGCTGCCACATGTGGGCAGCAGTCTCTCTTCACAGGGAGAGAATGGGTATGAATGGGTAGGTGTGACCGGCGGTGTAAAAAGCGCTTTAGTCAGAAGACTAGAAAAGCGCCATAAGCTTAAATCCATTTACCAGAAAGGTTGTAAAGTTTCTTGTTGCTAAAAAAACACCACTAATGTAACAAAGCTTGATTACCTGACACAGCTGAAATGCTCTTTAATTTACCAAAGTGATGATGTAAATGCCATACCTTTTACTAATGAAGCCCCTTTTGTGATAGGTTGGCATGTAACACAATTGTCCTAATGCAATGCTTATTGTAAGGTCACTTTGAGGCCAAAAGGAACCCTGGGTGCACCGGTTTTTAGCCTGTCTTTCTAAAGCAATAAATCAGTAATAAGGATTATTGCTTTAGCCACGTCTTTCCAGATAATATTGAATTCTGTTCCATTTCAAGAAAATCAAGGTCTTAGATACAATAAATTGGGATGAATACTCAATCTTAAGGCAGTAAACATGTACCATTTATAAATTCCACCCCTATTATGGTCACCTCTGTTCTCCTCGTGCATCTCCTGAAACTTCTTCATCCCAGGTAGATTTTCATCATAGGCTCATGTCCCAGTCTGATCACTCTTCATCATCTGTATTTTGCTGAGAACGATATGAATCTGTACAGACAAACATAGATCATACACATGCAGAGAAAAGACGTCTATGCACTGGAGCTCAACGCAGACATGAATCATTGTGTGTTGACAGCCCTCAATATACAAATGCAATGAAGCACAACAAGCGTCCCCACATGCACATATAAAAGCAGTATACATACCTGAGCAAACATACCCTCACAGGGCTGGTGTGTGTGTGTGTGTGTGTGTGTGTGTGTGTGTGTGTGTGTGTGTGTGTGTGTGTGTGTGTGTGTGTGTGTGTGTGTGTGTGTGTGTGTGTGTGTGTGTGTGTGTGTGTGTGTGTGTGTGTGTGCTTATACGCTTATCAAATGCCAACAAGTGTCCCCAAGGCCTGATTTGTGCCCCCTGCCCACAACCCCCAGTCATACAGGCAATCCCTTTTATTGAGTCAATTCAATTCAGCGGGTTGAGCAGCACTCTATTGATGTGCCCTCAAGCTAACTACTGAGTCAGACAGAGACCAATGAATTGTATTTACACTGAAAAAAATGAGTTTTTCTCACAGCTTCTTTCTATATTCACTGTAAATGCCATTAAACAATATCAAATTTATGTCATTAATTTATCTACCATAAATAAAGCTTTCTATCTTTTTAATAATATAATTAGAAATATAACTTTACAGGATGTTTTAAAGACTTACTAGTGTGAAATGTTAGAGCAGAACAACTTTCTGTCCTTAAAACTGCCCTCATTAATTTTTGTTGCATCTGGACTGAATCAGCACTTTTGTCAATCAGATCCAAGCCACATTTAGAATCCTGCGGATGAAACATTATCATTAACTTCCTTCTGAGATGCATGTCTTGATTTGTCAGAATTCAGCTCTCCACTTGAATCGCCAGCTGTTTGGTGATGTCTTCAAATCCAATCAGAACAATTTCACATAACACTGTGGTCGACCTGTCTTGTGGTGTTTATGGACATGTTCAAATGGTCAGGATACGCTTCATGTGAGAACGCAAACAGTCACATTTTTTTGTGAAGGTTGGGCTAGACAACACCATAGGCTGTCACATCCCCGGGTTAAGTTGTCTGTTTTTTTCTGTTTCCCTCTTGTATCATGTCCTGTGCTTGTGTTTTACTCTGTCACTTACCCTGTCTCTCGTTTCAGGTCTGTTGGCTGCATGCCCTTCCCCCAGTGTGTCTCAGCCTGCTGATTACCTGATGTGTCTCACCTGTGTCTTGTTAACTCCACCCCCTGTTCAGTATTTAATGTCTGTCTTCCCCTCATTCTGTGTCAGTTTGTCTTGATAGTTTAGCAGCGTAACAAGCACTTGTTTCCTCTGAATTCTGATCCTGATCTTGCTAGTTTTTGACCCTGATTCTGCCTGCCCTTTTTGTACCTCTGCCTGATCCTGACCCTGCTTGTTTTTTGACTCCAATTCTGCCTGCCGTCTTTGTACCTCTGCCTGAACTATCTGACTACCTGTGTACTGAGAACCCAGCCTGATTAAAGGAACTGTTTTTTGCCTACCCTGAGTCCAGCGTTTGAGTCTCTGTTCCTGGTAAGATAGGGTATGATGGGAATTTTATTTTTATTGCTTAAAAGGACACAACAAAACTTTGCTAGCAGCAGTCCCGTACATAAGCATTGGATTGGCACCCAAAAAACATTTATAATTTTAGACAACATGAACATGAACTCAGGAAGATTTTAGGAGTAACCTGTCCCTGATAATTGAAAAAAAAAAAGCCTCAGACAATATCCAAACCAGTTCAGTTTTACTTGTGAAGAAATTGAATTGTGTTCATGTAGTTAAAAGCAACATTAAAGGGCTGATCAATTACAATTTGATAATGATTATTCAAGCTTGAAGAAACGGTCAATGAAATTAATCCCTATGTTGAAACAAATTAGTCTAATTAAATTAAAAGCAATGTGGGCCATATTGGACATAATCCAGCTGTCAATCTGTTCAACAACATGTGTGACCCATAAACACAGCAGCTTCACACACTTGTTTTGGCAGCTTCACATGCGAATGTTTGGCTTCATTTGTGTTTTGTTTTAAACAAAAAATTTGAATAAATGAACCAAAACAGTTACTAATGGTCCTTAAATGTGCAGTGTTCAGATGGATGCATGAGTTTTTACATTCTCATCCTATCAGGGAAATATGGAACTTATTCAAAATGTCAGCAGAAAGCTTCATGTTGGAAAGTTGCCTTAAAGACTCGTATGGTCATCAGTTACCTTATTTCTAGACTTTAATCTAAATGTCTACATGTTTAAATCAAATTTTATTTTTTCATTTAATTAAACAGAAATAGTAAAGACATTGTAGAAATGCATTTTCATTGAATACTTAACTATGAGTATCTTTCTTATCCAGTTTTTCTCTTTTACAAGTCAACTACACATATTCAGCATAGGACTTTTTTTTTTACCAAATAAAACTGCTTCAAAATAAATACATTTTGTTGCAGTATACAGTAATTACTCTAATGCTTTGTGTTTGACCCTCAGCATTGAGAATGTAACAATCAGGTTATCAACAACAACACAGCCTGAGAGTCTTTGATCCAAGCTGCATCAGAGAAATCATCACTTCTGCTGAAATAAGTGTGCTGCAGTAAAATCAATAGAGTTAAGTAATCCCTTTTCCATTCACTTAGAACAATGATCTGATCATTGATCAGTGCTATATAGATATGGATAACACGTGAAAAGTATCAAGGCTATTATGAATGACCTGGACTTTGTGTGCGATCAGACATGAAACACGTGAAAGACAGAGGCTGTATGTTCTGTTTGCCTTCTTTGCTCTTTCCTCTCTGCACAAGACTGTCAGAAAGAAAAGGAGGAGTGCCAGACACAAGAGTTAAACTAATTAGCATTTTAAGAAGACAAGACCCAAAAGCATTTTGCTTGGACAATAAATCTCACACTATAGAACATGATTTACATACTCGATCCATAAAACCAGCCATTAGAGCAGGAACTAAACTGCAATATTTCCAAGAATCGACAAGCATTGACACTTCAATTCTGGCCGGGTGTCAGAGGTTAATTGGTTGTTGTTGTTTATGAGTAGAAAACAGCTGCCATGGTGACAGATTTGTGACCCTAAATTCCTCTTTCCTCCTGTGATGAGTTTTTAATTTTTCCCTGTTGACGCCTAAGCAGCTTCATGTTCGAACATCACTCTAACTCAAATGAAATTGCATTAATTAATTCACCCCTTACATATTTTACAATGTATTCTCTTCCTGCACATTTGCATGATAAAATACAAACGTGAATTACACAGTATATACAGTATGTACTTATCATTTCAAACATTACCTGCCTAACAGTCTCTAAAAGCTTTAACGTTTTTATCTTACTCAATATCACATCCAGTCAACATTCCTGCAGGATTACATCTTTACAGCTCAGTTTTCTTATCTGCGGTCCTCTTAGTCTTTCCCATTTCTATATTTTCTCTAACTCTGCAGAAAATAGCTCAGCTTCTTCACTATCAGTGACTGTTCAGCAGAGCTCAGAAGGCTTTGCTTTGGGCAGTGAATTTTAAAGCCTTAAGCTATGACAGTGACTTAACTAGACTCTCTCCAGGGATATTTGTCCTTTTACAGTATATGTTCATATCCCCAGTTTAAACCTTAAAAGAATTGTTTGTCTACACCACCAGGTGTGACATGACTCAAATCGTTTTTCTTATTCAGAGATTGATTGGTCTTCTATCTGTTTTGCAGATGATCAATCCTCCGTCAATATGAGAGACAAAGACGGTTTGTCATCAGACAACAGCTGCAGGAGGGAGAGAGAAGGACTCGTGCAGTGTCGCTGTGACAGAGAGCAGATGTTCTCTGTGATTGCTTAGTGGTGTGTTCATTTCTTCTCTGTTCCTCATTGAGCTGAAGCTGAACCATTACTGTCATCCTTTACTTAAATTCACACTCCACAAGAACAAAATCATCCAACACTTCAATCTCTGATGCCAGAAAAATAAAACCATTGTGTATAAACAGGTTTATTTTTTTGTGCTGCTTTTGTATGTTTTCTGGATCAGACTAAGAGTGTTCAGTTTACACAGATTACACTTGTGCTAAGATTTGTGAAACAAACACAAGCTACAGCTTAAATGGTGGAAATGTAATCATAAATGTCAACAAATGTAAATCTCATTGTGTTGTTACGTAGAACAACACAATGGTAGAAAATGTCCTCTGAGGAACATTAATGACTTATTTGACAAAACAGTGTTTAACAGATCATCGTTGTCTCTTAAAAAATGGATGATGCGCTAGTGAGCAAAAAAAAGCAAAAGGGACTTCAAGGGTGTGGATGAGCTGCTATGGACATACAGTATATTTGGTAAATATAGTGTAAATAACTGACTTGTAAGGATGAGGTGAAACTGTATGCACCAAAGTGACAGACAGACAGACAGACAGACAGACAGACAGACAGACAGACAGACAGACAGACAGACAGACAGACAGACAGACAGATAGATAGATAGATAGATAGATAGATAGATAGATAGATAGATAGATAGATAGATAGATAGATAGATAGATAGATAGATAGATAGATAGATAGATAGATAGATAGATAGATCGATAGATCGATAGATGCTAGCTGTTTCAAGCTTTAATGCTAAGGCAACCTGCTCTACGGACCTTTATGCTAAGTTGAAAGTGCTATTAGGCTTGTCTGTTATTAGCCTACTTAGAAAGAAAGTAACTTAATGAATGAATTTTTCAGGTCCCAACTGAGGATTTAAGACTTGACCTGAATCAGGAATAATTAGTTTTAACCTGGTGTAATCCTGGAACAGCAAAGAGATTAATATTAGGTAAAGAGGTTCTTACAAAAGTGTATTAAACACTGAGCGTTTAATAATTAGGCTTATAATGCAGAGAGTTCCATGGTCATTTTGTCATGCTGAGGGTGTTTTAAGATGTAAATGCTTAATTTAGTTTTTCAACACATTTATCTTTCTCTCAAACTGTGAATGTACAAAGCAAGACTAACAAGCAGGACAGCTTGTGATTACTGAGAGACAATTGACTGACTGAGCTGAATTCCTCTGGTGAACACGCACCGTCTGTGGGGAGAAAAACTGTCCTCTTCCCAAGTTTATTCCTGCTGCATTATTTGTGTTATATAACGCCAGTTTCACTTCATCTCATCTGTCAACATCTTTTCTCTGTTGACAGCAGACATGTGGTGGAGCTGTAGTGATGTGAAAACAATTAAACATATAAAAATGTTTTTATATTAGTCAGAATTGCTGCTTTTGTCAAGCTTTTTGTCACACTGACAGTCATGTGCAATGTTGTTGTTTTTTATTTACTGTCTGATGGTTCATTGTTGTGTAATTCAAATCGTCTATATTAAGTAGGCCATTGTTTAATTGTTTCCCCTTATATTAGTGGATTCAAACTAACCTGCATGCCTAAAAACATTTAAATACATCATAAAGTCAAACGGAGTTCAGGATGGAGTAAACAAATTCACCCTTTGATCACTTCATCCTCAGAGATTGTACTACAGTCAGCACCAGCTGCAGATACATAGCTGCGGTGTGTTTTGTCTTTTATCGGAACAGGCCCATAAAGGAACAACATTCACAATATGTATCAAAACTGATGTCTGACCTCTTCTGATCTAAGAAGATCAGATTTATTATTGGAGAATTATAATAGAGTTTTTATGGGAAAATGTATGGGTTTTTTATGAGCTTGTGTTTTTGTATGACTTCCTGGTTAGCACACACATTTTTCATCTGTATTTTCATTATGCAGCTGATGTTTCTGAATGGATGATCTGCAATTGTTAGCCTGTTCATCTGTATGCAGATGCTCAGGAATCATTTCAGTGTGGACTACTTTAAAGAAGAAGCAGCACATGTGTGCTATGTGTGCATAAAGAAGCACAGGGATATTACAATTGGACAGCTATCTCATGTTAAAACATACTGCAATCATACTCTTTTGTAATTAATCTTTGACAATAGAGAAGTTGTTCGTTCAGAGTTTGGCTGGGATTTTACCACCCTTAATGAGTCCAATGGCTGAGACAAAAAACTTAGACTTTGTGTCATTACCAAGAACAAATTTTATTATTTATTTTAGAAAATCAACTTCACGATCACATTGTGGTAATATTAAAAACAAAAACTTATTTCAAATGTATGCTAAGTAATTAGCATGTTTCCTTTCCAAGCAGCTACCTTCATATCCAGCTGATGCAGCATCAGACACTTCAGTGAACACAGGCTATACTTTCACGTGTTAATAGGTTGGACATAATTAAAGAAATTGCTTAACAGCTAGCTGGCAGTAACCTTCAACATGGTAAAGAGACAAAAAGATCCCTGACAACCCTAAGATATAATCGAATATAAAAGGCACTTCAGGCTAAAACTCCAGGGTCTCTGTGATGTGGATTTCAACACAAACCATCTGTGACTGACAGGAGGTTTGGTGCCGAGGGCTCCACTCTTGTTTATTCAACCTCCTTAAAATCCTCAGTGAGTTTAGTCACGCATGACTTCTGTTGATCAAGTACTGAAAGTAATTTGCATTTTCATGCACTGAAGGTTTGTGTCATCATTCTGTCTTCCTGTTTGATCTAGAGTCGAGAGTCTTTTCTGAGGAACCTATTTAAATTTAATCAAGTAATCTTGGTAGCTTCCATTAAAAATGTCTCTTCACCTAAATATTGAGCAATAACTAAACTCACAACCAGACCGAGTCACTTTTCCTGATAAACCAATAAGGTACATAAAAGATGTTAATTTGTTGATGTTAAGTTTTGATGTCAGCCAGGTTATCCAACTGTTAGGTGTTGATTTCCAGCTGCAGTTAGATAACCTATAGCTGATTGACATTTGTTCTTATGCTAACAGAAGCTTAATGGCTAATTGTCTAATTGTAGACAATTAATGGCTAATTGTAAAGTATTTAGAACATGAACAACAGACTCCATGTGTCCTTAATTTTTGTTTTTAGCTCTTGACTCAACAGGACATTTTATAGTTAAAAGCCTCAGATCTCTCTGGAAGACAAATCATGTACCGTAATAGTGACACTTATGAACAAACAAACACATACTGATCTTCTACTGAATAAGAAATCTGATAAAGACTCAAGTGATGACACTTGAGTCTTTATCAGTCATGTTTGAAAACAGTTTGAAATTGAAAACCTCGAAGGGATGTTAATTTGAGTTTATTTACCGTCCGTATGCAACTTTCCATCTCATGCTACGAAAGTAACAAAACTAAATTAATTACTGACCTAACTGGTTGAGTTGCATTGTGGGTAATGTAGACACTAGGTTCTGGCATATAATAAGAATATTTATAATAAAAATGAAAACAATTCTGTAGCATCCTGTTGACAATCCCACAGTGTTAGAGGAGTGCAATGCAAAATAGGAGCAGAACTCTTCGATTATAAAACATTTCAATGACCATCTGCTGGATGTCCAATGCAATCAAACTGATCCAACATCACTGCACTATGATTGCATGAGTAAATGTAGTCTCTGTTGGATGATTTCAGAATTCATGGTCAACAGGAACTCACTCAGTCCTCCAGTTAGAAGTTCCTCCATGGGAACAAACTGTATCACCTGTCTGTCGCACTCAGGCGACGGGTCCTCCGCTCCTCTTAACAACTGACCCATGCAGTCACGGACGTCAGTCAGAACAGGGAGTATGTTTGCAGCAGCTTCAGGGCAGAAGCCAACACACACGAGAATGGAACCAACAACACCTGAGGGCGGAGGACACCTGAAAGTGACTGAGCGAAAACACACGTGCAGGCAAAGCACAATAGCTGCTGTAACACGAGTGAAGGCAGACAGCACAGGCAGCAAGAGGGCATCCCCAGAGTCCAGGGTCTGTAGGGAGGACACGACACAAGCGAGGAGCTGCTGCTGGTATAACGGCTCCCCGTCATGCAATAGGACACAGCCTCTCTGAGGAAGGGAAGGCTCTGCAGAAAAGGTTATGGCTAAATTCTCATGTTGGTTTTCTCCCCAGACGTGGCTGCGGCCAAACACCAGACATTGTCTCTTCTTTTTTATCTCCTCACTGTTGCCTGGGGAGACACAGAAACCTGCTACTTCAGACAGGATGGTGGCAGCGAAAATAACAGTGCAAGAGTCACAGGGTGGTGTGAGAGTCCAGTCTACTCTTGTGTCCATGAGGGCTTCATTAAGTTGGTTTAACAATCCTCCGTCACAGACTGGAGAGTTTCTGACTGCAGGCAATGCAGCCCCAACAATAGTGTACCACGAATGCACTGGAAACTCAGTCAGGGGTCCCTCCAACACACAGCCGATCCCACTGGCCTTAATGCGGTGTCTCTTTATCTCTGTGGCATGGCAACCCCTCTTGATCCGCTCCCTCCAGCTCAGGGTCTGCAATTCCCTTCGCTCATTGAACGATCCTGTTTGCTTCTTCTGTCCCAGCGGTCGGCCCGCTGAGATGCTGCAGCAGGCGGGACTCACCGTGTTACGGGACACCCATCGACTCCGGGGAAGGAGGCTCACCTAAACACACAGACCAAATGTTTTGATTAGAAACTTGCACATATAAAGCTCATCAGAAAAAACGATGACTGGAGAGAATAATTAATCATAAGAGTTGTTTAAAGTCAGTGAAAATGAGTGTTTATTAATTTATTTACTTTCTCAATTTTCTACCTTTATTACGCCTTCAGCTCAGATACAAAGATGCTTTAAAGAGTCACATTTCAACATTCATCCATCTATCTATCTATCTATCTATCTATCTATCTATCTCTTGATCAGGGATTGTCTGTTGTATTTTGTTATTTTAGTTTCTCAATTGATCTTTGTTTTTATTTAGTTTGCATGTTGATAATAAATCCCTTCTTTTGACTTTGTTAAGGTGTGCAGTGTGTTTTACTGGGTTCATTTGAGGATTGTTAGCCCCATAGGGCCACCCTATGGTTGTGCGTGACACAACCATAGCATGCAGGACAAAAGAAATCTTAATTTTCTTCACTTTTAAAGATTTATTTTTTAGGCATTTTTAGCCTTTATTATGGAGGGAGGACAGTGGATAGCATCGGAGACTGGGGAGAGGGAGTGGGGATGGGCATGTGGGAGGGGAGCAACAGGCCGGACGCACAGCCACTGCGCCACTAGCGGCCCCAATTTTCTTCACTTTTAAAATATCTTTTGGCAACGTAAATGATCCTAGTGTAGGATGTAAGATTGTAAATTTTGTTAAACAGCATAAAGCCTCTTCATTTCTCGAGCCATGATGCCACAGGGAGAACGCCATCTACCCCGTTTCCACAGAGCACTTTGGTCGCCTGCTTTCAGCACTGTGTAACTTTGGCAGCGGGCAGCATTTGTCTCGTGAGTGTGTATGGCTTTATGGCACTGGATCACACACCAGCTTTTAACTAAAAACAAACCTGTCACAACACTGTTTGATAAAATGGCTGGAAGACGGATAAAAAGAAAAAAGAGAGAGCAGCTAAGCAAGAAGGTGAACGAGGAGTAATAATGGATAGGCTTTTACAAGTTTGGCAAGAGCTTCACAAAACAGTAAGATGAAAGTCAGACAGCCTTGATAATTTATGGCAGTGCAATCTCACTCAGGGACCTTTGTCGGTGCCAATGCTCACCAAACCGAATTTCTCCATCATTTTCCTTGAAAATTCAAAACATTTACGGGTTATTGCATTTAAAATTGTCCTGTCTTTGTGTCATCTAATGAATGATTTGATTAATTTCCGTTAAACTAAATAACCTAATAAGACAGATTGGGTGCTTTCAGACAAGGCCTGTTCAGGTACTATACAAACTGATGTACAAGCAGAGGGTGACTACTGCAGGACTTGGTTCTGTTCAGGTCTTATTCCCTTTGGCTCTAAATTCAGACGATGATTAGTCCGTTACAGTCAGGTACAATTTTACCAGCCAATGCAAAAATCTACACAGTACTGTGGTTTTTCTGTCCATATTTTTCACAGGGAGACTACGTCTTAAAAAGTACTCTAAACTGGACTTTACTGAAAGCTTGAAAAGGACTGTTTCCCTTTAGAAAGAGTTTCACTCATACATTTTTAATTCATTTATTTTCTTTTAGGTCAACATGGACAAAAAAAAGTCCCTTAAGTGCTTCGTAAAAAAAATGAAAGTTTGACATTGAAAATTCAATGACGACCAGAAAAACTCAACCTGCTTATGAAGAACATGTGATATGATTGAAAACTTGACTAAATGATTCTTGTCAGCTGCCATTTAAAGCTCATGCATTTCTAAGGTGACGTTTACGGTGCAAGGAACTCCTACCTGAAAGCGCTGCAGGTATTCCTGAACTGCACAGTCCCTGATGTAATCGAGATGCTGCTTCTGCTCTGCACTCATCCCCGTAAACAGCTGCAGGTTTTCCGTGATCGTCCTCAACTGCAGTGTGTGGAAGTACGAACTTACTTCTTCATGCTGTTTCAGAAATGACTCTGGTATAAGAGATTTGGGGAAAAGTGCCTCACGGTCAGTCATATGAGGTCCATAGTTACGAATCAGCTTGGAGAGCAAAGGCCTCACTGCTTCCTTTCCGTCGTAGTTCAGACATATGACATAAACCTCAGAGTTTCCTGCTTTGCTAGTCGCAGGTTTGAAGACGTTTACAGAGTGAAAGCAGCAGTTCAGCAGGTAGAGTAAGCAGACAGAGGAGTGCTCATACATAGTGAACATTTTCAGTACAAAGGAGCCACCTGTGCTGAGGAGCAGCAGCGCAGCTGTGACCTCGCAGTAATGTAGCGACGCCACCAGCGCCTCCTGCTCATCCGGGTTCTCCTGACAGTCAAAACTTCCATCTGCTGTCACTAAGTCGACTCTGCGCATGTTGGCCACAAACGCCTGCAGTTCCAGCAGATGTTTCTGCAGCATAATGTCGCCCGTGTTATCTGAGCCAAAAAACCACCAGGGCAGCGTGTTGGCAATCAACCTGTCGTCGGCAATGGTGGTGCTCCCTCCATTGGCCTCATGGTACGGGTTGAGAGTGTTGGCAGCCCAGGTCCAGTCGCAGTAGCGTGTAGAGTCGCTAGTTTTGATGTAGTGGTTTAGAGAGGTTATGAAGGCTCCTGGAGCTTCACAAAGGTGGACCGTGTTCAGTTCTCCGTTTTGAAGAGCCTCCTCTGGAAGAAGAGCAAATGTTCCCAGGATCTCAAAGAACTTGCACCAGGCCTGGGTGCAGATCTCAGCGTTAGCAGCAGAACGCACTGCGGCGATGACTTTCCCGGCTCGATTTGTGGAGTTGGTGTGCTGGTGCCAGACCTGGACGTTCTTGTCACTGAGCTGGTTCTTCACAGCGTTCAGTGACACCTTTAGGTCCTGCAGCCTGCAGTGCTCCTCGGCAGAGTGTTTGAGAGCAGCATTTGGGTCAGGGATGCACCACTCCCCACTGGACGGTTTCACATAGGTCTTTACTTTATTAAAAAGACTCAGAATCTCAGTGTGTGTGTCCTGGTCCACAGCGACCATGTTGTTGAAATAGTGGAGCTTCCTGACTTTCCGTCTGGTCCCATTGTTTGAACTCATCCTCCTCACCTGTTGAATGACAACAAGAACAGTTAAAAAAAAGACATGTCTGCATCATTGATTTTCTTTTTAGATGTGATCCAGCAGATTGTTTGGTTGTTCAGTGACCCGTTTACAAAGCACAGGTTGAGTCAATCTGAAGAAATAAAGTCTGCAAGCACAACATTTCACAGTGAATTTAACCAAGGCCAAGCTCTGCTGCCCCTCGTTTCCCTCTACATGCATGAGTGCTGTTGAATTACTCATGTTGACTCATTGTTTTGTGGTGTCCTCGGGCAGCAGGTCAGACTGTAAAGACTGGTGATTACTTCACAGGGCCAACCACTCAAAACACAAGAGATGTTATGAATCAATCACTACTACGATATATTGTTCCTCTTAGTCAACAGAGGTATACATTATCATCAATTACAAATAAAGACAACGCGAAGTCTAACGGAGGCCCTACTAAGTACAATTATCTCGAAATTTAAAAAAAACCCCCAGCATGTTTCTCCTTTGGCATCGCTTTTTTCTTAAAATTGAAAAACAAATTAATTTTTCTAATAAATACATTAATTATATGAAATTTAGTCAAAATTACAATCAAATTACTTTCCTTGGTCTAAAGCAGTTCTCAACCTTTTTGAGTCACCATCACCAATAATAAAACCTTTGGTGTGTTTCTGTTTAAGTGTTCACACACCTTTTTGTCCCATCTGAATGAACTGTTATGACATTCATAAAGCCCAGATATGTCTAGAATATAAAGTTTAAACTTTATGGCATTACTGTTGATCACACTTACAAAGAAAGACGGGGCTGACAGCAGTCACTCTCAAAACAAGCATGCAAGCGTGAAAAATAAGCTGAAGAAAGGTTAAAGAATAAATCAAACAGAATTATCTCAATAAATAAAAACGTATAAACGTTATTTCAGTCAATAATGTCGCCCCTCTAGGTGGTGTTGTGTTATATATCGTTGGAAAGCCTGACTCGTCATCTTTACAATGAGGTATAACTTGTAGGGATTGTGCATTTGTGGAACTAACAACAAAGCTAAACGTGTTGGTAGCGCCCCAAAATATGTGTCAAAATCCCCAACAATATTCTTCTGTTGGTAGATCACGTGACTTGTGTCAATGGGGGCGGTACCTCTCTTACAGGCAAAACAGAACCTGTCATCATTGAAGTGAGATATTGAAATGAGATTCTGGAGCCAGTGGCAGTCCCATATCTCCAGAATCTGGGACCGAACGCCATCTTCTAGGATGACTAGGCTCTCTCCCGAAGAGCCAGGAACATCATACCTCCAGAGTTTGGGAGTGGAGAGGATGGCCTGCTGTAAGTCCAGACCTCACTTGTGGGACCTTGGGTGTGCTGTGCTTGTAAAGGTGACTAGTTCAGGCTTTCCAACGATATATAATACAACACCAACTAGTAATATTAAAGGGGTTAAATAATTGACTCATAACGTTTCAAAACGAGTTTATAGTAAAGTTGATCTCTGAGCAAATTTTTTTCTTTGTTGCACAAAATAAATACCATCACGAAATGTTCAAAATGTGTTTGTTTTTTCAACTTCATGTAATTATTGAACAATTTCTAACAAGTGACACATAAAAAAAATTACAGTCTGAATCAAATTAACCCCAGAGCTAATCCTCTGCTCATGTGCACATGATTTAGATGACAACAGTGGGCAGGAGAATGTATTTCTGGGTCATTTCTTGATTAGTCTGCAGTGACTCACTGATGAATGGCAACGTACTCCGGTATATAGCTAATGGCAGCACATTCATCAATTATTCCTCATAAATCAAATTGTTAACCACTGCTTGAATGTATAAGTATTCTACTCGCTGCTGTGTTCGTCAAAGGTTGACCTGCTGATGTTAGCACTACTGCCTAAAAAGGTGATCAAGAGATTTCTGCAAAGTTGAAGTGTCTACTAAAGTGTCACTGATGTTACAGATACTGATGGTGATACTCAGCCATACCATCATCAATAACCATATGTCACAGTTGACACGTTTTCTTTGTTTTGGATAGGCTGCATTGAAAATAGTACAACTCACAACATTAGTGTATCCTCACTACTGCTCTTAAAACACATTTAAGTAAAGCGTGTATTCCCTGCAGAGTGCGGCTGTTTATAACATCTGAAACTGAATAATAATGGAGGTATTTAAAATGGACAGAAGTGTAAGGAAACACAGCGGCATAAAGCAGCAGAGCTCGAGCTATATGGATGGTGACAAGGAGACTTTGACAAAGACTTGATGTTTTCAGAGATGTTTCTATCTACATCTGCTCAGTTTGAAGAGGTTTACACTTGTAAGGTTTGATCAGACACTCACCGTACAGTAGCTGCAGTCAGGAAACAGAACCAGGCTATCATGTGACTAAAATCATCAGTGCGCATGCGGATATCTGAGAGGGCGGGGCTTATTTAAAGGACGAGTTACGCTTAATTTATTTTATGTTGATTTAAGCTCTCCTTATGCATTGAAGTGCTCCCACATTTGCCCCTAGAATAGATTGGGACTTCTTTTTATGAAGATGCCCTCTAATATAAGTAACGCTGGATGGTAAGTGGGGGTTTATAAACCATGCATAGAGACAAAGTCATTCATTGTAGAGAAATGACTAAGGTCTTTTACCTGCTTCGTTCGTTTAAATGTTGTTTGTATTTTACATTATACTTCAGATAGATCAGCTATGCTGCTCATAAAATGGTAACCAAGGCTTTAACAAACAGAAATATGTGACTAAGTTAAAACAGGACACACACAGAAGGAGTCTCATTCATAAATAATGGACCTTTGGGATATCCAGGTGCAATTAGGATTTCCAAAAATGTAGGGTGTAAACATTCTAGCATTGGATTTACTGCCATAACTCCTCCTGTAATATTAATGTGCACTGTAAAGTTATCTTTCTATTTCTGTCCTAATGTTCCTACACAGCTATCTAAATGCAGCATCTCAAACTTCAACAGATGGAGGGAGACAGTCAATTCAAGCAGATGTTTGTGGAGGCTAAGGGAGTAGGAGTTTATTTTGGAAATAATGGAGGAAGTTTCGAAGATTAACTGTGCAAAAAAAAAAAACAACTCATAATGTGAGGATTAAAGCAAAGTATTGTGTTTTGAAGTCAAACAAAAAGATTATGAGAAGCTGATTATTTTAGTAAATTGGTTTATCCCTGAATAAGTTAAAAGATCCGCTTTAGTGAGTTTTGTCTTGAATACACAAGGAAAAGTTTTGAGTTTTTAGTATTCAAATCAAATGCAACACAGTACAGTATACGTCACTATTGGTATTAAAGAGATTGGGGTTTTAAAGGTCATATGTGACTATGAAAAAATTAAATGCCCTCTGCAAATGGGTGGAGAGACAGACAGCATCCATACTGTATATTATTCCAAAGGGCAGCCAATCCCCTCCAGCGCTGAGCTCAGGTCCCCACTAACAAACCAACTGTGTGACTCAGCCATTGAATCTGTAAGTCTCTCTATGACCTCTGTAAGTGTCTTATTCTAAAATGTGTTTGCTGGTAGATGTTTTGGTTTGGTCTTGATCAAAAAGAAATTAAGACATTTAATAAATTATGACATCGTAGGCATTCTAGCCAGATGGGACGTGGGGCAAACCTTAGCAAAAGAGGTATGGCATCAAATTAAATCACCAGCACAACAAAACAGCACCTGACT
This sequence comes from Symphodus melops, assembly GCF_947650265.1. Classification (NCBI taxonomy): domain Eukaryota; kingdom Metazoa; phylum Chordata; class Actinopteri; order Labriformes; family Labridae; genus Symphodus; species Symphodus melops. The sequence goes on along the minus strand of NC_136693.1, from coordinate 14,718,954 downwards.
TGGGGTATTTTGGCTAGAAGACTTTAAACAGTAAAATCTTAAAGGCAACCGGATATTGCATGGAAACGGCTACTTCCTAAATTATTAAAAAAAATTGTGTGTCTTTATTGGAGATACAGGACAGTGGATTGAGTCTGAAAATAGGGAGAGAGAGAGAGAGAGAGTGTGTATGAGAGAGAGAGAGAGAGTTGGGAAGACATTGGGGACAGTAACCACAGGTTAGGTATCACTCCTGTTGACAACAGCCTCTGTACAGGAGCTGCACAGGCTAAGCACTCATCCACCAGCACCCCTGAAAAGTGTTACTTGTATCCAGGATTAATAACAGACTTTAATGATCCCCTGACCTCTTCTTTCCTCCGCAGTTTAAACAATTATTTGTTCAGTAAAATATCTCTACATCTGCTTGATAAATTGTTACACATCTAGAAGATGAGAGTCATCTCCATAAAATAAAGAAATACAATCATTGAATGCATTCAAGTCAAATTTTAACGTCCATTACTTTTGTTTATGAGCCAAAGGATGTTCTTATCAGCCTTTCCTTCTGTGCATTGATAAGCAAATGTTAGCATTATAACATAAATGAGACCACTAATGGCTCATTAACCTGCTTGTCATTGTGGGTATGTTGAATGTCTCCTTATATCTTAAACAGCTTCAGAGAGTTAAAGCTAGGCTGTTGACATGAAACACAGTCAGTTCCAAATGCCAAGAAGACTATCCAAGTTTTAACCCATATCTGGAGTCCATGCCCAGCACATAACTGAATTCTTACTTTTAAACAGGAATCTGTTTAGTCTGCCACTTTCTGCACTTGTTAAAGCTTGATTTTTGGATTAATTATGAATTGAATTAGAAGAGCAGCTAATACATTCTGTGTAATAAGATTATGTTGTAATTTTTTACACAACGCATTTTTACTAAGAAAATGTGATAACTGCATGATAGTACGTATTTTCATGGATTCATTCATCTTGATAAATTTGTGGATATATCTTTTAATTGTGTCAACCATGTGAGAGTAATTATTTTATGTTTGTGAAGCTGTTATACATAAATGTGTAAGAGATCTCATGACAGTAGCAGCAGAGTTATATTTCGTTTGGAGCCAAGTGTCTGTTGTTGTCTGAGAGATTTTACTGAACATAGATGTTTGACATTTGAATCAAGGAGATGTGTTCTTCATGCCTTATACAGAGTCAACTATTTGTGGGCTGTCTTTCTATCAGAATATAAGGAAGACAGTAAAGAAGAATACTTTGGGCCAGTGACTGCAGAGTCCTGGTCCAGCATGTCAACTATTGTGAGATTCCAGCGTGCCAGTAACTGCAAGGTTCTGGTCATCAAGCATGTCTGAGCTATTATTTGTGATGTATATTTTGTAGTTATGTTATTTGACCATGCCTAAATAAATCTAAGATGATCCACAAGTCTGTTTGACAATGTTCTCCTCATTCATTCAACACAGATATAGAAACCCTCACCTTACACTGCATCCACCCCTATGATGCTGTTAGTGTGCAGAGAGAGAGAGAGGAAATGGGCGAGTAAGGGGAAATTGCATATGACGGAGAATATATGTATAATGCAGTTATAATGCTGTTTTCTAATCTTTGTTTTTGTTCATGTGTGCATGTAATTACAAGAGTTACCCTGAAACATGTCTCAGAATCTAATGGTACCTATGCAGTATCTGACTACTGGAGTCAATTTGTTTATTTGAAGTTTGTTGGGATGATGAAGGTGATCTGTGTGGTTCTTCATTCACATTTGCAGTTTATGTGATTTTCCCATTTTATTTAATATAATTTTTTCCTCATTCAAATTCACCAAAACCTGTTTAACATTAAATTCAAATATTGCTAATTGTAATTTGGGTTGGTTTGTCATGAACATGTATTTTTATTGAATATTCTGTATTTACATGTAACCCACTTGCCACTTGTGAAGCAACACAAATGGAACTTAATGTTATCCTAATGTCTTACTCTCACACAAGGCAACTGTGCCCTCTACTTCACCTGAGCTCATTGCAACTGCAGCGATTATCCTGCAGAGTTCAGCCCAGAGGTCAAAAATATGCTGTCACCACTTCAATAAAGGTCTGAGCAGCACAGTGATGGATGCACGTTATCGCCATCATGATGATGGCAGCCTGCTGGTCATAACCTTGATGCATAGAAAACAAGGTCATACATATAATCATGGCATTCAGACAGTGCAGTTAGACACACAAAGTCACAACAGTCATAGCCTACAGTCACCTCCCTTTTCTTATTGGGTACAGCCATAAAACTACTAATTAAACAGAAACACATTTTTTGTCCATTGTTGACACAAAAGGTATATGTGCAGATTTTTGTCAGTGTTATAGAAAGATATGTAGCCATCCTCCTTCACACAGTACTTTTGCTGACACTCTTATCAGGACCAATTAACATTTAAAAGGAACGATGCCACAAATTGCCATTTCATTAATTATGTCTACCGAAGCCTACATTACAAGCAATCTTTCAGTTACCAAGTAGCTACAGGGGACAGCATAATAATGAGGCCTGCAAATTATTTCTCAGAAGCCGAGGAAAATGAAAAGATAATCTAATGCAGAGAATAGTTGATGAGTTTTAGCCAGCCACGGGGATATGGCTCCAGGAAAGGCAGTGATGATCGGTCATTGTTTGGTACAGACTGAAAAAATTCCATAATTGTTAGGTTGGGTAGGTTTCAATAATGTGTTGTACAGATGTCCAGTAAAGTAAATTTTAATGATAAGGTGGAACCTGACAGCTCCTTCAGCATTTCTTTCTTTGAGTAAAAAGTCTGAACAACGGTTGGATAGATTGCCATGATACATTGAAGGCATATTTCCATGTATGTTCCACATTTATGTTCCCTTCAAAAAGAATTGTAATAACCAACCAAAGCGGGCAGAAGGGAATCTGAGTTGTTAGAACCGTTTCTGGTGGCCAAGTGTCATGGGTTGGTTCATTCTGTCACGATCGTGCAGGCAGGAAACAGGAGAGGAGGACCCAAATGCAGAATAACTAAAGATTTATTTAACAAAAACTTACTTAGAAAAACCAAAATCCAAAAAACCACGACGGAGAAAACACAGGGAGGAGGGACATGAAACACATTCCAGGACGACAGACCACGAGACAATGACAATACAATGAACCAACAAGAAACTCAGGCAAACACAGAGACTAAATAGACAAGGGGTAATCAGACACAGGTGATACTAACGAGACAGGTGAGGAACATCAGGGTAATCAGAAAGGCGGGAAACACAAGGAACAAAGAATACAAGACCAGAACACTGAAGACGAGTACAAAGTAAAACCTGACACTGACACCACCAAAACCAGATATACAAAATAAAACAGGAAACACTAAAGACTAGACTTAAAACACAACACAGGAAATAAACTAACAGGTATCATAGGAGGACACAAGGAAACAGGGAAACACACTACGGACTAAAGTAAACCACACTAGGAACACACAGAACACGAGAGAAATAATGAAAACTAAAACAGGATTAAATGCAGAACAAAACCAAACCATGACACCAAGTGTGTAATTGGTTGAAAAGAGGTAAAGACTGGACCCAAGTGCAGATACTGACCAAAAATGATGTACTGTATAATAAAAAGGCAAAACAAAACGAAATCCAAAACGAGGAACAGGAAACATCCAAACAATCTGACAGAAAAAAGGTTACGTAAGACAATGAACCAATACAGAGGGTAAGAAACACTGAGACTAAATAGACATGGGGTAAAGGTGAGACTAATGAGACAGGTGAGGACAATTAGGATAATCAAGACATCAGGGGAAACATAGAGACGCAGGAAACAAGACAACACTGATACTAACACTAAAAATAGAGCCTCACGTAAGTTCTGGCAGGTCACGGACTCATGCTTTAATATTGTGACAGAGTTTGTGTCAGCTGATCTGCTGAAAGTATCCTGTTAGCCAAATAGTTCTTTTGCCGCCTTATTTTGTGCATTTGCAACCCTCCTCTTCCCCTGCTCCTTTCTTTTGCTCTTCTGACTTAATCAATGTCATGCTTGTCATTGATGCTTTCTCTGGGGGTTTGCTGCTTATCTCCCTGCTTTATAGCATTCCTTGTATGCACAGGAAGGGCAAGGATGTGCGCTGTCCCTGCGTAATGCTTTCCACTTAAGAACGTGGAAGGGCAGGGTGATCCCTTAGAGCTATACTGCCAAATATAAATAATTGTTTCAATGTATCCATGTTGACAAAGTGGTCCTGACTAAACTATAATATAAATCAGGAAACACTTAAGACTGAAGTAAGAAACACACAAGGGAAACGCCATGATAAGAGATGACAAGATAATAAAGGAAGCACTACCCACCAAACTAGGAAAATACAAAACTAAACCATGACAAGGTGAGCCCTGGCATTAAATTGGCCTACTCCCATCAAAGAAAAGGGCCACACAAAACATTAAAAAAATAATAGTACAAGATAACATGCTTACCCAATCACACAGAGCAAATTATCATTGAAACTTGACATTTTGAAAATGTAGTTTGCAAGCTCTGACTTTGTTGTCAAAGATTGAATAACACCAATGTCTGAATAAAAAGATTGACGACATTACGGCTTCCCCAAGTGAAGCCAAAAATTTGAATCACCCCCCACTGACTGCACAATGTTATCAGCTCCGCCTCTTCCGTTTAAACGGATGGGACAACAGTTAACTATTAAATCACAATATGTCAATTGAATTTTACGCTACATGGTTTCTGTCAGTAGTTAGTATACATTACAAATGTATGCCTGAGTGTTAATTAAATTGAGAATTATAGTTTTAATTAGTTATTGGATGATATAACATGCCATGATAGACAGCTGACAAATGTGGCTCCTACAGTGCTGTTACCAACTAATTACAGGACGTAACCTGTTCATTTCTTTTTTAAACCAAAACAAGTGAGTCAGACTCACTGCAGGGTGAAATATAACTGACCCTTTATAATGTGCTACATCTCACCTCAAAATGTACCAACGTGAACCTCACTTTATTTATATGAACTTTATTTACATAAACATGCAAACTGTTTAATTGGTACATAATAACATAAGAATAGCATTTCACTCAGATTAGGATTCTACTTTACCTCAGCATCAAGCGTTGCTGTAAACTCCTTAGTGAAAGAGTTTTTTCATTATTTCCTTTTCGGAGATAGAAAAGTCTTAAAGGGCTTTTAACTGGCAGATAAATTAAGTTTTCCTTTACAAATCTGTGGGCTGGTTCAAAGTGAGTGCAGCTGTTGGATTCATGAAGAGGTTTGGGTGATTTTCGAGGATTTTACTCAGGCATTTAGTGGATTTAGTCATTTGGCCAGCAGGTTGGAATATAATCCCTTGAGCTAAACACAAGTAGAGTATCACAGTTTGAGGTTTTCCTTTGAGGACACTCATGCAGCATGAGGTGAAAAAAGCCTATGATATAACGAAGGAGCAAATATGAAGCGGCTCTGTGTTTCTGGGTGGTCTGTTTTTAAGATAACTTCTTATTAATGCTCTGAAGCTATTCAGACTGATGAGTGTGTGAATTTAACATGGCTGATATGCTGCTTTGACGCAGACTCCTCCAGGCAGAACAACATATACAGACCCCCTTTTGTGCATTTACAGTAAATCACTATTCACTCGTACATTAATGTGTGAGCATGTGCACACTTACAGGCAGTGGGCCATAACTCCTTTAAACTTGAAGTCAATAAACAATAAACAGTGATATTCAGCATAGCTCAGCCATGAATCTGTGCTCAATGAAAGGTGCACATATTTCACTCACATGATTCAGGCCATGTAGAGGTCAGTGGAGAGACAGAGAAGACAGCAGAGGAAGAGACTCATACATCCTACTTTTATATATATACATACACACACATATAAGTAGGCATACATATATAAAATATGACATAAAATAACTCAGGGGGGCATAAAATCCACCCGGCTGACGTGCAAAATAACACTATATTTGTTTTATTGATGTAAACCTGTTAGTGTGAGCCCTGTGATCATTACAATACTGATAATAGTTTTCTCTGTAGCACCAATAAACTGCTCCACACAAATATAGAGGACTTTTCAGATTAATGTTTTTGTGGGTCAATACTGCCCCCTGGTGGGAGTTTTTTTTAAGTACAAAAGAAGTAATTAAGCACCAATACTTTGATCTGCTTTAAAATACAAGTATATTATTGGCATAGCACGTGAGAATAATAAAACAGGCCCATATATTTAACAAAAATGTGTTACAACTCAAAAGTTGAACCGCTACAGCTTTAACAACGTAAATTCCCTTTTAAATTATTCATATTTTTCTATCAAACATCATAAAATCAAACATTTATGCACATCTTTCAGCGTAAATATTTCATATCAAAGTCATGGATGATCTTGAAAGGTATTATCATTGTAACAGTCAGCTCCAAAAATCCAACTTTTAGCAACAAGAGGTGAGCTTCACAGAGCAAACTAACAGTGGCCACTGCTGTCAGTGGTAATGAGGAATTCAGAACTTTTGGAAAAGCTCCATGATGGCGATGGTTGTGCTCTGTCCAAAGATGAAGGTTCCAACTACAATTGTTATAACTCCCCAAACTGTTAAAACCACCCTGCAGTGAAGAAGAAAACCATGGCAGGAATTTAGAGACATCAGGTCAGACAGCAGGGGTTCAAATTCACAAGACATTTACCTTTTATTTATTGAACAGTTTTACTTGTTTGGCTGCCTTGCTACTTAGTGACTGAAACAATCTATAGAGTACACATTCAGTTAAAGTTAAAGCTACAGTGAGGAAGTACCATTTTGAGTTGATTTTGTCGCCCCCTCAGTTTTGTCCTACATTCTTAGTAGTGTTTTCTGATGACATGTCATCCTGACAAACATACAACGTGAATCTTTTCTGTGTATGGCAGGTTTCTGTTTATCACTTGATTGGCACCAACCAGGAAGCATCCTTGCTAACAGTCTTGTTTGCTTTTAGAGGTGAAATTATTATTTTGTTGTTTCTACTCACCTGACTCTTGCAGTCACAGGTTCAGTCTGCATGATGCACACTAAGCAAAGACCTACAAGTACGATAAAAAAAAAAAATACACCACATTGAGTCACTGGCATGTCTTTCAATTGAAGTTTAATGTACAAGATTGAAGCAGGTGAGGTGAATTTAAATGGACTTTTAAACTGGAACATGATCTAATAATGTCCATGCATATCTCATTATGTCGTTAAAAATACAGATGCATAAACAAATAATGAAGTTGTTTACGTACCAGGAAAAATGAAGATGAAGAAGGCGCTGATTCCTCCAATGACACTGATGACCTCACCCATGTCGGGCACAAACATTGCAATGAGAAGAGTGATGGAGATCCAGATCACAGTGAGAACAACTCTGCAACGACTCTCAAACAAATGAGTGACGATTCCCCGGCGACGTCTTTGAATTCGCAGCACCAAGTTCAGGATCACAGACCTGTTTCACAAAGAGTGAGAGACACACACAAACATGAAACACATTGACTCTCACCACACAAAATAAATCAACTTCAGCACCACTTACCGCCCCAGAAGAAGAATAATTGGATAAATTGTAATAATTGATATTCCAAAAAGTAGCCTGGAAATGATCATGACCACATCATTTCCTGGATATGACATCAAAATATCTGAGGCAACGTCTCTTCCAAACGTCATGAAACCATACACACCTGGAGATGAGAGATTGGATGTGATCAGCAGCCTTCAGGTAAGCACATAGAGCTAAGAGGTCTACATTGTAGAGATGAACTCACCTGTGAGAGTGTAGATAAGTAAACAGAAAAACATGGAGAGCACAGAGATGAGCACCCAGTGGGAGAGCTTCTGGTTCTCCATGCTACTGTAGATTGCTATACAAGCTTCATGGCACTGCAGAGAAATACAAGCACAGCATTTGATAAATCCGTTTGGAACATGAGAGGGAATTACTTTTTTTTTTCTGTCAGGAATATCTTTCTTTGCTATCCAGAGACCTTGATGAACTGTGAGTTCTTTATAAATCATGTTTTAAACCTATTCTAATTTACTCTATTATTGTGCAATGATCTCTTTTTAATTTGCTTTTATGTATTTGTAAATTATAAAGTTAATATTTGTTTAAAATGTTTTCATTTTCTATCAACTTGTTTACTGTCCTTTTCCTAACTCGTGCAGCTTTCTACTCTCCTGTGTTTTGGTGCATTCAGACTTTCTGTGTCTTAACTTTTTTCTGGGTGCTTTTTGCCCTCAGTGTTTGGGTTTTTGTTATTATGTTATTTCTTCTACTTTTAAAGCCCACAGTAAAGTCTGTTTTGAAGTTACACAAAAAGTGTTTTATTGAATCAAGTGTTCCCTTTACAAGCATATGCAACAACATTTCCCCACAAAAAAGTGTTATTCATTTATGTATGGCTATGCAAGCTCATTTAACTGTTTGTGTATGGAAAGATGAGTTGGTGACAAACATGAATATGGTCTTCTTTTGTTAGGTTTTAAATGGAAATATATTCAAAAACAAGAATTACACCATAACTATGTTAACCAAGCCATCTTTGCATACAGTTAACAACACGTCTCCCTACTTGGAACCAACTAGTTTTAGACCTCAACCATTCATTGATTTAAACAATTTTGTGCAGATAAAAAAAAAAGTTGTAGAAAATCGTATATTTCCTTAAAACTCCAGTATCAAGTATTCACAAATAGTGCCCTCAAGTGGTGTTAACAGTGTTCCCAGGAGCCAATCAGAACACCTACTCTTTAAAGATTGAATACCTGGAAGCCGAAGCAGATGGTTGGCACAACACTGAACATCGAAGCCCACGAACTGACACTGAAAACACACAACATACACACACAGTAACTAAAAAAAACTAATCTAAAAATATGGAGCCAATGGTAAATACACACTCATTCATTAGTTTACTGACCCTTGACTGTGCGCAGGAGTTGTTATAACAGAATGACTCTCCATCAGGTAATATTTGACGATCACTGCCACACACAGATACGTAGCAGCCAGCGTCCCCAAAACACTAACACACAGTGAAAACAGTTAAACTACAAACAAGCTAGAAATTATTCTGACCAATAACACATGTTGTGTACAGTACCTTGTGTATTTCTGGATGCCAATTTCTTTTGGGATTGACAGGGGTAGGATGATGACGAGGCACATGATGAAGAGAGCAAATCGCTGGTCTGTGTACCAGTGATACGGTATGTCTGCCTCACTGGATCCAGTTACAGACTCATATAAAGAAATACACACTGAGGAGAACAAGAAAGATTTAAAATGAATATGTTTTAGCATGAGAGCATAAGTATGCAATACAAGACATCCAAACACATACAACATTTATGTTTCTGTAATGTTGATGGATGAAAACAATAATAGAGCAGTTCTGTTCTGTTTACGTATTTAAAGTCATGCCTCCTTAAATATATCCTTCTTATTATTCAGTCTCCATTTCTCTCTCTAAGCAGAGTTTTCAAAACAAATAGATTTGTTAGTGGTCGGAGGTGTTTTGCAAATCCAATTGAATGTGCTGTAAATAATTGGAGAGAAAAAACACTGAAGAGATTTGAAGTGTTCCAGATAAGAACATGACAAAGTCAAACATAAAAAAAATCCATTGCAGTAGGGTTGACAGTCACATGTCTACCTTCACACTGAAAATGAAAGTGTGGATGATTTGAGGTTTGAGGGAGATTATTTTTTGTATGGCTGATAAATTGATCCCTTACTCAGTTTATTTCCTGTGTTGTGTTTTAATAAGTCTAGTCTTTAGTGTTTCCTGTTTTATTTTGTAACATCTGGTTTAGGTGGTGGTGTTAGTGTTGGGTTTTACTTTTTACCTCCCTCAAGTGTTCTGGTCTTGTGTTCTTTGTTTCTCGTGTTTCCCGCCTGTCTGATTGCCCTGATTGTCCTCACCTGTGTCATTAGTCTCACCTGTGTATAATTACCTCATGTCTATTTAGTCTCTGTGTTTGTTACCTTCATTGTTGTCTGTAGATTCTTTGCGGATCATCAGTGTAGTTTGTTATCAGTCTGAGCCCTTCGTTTGTTCCCTGCTCCTTCGGCTGTACTTTGTTTTTGCTCATGGGTTTTTCTCATTTTGGATTTTGTTTAATTAAGTACGTTTTTGTTTTGCCTTTTGTTTAATACAATTTTTTGTTTGCTGCACTTGGTTCCTCCTCCTTGTTTTTCTGCCCGAGCTCTGTCATGTAGTTTTCTTGTTCATCAATTTGAATAAGACTCAAATACCTTATTCAATGATTTACATCCTCCTGACCCAAGATTTTACTCGGGTTTATCTAGTCCAATCTTAGGCTTCACTCCAAAAAAGTACTCGCACACTGCACATTTTAATCACTCATAACATATACATCTAGCACATTTTTAATACATTTCAGAATTTCTTCTTTATGATTTGTTGGAATTCTTGAAAACATCTCAGTGGAAAGACTAATACAGACACTATTGCTGTTAAACTTTGAATATAAAAAAAATGTGCAAATAAAAAATAAACAATTAGATATTTGTTTAGAATTTTTTCCTCTGAGCCTGTCATAGAATTGTGAAGTGGAGTGTTTAATGGCATGGGATGATTTCTCAGTTATCATGGTCAAATCCTATCCAATATCTGATACAATCCCCTTAATCGTCAAAATATGTTTTATAATCCTGATAAATACTGGAATGAAATAGTACCACTGCATTACAGATACCATATAACACACGTAACGACAAAAATCTCAAAAAATGTATTCAGAAATGGTTTCCTAAGGAGTGTATGAATTATGAGCTGCAATAATGTCAGAACCTACATCATTTGAATAAATGGATTCAGTAGGCTACTTACATTTCTCCAGCTGATCCTGCACCACTACCAAGAAGGCCACACATATCATGAAGAGGTTGAAGCAGAAGCAGACTTCACAGAGTTGACCCACTGCTCGCCCACACACCTCACTAACAACATCCTGATATGTCTTTTGCCTGCTGACTGACGAGGCATAACCCAGGATCACCAAACCACTAATGAGGAAAACCAGAGAAACCTACAGGGAAAAAACAGAGAAACACAAACTTTATTTTGCTGATACACACAGAAACCCAGCAGGCAAATAATTAAATAATGGGGCCAGGAACATATGGCTAATGTAGAAGTAATTCATTTTAACATATAGACTGAAGGCCTCCATATATATTCATATATGATGTGGTTGTATATAAATACGTGTATAAATAATAGTTATTGGATTGGTCTCAATACCAGCAGATATTTAAGGACTTGGGCTTATTCTTGGAGAGTGGTATGGAAGACAACACACAAACACAAACACACACACACACACACACACACACACACACGTTTTGTGACTGCAAAGAAAGTTAGCTTCATTAGAGCTCAGCTGTGACAAAAGTGAGCCTCTTTCACACCAGGAAGAGACAGCAGGGTGGAGAGTCTTCCCATTCAGACAAACAGCCAAAACCTCAGATTAGCAATAAGAGTTTAGATAAAAAAACAAATATCAAATAATTAATATAATCAGTCTTAGATGTTTTAATTAAAACAATTAATTATAGTTTTATATTTTAAAATGTATCATTTAAAAAATCTGCAGTCAATATATAGGCTAATTATTCTCAGCAATGACGAAGTCTTTATGCAGTGAATTTGATGTGCACAATAAACACCTTATTTAAACAACTTGCATGACAACACTGTTAGTTTTAACGAAGTTGGTGTTTAAGGTATGTGACTGTGTCCTTACCAGCTCCACACTGATGGCGGTGTTCACACCTCCGGCTTTCTCGAAGGCCCAAGGAAAGTTGAGCAGTCCGGCTCCCAGCGCGGACTTCAGCATGATGAAGACTGCACCGAACGAGCCGAGCCGAGGCGGGTCCGCGTGAGACGCAGAGCGGGCCAGCAGGCTGATGCTCTCCCGGGCCAGTTCCTCCATTGTTCCCAAACAGCTCCGAGACTCACAGTATTGACAGAATAAGCTTTTAACTGTGGGGTTTTCTTTTTTTAATATTTCTTCAACACGACTAATGTTTTCGTCCAATTGTTTGTGTCAATCTTCAGTTTCTTTTGGAGACAAACTGATCAGTTGTACAGCAACATATATATATAGCCTATGTCCACACACGCACACTACTCACGAGGTCTAATTTGACATTAAGACTATTAAACACTTCACTCCATAGTGACACATTTTTCACTTAAGTGAGTATGTTTGCTCTCTCTCTCTCTCTCTCTCTCTCTCTCTCTCTCTCTCTCTCTCTCTCTCTTTATACCCATCTAAAATATGCTTCCCCTTGTGAGCCCCAGTTTTTAGTGAGAATTACGATGCAAATTGCCCCCATGTTAAGTGTACATACCAAGAGCAATGTAACAAGTTGTCGCATCAGTGGAATAAAAAAACACTTTCTTAAACAAGGTTGTATAAGCAGCAGCCTGATGAAAGGCTATGATAACTGTACAGTCCTCTTATTTATTTTATTCATCTAACAATTATTCCTGATTACTGCTCTATACTCAGCAATAAGGAAAAAATGACAAGCCAATTGGGTCAGGGGATTTAGTTTTTAATATTACATATTGCAAGCTTTTTTTGGTTGAATAATAACTAAGCCAGCTGCCCCGGAGCAACAGGGCCCCTTGAGTTCTGAGGCCTAAGTTGAATTGATATTTCAGCTTTGGAGTACAGCAGTGGCCTTTGACTTGCTCATGTGCTAATTATTGTCAAAGATAAAACATATTGTATTTGACCGGGAAAAAAAATGTAAATCTGTCTTAACAAGCATTAAACCCAAATAACATGTGTACCGCTTTAATGGTGAATCAATAAACTAATTGCTTGGATTAACTAGAAATATTTGAAACATGATTTGCTTTTTGTTTTAGTATATGTATTAAATGTGTATTTCATGTTTATAAAGAATCATACAAAGCTGGTGTGCACAGCACACAGGGTCACAACATTTGTTAATGTGGTAAAATAAAGTCCTGGCCATATGGATTGGAGAGTACAATCCACTTCACATGGAGGTCATAATCCCAGCCGTGTTTTATTCTACACACCATCTGCTGTAAAGCATCGGCTAAAATCCAACAATTGTTGTTCAGTATATCGTTGACTTTCAGCTGGCTTCAGAAGTGTTTCTTTTGTGAAAAAAAAAAACATTTGTTGTATCTTGGACGTTTCAACAGCTGGCAGAATGTCCGGGCTTTGGTCGTATTAAACAAAGATTTCTTACTGATGCTGCAGCTTTTCTCGGATGAAATGCAGGACAGAGAGAGATTAGATGGAGCGGGCATACCAAGGTGTTTTAGGGACATTGTTGAAGAAAGTTTGTTTATCCCTCACTGCTGACATGCTTTGTTGTCTTCATAGATTATAAAGAAAAGGCCAATTTTAAGTCAAATTAGGATTCTAAAGCTGGAGAACAAATATTAATGGGGATTGTAATGATCAAAAACAAGACATTCTCTTTATGATAATAGTTTTTATAAAATACCAGATTTTAAAAAACAATTATGTGAAGGCCAAACCAGAGTAAGAATCAGTCTTAAAACACGTTATCTTGGAAGGAAAAAAATACAGACACGTTTTTAAAGATGTAGTTATGGACTAAATGCAAACTGTATCTGGAGTCAGAAGTCAAAGCTTGAAGCTTGAAGAGTATGACGCTGCAATATTAAAATGAGCCATTAAAACAGCGAACTCTGTGCTAGAGATGCATTATGCTGATCAGTGTCACACATGAATATAATGTAAAGAATATAAAGCAGGATGTTAGTGTCATGGACTGCAGTCACTTTTTGAAAGTAAGCCTGCTGCAGCACTAATGAAGTTAGGACCTCTGACCTTTAGTTGTCACACCTGGTCACATCATGTTCAAGTCATTGATATTATTGCTGATCCAGCAACATGCATCACCAAATTCCCAGTTTAAGTGTTTCTCCTCCAAGTGAGGGCATTGAGAATGTTTTCAAAGGTTTCTGAGGTGCAACCTGCCTCACTGTGATGAATAAATAGAGATGAGGTTACTTGTGATTCTGCTGTTATGAAACATTTTAAGAGTATTAAGATTACGCACACACAATCATGCACACACACGTTCACTCACAGGCACACACAACCACATTGCACACACACTCACATACGCCAAACCAGCACAAACTAACAAAACTAAAGGAAAGAATAAATTGCCGTTTTAGTGGGAACATATGCATTTTGGATGTCAGCATAAATCTATTTATTTGGGTTAAAAATCAGAGTGGAACAAACAGCCACGTATCACTATAATGCTTTGAAAAATACAACAGTGCAAAAAACCAAACCCTTAATATAATACAGTAAGTATAGTAATAAAGTGAGAGCCTGCGTTATTGCATAAGAGAGCTCTCTCAGTATCAAAGAGAAGCAATAAAACATGAATTAATATTTCAGCAACTCTAAATGTTATAAGGATGAAACTTCAGAAAGTCTTGCAAAAATTGTTCTTCACACTAGAGTAATTATTTGATGCATTTTTAGAGGTGGGCTCTATGTTTGCCCTTAAAGTGCCCACAAATGAAATGTAGTCAGTAAATGCATTGACCTTAAACTTTGCTGTGAGCAGCAATAACGAAATAGAAAACATATAACCACACTGGGTGGTGGAAGGGATTACATATGATAGTGTTTTAAATGCTTTCCCACAAAAATCTATTTTCTGACGTTCAACAGGTCATAGCAGGTGATAAGACCTGTTTTCCACCCTATAAAACACTTTAATCTGGATCACCCCTGATTGGATCACAAACAAATCTGAACACCTGGCATTAGAAAGACTCCAAAAATCCCTTTTGTCCTAAAAACTCATGAACAACCAAACAAGTGGTAGAAAAAAAAAACAAGAGTAAAGACAACATATACAGCTTCAGAATGATTATAGTCTTTCATTAATTGGTGTCACTGAGAAGGACGGTCTATATATTTGCATGTGATAATCTCTACAAATGTGTTTTTTCCTTAATGCCCATGCATCATCTCACCCATGTAGAAAACATTGGACTTAATGTTTAATTTTGCACTGAAATCCTTATAAAAGGATCCAAATGTACTTGCTGATCATGTCTTGTGAAGCATGTATTTGAAGCATAGGTGCAGTATGACTCTGAAGACTATGCTTTCATTACACTGATTAAAAGACTTGCTGATACTAGCTCCTGAGCAGGAGCAGCAGGGTGATGCATACAGTAAGCAACATTGAGGCCAGGGTGGGACTGTGTTTGTGTGTCTGTCCCTTCAGTGTCTCCTGGTTCGTCTGGTCAGAGGTGGGGGGACTCTGGGGTGCAGGCACAGTGCTGGGTGGGAGTGTTGTGAGGCTCGCACACATGTCGTAGAGGTTTCCGGAAAACTGCGTCTTCCTGGATTCTTGTCTTAGAGACTCCCAGACAGCTGCTGCTTCTCCAGGACAGCCGACAAGCGCAGAGTTGGCACAAACATGGAATGCATTCCAGGACCTTCAAGAAATGTGGACACAAGGACATCTCAGTGCTATGTTTTAAAATGTAATGACAGGAGTTTATATTAAACCTGGAAAATATTTGTTGAGCAAATCTTTAAAATTTGTTGAGGAAAATATGATTAACACATCGGTAAAGGCCTAATAAATTTTGGCAGATGGTTGTTCCACATGAGTTTTGTTTTGCTCAAGGTTTCAGCATCTTAAAGGAAGTTTTTCCTTGTCACTATACCTTTTCTAAATGTTGCTTTTTTGATAGAGTACTAAAGCATTTAGAGAACTGGCAAAGCACCAACAATACTAAAACCAAGAACTAAAACTTTTAACACAATGATGTTGGCTGTCAGTTTCATTGTTGCTGTATAAAAGGGAGTTCAGTTTTAAGAGGAGAGAGCAAACAATGAAGAAAGAAGTGTTCTTAATGCCAAAATAAAAAATTGTCGCAAAAAATGTAACAAGTACGTACTGTAAAAAACCCCCAACAGATTAACAGTAAAACAGATGTTTAATATCAATGTGTCTTTCATTATCAGTGAAACCACAAATAACAGTGGGCTGGAGAAACCTTTCTTATAAATAAGTCCCTTGGACCGACAATCCTCATAGTTAGAAACTCAGCTCAGTTAACCCTCCTAAAAGTTGCTGTTGTTATTACGTTTAATTTTCAGTTATTTCATCCCTTACATTTTTGCAGTGATGAATGCTCTGCATGGCCCTGTGTCTGAGCAGTTTAATTTTGGTACTTATTGTCGAGCAAATAAGTGTGAGTGAAAGTTTTACTTACATGTAGTTTTGACTTTACATATTGCTTAATGGCCCTCCAGATTTTTAAAATCTGTCTTTCAGTTGGTTCTTAACTTTTGTGTAGTAGTGAAGGTAGACAAATGATAACCTTTTTTTAAAAATCATAATTTTATACAACTTACACCTAGGAACACAGCAGTAAGGTATAGGTTATATAAGCATTTGGGCTTCTCGTCCTGAGCATTGCATCCAAGGAGTTAGTCATGTGTGAAATGACAGAGAAGTCAGGTTCTTAGATTTGTTCTCTGGGAACAATGATTTCATGGAAATCCAAAACTTGGGGGAAACGGTGTTATCAAAGTCAAAGCATGTGTCCATCCCAGCCATTAGACCTTAAAGCACCTTTTACAGTTATAAAAACTGAAAATGGTTGCATCACGTAAAGGTGTTGCTGGTTTGTTTTACCATGATGGACAGACACACACATACACACCTGCAGATGGCATCAATGTCCTGCGTACTCTGGTCTTTTTGGGTTTCAACCAAACTGTCGCCAAGTGTGAGTAAACACTGAGCAAAACCCTTGTAGATGGAGCCACATGAAACAGGAATCACAGCTCCAAAACACACAGGGACCAAGCCTAGAGGGGAGTAAAAGACAAGAAATAGGTGTACATTTGAAAAGGTTATCAAAGTATCAAATATCAAAAGTTTGTTTTTATGGAGACAGAAAAAAAACCCTTAGAGTATAAGCATAAAATAAAATCAACAGATTCTATGAGTTACAATGTTTCATCTTGTGAATCGAAGCATAGCGTTTGTTTATTTATAGAGGTACGATCCATCTGGTGCTTTGATGGATCAAACAAATACAGAAATATGTTGTATCCCATTCATCTGGAGGGATTATACATCTTGTGTGCTCGAGGAAGACTACAAAACCATGTATTACCTATTTGAGTCCATTGATCAGTCCAACTATAACTCATCTCTCTGAGGTAGATTTATCCCCCAAAAAGGGGTTGAACAGGAACAGCAGACTTCTTGTAAAAGTTGTGGTTTCAGAAGTCTTGTTGAAGCTCAGTGAACAGAAAACATTAAAGCCATGTATGATCACAAAACCTTACTTTAAAACTATGGCGGTTAAACTGCCCCTGTATCAGCTTTAATCTTGGCTGAAGGAATTTGCTCCAAATGCAGCAACACATTATCAGTAAATGTGACTATTGAGGTTATAAAGTCTTGCTTATTATCCTAAAAGTGCATGACTACTTTGAGATCTGTTCACATTTTCTTTACCCTCCAGTGTGCCTCTAACCTTTGTAGTCACAAGGTTAAAGGCAAACTTTTTCAAATACATCATCTTCTGCTTTATCGCATTAGATTGATGCTACTCAGTGTATCCAACAAGTCCAAAAGTAAAGAAACAACAAAGGACACAGAGGTGTCCACATATTATAGGCACACAGTTTATAAAACCACGTCAGTCACACTACGGTTATCTTAAGAGTCCATTTTAATTTTAAAATGATCATCTCATAAATAAATATACTTCACCGATAATGTTTAAAAATGTCTTCTTTTATAATAGACTCATGTTTCATTTGCTAGTTAATTTGACCTATACTGTAGTTTTCCTCCATCTTTAGTAATTTGATATTCTTCTTGTATGTTCTTAAATTTTGTAACATTTTTAGTTCATCTAGGCTAAGAGATGTTGCTTTTGTGTGGATCAGCTTCTTCTGTCCAGGCGTTATAACATTTAGAAGACATTCTTTAAAAAAAATCTTGATATTTAATAATTCTAAATTCATTTCCTTGTGTTTGTAGCCTGACCATTCTTTTATTGTTTATCCTAAAAGAATTTCTTGTCACTGTGTGACAATCTGCTAAATCTTCTGTGACTCTCAGGTCATATAAGTAGCTGTCAGATCAATTTATTTACATGAAAATTCACAAGACATGTTTTATTCTAAGGCAAACTGATCTTACTGTAAAAAGCTTGAAAATCCCTCAGAAGAGATTAAAAAGCAGAAGTCACACTCAACTGAATGATGTTGCGCACACACAAAAATACTGAAAAACAGTAGAGAAATAATGGGACAAGGAGTTAAAAAATGTGAATGTCTAGCTATTTTTTAAACAGTTTTACAGGAAGTTATATACAAAATCCTTTATTGGTAATTTTAACAGCTTTTTTCTGGAAAATAAATTCCTCTGATAAAACGAGGGTTGTACCAAAGTCAAGTTTGGAGAAAAGACAGACACATCAAAGAAGAAATGCACACAGTTATCACAGATTTGAACAAAATGAGTTTAAGAAACATCCTTACTGAGGCAGAGAGTGACTGGCAGCAGCATTGTCGCCATGCCTGGTTCAGACTTTGAGGATTGTTCCACGAGTCCTGTGGAGCTGAGTCCCCCCTCTGAACCAGAGGCTCTGGTGTTTGATAATATTAATGACGTTCCCACTCAGTGTAAATCCAGAAAGTAAAAAGTTGTTGCTTTAAAATGTAATGTCTCCTGACTTCCTTTTGGAATTCATCAGATTTGAAAAGTAAAGCAATGCACGAATGCACAACTCTGCACAACTCTGTTGGATTAACAGTGACAGGGGCCGATGAATGGCAGAGAGTAAGAGGATGCGTGTGTGTGTGTGTGTCTGCTCATGTGCTCTAGGGAGGGGCACAAGGCGAGAGCGATGGAGGGCTTGGAAGCAACAGACCAATGACGGCATCACAACACAGCACTCTGGATTAAAGCTTTCTCATTTCCGGTCTTTCGTATTTAGAACATATATGTGAATTACATAGAATTATATATACAGTATAAAGGTCAACACACCATCCATGCCTGGTTCATGCAAATTTACCTTCTACAAAAACTGTGTTTTACTAATGAAGAGGAAGATTATTCCAAATACTAGTAACAGGGAAACATAATCAGAAGTGTCAGGGGGATTTGGGTTTTGTTTTGTCATGTGGACAGATGGATGCCATCCCTGAGAGGATAAAAGAATCCAGCTCACCTGGGAGACCAAAACAGAGAGAGAGAGTGAGAGAACGTCCTCTGAGAATAGCAGCAGCCCATGTGAGAATCACCCACAGCTATGTGGGTCACCACAGTTTATTAAAGTGCAGCATGCGCAGTGTTGACTGAAGCCTGGGCCAAAAACAAAAGCAGACCCTGAAAACCATTCACTTTAACACAAACTTTCCTCACACTGAGTATTTGTGTTTCGTCTTTTTCTTATTTCTCTCAAACTCAAATTCTCTGCTGTGCCCCCCAGATGGCCCACACACTGTGCATTAGTATAAGTCCTGGTTCACATCTGTATAGTGACACAGGAGAAATGCTAACCCATTGTTAATCTCCAGCTTAAAACAACCATTAACTGCAGAATAATCTGTCTGTGTCTGAAGCCGCTGCCACGAATCAATACATCATGAGAGCTACTTTGGCAGCAACATCTGGATTAGCTCAGCAAGTATAAAGGTTTTTTAGTTATTATAATATTTTTTTTTTTGACATTTTCACCACATTGCTTTGCTCAGGATCAATGAAGCAGGAAGCACCACATCCTTGAAAACTGCAGCAATACTACGTTGTGACACTGGAGTGGTGGGTGGTGCTATGGATTGTTGGAATCTTCTTGAAATGATTTTAATAAAATAAATACAAACAAATTATTTAGCTGTTGTGTAAACCAGAGATGAAATGCATTTGCCTGAATGTAGTGCAAGCACAAGAAATTCAGAACATACAAATCCATACAAATACTATACAAAAACCATTTTAATCATGATTCAAATCAAAGTCAACCCAGAAAGCATCTGTGGATTTATCAAAATAACACATTGGTTATCAGCTTATTGGCAAAAATGTCTTGTATTGCCTACAATAAAGAAATTATATGTTGTAAACTCTTGATAATACACTATTAGTCTCGCATGTGTTCTTTTAAATCACACTTGACAATATGAATGTCTCAATAAAATCAAACAAGCAACAAAAATCCACATGTATCATCAATGGATTATTACACCTAACTGTTCATATAAATGTCCATTTACTTTGTGGTTGATTTTCATTTTTTCATTTGTGCATAAATAAAACTAACAGTTGTATAGATTTACTGATAATTCACAGTTGGGAATATATAAATATAGCCCAGACCCTGCTGCTTCTAATTCTAACAGCCTGGCTTTAGATTTTGTGATGAAGGTTTTTGGGCAGGTTTTGACTGTTTGAACACACAGATCAACGAATATAGCCATGAAGAAAGAGTTTTCACAGGTCTGTGTGGTAGATTTGAATTGGTCCCTGACATCAAAACTGGTCAAAAGGAGACATTGAATTTCAACTATAGCCCTCTATGTTGGCTCAAGGTCTCTTGCTGCTCAAGTGGAGCAAATCACTGTAGCCAGGTGCACACATATTGGCCGAAATAGGTGAAGAGAGGCTGTTAAAAATAAAACACAGTGAAAGAAAATGGTTATTAATCAAACTGTATTTAGGTGACATGTTCAACATTTTTGTGGCAATAGTGCTATTAACAATGCAACTGTACTGTTTTGTCACCCTAAAGGGATTTTTTCAAAAGTGGTTCAAAGTTGATATTGTACTGACCGGTGTTTCCATCACAAGTTCACTATGCTTTTCTTAATCCCAAAATTTTGCCTTTGATCTGTAGTCCCTTGTAACCTTATGCAGCTTTTTATGGATCATAGTGCAGCTTTCCTGATTTAATGCTGTTATGTTTGTTGCTGACATTTCCATGTAGACAGATGTGCCATATAATAAATCATATATATATAATATATAATATATATATATAATATATTCATGTGCACTTTTAAGTCCTTTATATATATATATAAAGGACTTAAAAGTGCACATGAATATATTTTATTTTCTCTAAAATGTTGATTAAATATTTATAACAATAGCAATGTGTCACATGTGATCAATTTCAGTGAACTGACATTTAAAAGTAGCCACAGACACTTTTTGTTTCACAATCCACTTCTCTGTACTCACAATGTTTTCATGAAATTCTTCTTCTGTTTTTGTTCATCTTTTCTCATCCTTAAATCATACAGAGACACATACATTGGTTCCTACATGTTGGAGTAAATGTGAATTGTTCTCACCGCCTTGCTCCTCTTGGAGTTGTGAGAATTTAGCGATTACAACATAATTGTTTATAATGCTGGGTGTGATGTAAGTTAAGGTTGTTTAGAAAGATTTATGCAAGGATTATGATTCACATACAAAACATGCTCTATGAATGAATTGGTCTGAAGTTCTCCACAGCAGTTTGTTAATCCGAGGAGTCTTCTGCTGAAGAAAGAAATCCTCTTCTGTCCATGGATTTACATCACTGCTCTGAAGTCATGCAGCACGTTCTGTCTCAGTAAAACCAACGTCATATGTGTCATCAACCCCGCATGTTGAGTTAGAAATGTACGTAGGCCTAATGAGATGTGTAATAAAGGCACATACATCACTTCGTGTTGTCTTTATATTAAACACTAAACCTGTGATACTCAACTGGTGGGTCAGGACCCGAAAGTGGGTTGTGGAAAAAATAGTAGTGTCAAAAACTTTATGGAGAGCATGTTTGTTTTATTCTTTGTTTTTGTTCAATAATATACCTTTTAGGTCCAAACCTCCACTTTTTATTATAAAATAAATCTTATTTGGTTTATAAATACTAGAAATTGGTTTTGCAATTCATCATTAAAAAGTAGGTGATGGGTCCTCAGGCTGGATCACTGAACTAAACCTCTGGTGATTTCCCAAATTTTTTTTCCAGGATCACATGATTTGGTTTACATTGTTGAACTTCATTTACATTCCATAATTACTCTCATAGGACGAGACAATCTGACATCAGGAACATTTCTGGTTTGTCCTGAACGTAAAGATGGTTGTGGTAAATGTCAGCAGTCTAAAAAGAAGATAGAGTAGTGTAAATTTGATCGACAGAGCTGGATTACAGCATTATGCAACACTGCTGGGAGTAAAAAAAATAAATCCAGATGAGATTAGGATCTGCATCATGGCTCTCTCCAACGCTCTCTGTATTTCCATTCATCTGCCCCTCGATCTTTCTCTGATTCATGTAACACATTATCACAGAAGGTGGTGAAAACAACATATTTCGTCAGGATAGGTGGAGAAACTACAGAAAAGCTTTACTTTCTCATGCATAGATTTCAAGATGTCAGTTCTTCAAAAGAAATACTTAGCATATGTCTAGAGCTGTCTTACAATAAATACATAAACAAGACCATATAGACAGGACGTCTTCTCTCTTTAAGCTTTTATCCCACCGCCATCCAGAGGGGAAAAAACATGCTGCAACATCTGACTGCATACTTTCACTTGGTTTTTTTTATGACAATGAAATCACTGTCAGCCTGTAAAAAAGGGTAGTTATTTAATAAAAAATAAATAAATAAAATACTAAACTCACTGCAACTGTATTAACACTATTATCATCACATTAAGTAATTTAGTAATAAAAGTAAACTTTAGTCCAAATACAGCTTTCTGAACATGTTTTATTCTGAAGTGGCTTATAATAAATACCTTGTTTTTTCAAATGACTAAGTCAGACATTGATACATAAATTGACTAACTGTAAATCTAACTTTAATTCCAAACCTCACTGAATCATGAGCTATTAGCACTTCATCAGTATTGCACATCAGTAAGGAAATCTTTTCAGTATGCTTTTAAACACTGACACACTGTAGAATAGTGCTATTTTAATGTCGACCATTCACTCCAATCCTAAAAACTTTTTTTTTTTCAAAAAATACAATTTCAGGACTTTAGCTAAATGTTTAATAAGCCATACTTTAAAATTAAAATTCAAAAAAATTCTATCACTCCCCCAGGTTTTGAATAATGTGCTTTCTTTTTCAAACAGGGTGTCAATGTTAAAACGTTTAAGTTACTATTTATTCCCCATCACAGGGTTTGAATATTTAATGTGGTCAAACATGTAGCAACTTCACAACTGGATATAACTAAAAACAAAAATACTCCATATGACAATCTCTGGTCCGGAAATCCAAATTTTATCCCGACTGCAACCTTGGTGTGAGGCTACAAGTTCATGAGAAATCATAAATAACATTCTGTTGATCTTCAGGTTATCAGCCAGTATTAATATCTGTGCAATGACACGTTTAAGGAGTGAAGAAATTATTTACTATTAATCAGCTCTATTACAAAACGAAATTTACTTCAAAATTACAGCGGAGCAAAAATGTCAGACCAAGTAAAAAAACAACAAAAAAAACAGAAATGTATGTAACATCCTGCATAAAAGGCTGATGAACTAGGAGAAGCTGTCAGCAAACACCTGCAAGGGAAAATATCTGACCATGAACAGGCACATAAAACTCAACGATGAATCACACTAAGACAACCAGCTGGTTTTTCACAGAAAAAGCCAGGTGGACAAAGTACAGGTTCAAAGTTGCATAAAGCACCTGTGCAACAAGTTGTATGTAATATTTCTTTAACAAAAACAAGTTGAATAAAAGTTAATGAATGCATGTTTCCAAGAAACATCACTTTTAATAGAGTGTTACAAATACCACCTGTAAAGGCAACTCAAGTCATGGTATCTCTTTATTTCATTGACCATCAACAGAAGTCTGCCAAGAGTAGTGTTTTTTTTTTTTTTTTACAAAAGTCTTGATACTTCCTCTTGGCAAACTTGACATTACCTCAGCAAATCTATTGTGAATATTGTGGGATGTTTCTGGCAACAACCCCCTAATTCAAGGTCAAATGTAAAGAAATAAAAGCATTAAAATAGAAACCTCCAAGACAAAAAATGTCTATGAACTATAGGCAGTCTTGGTCATCTCATATGAATGTATAATCCTGCTTGTATGTCTCTGCACACACTGAGTCTAATTGTATTGATAAAAACTATTACTGACCCTTTTTTTGCTGTATGTCAATAGTGGATTTTGCATGTTTCTAAGTAATTAGCAATGAGGCTATCGATATAAGCTACATGAACTAGCCAGCCAACTCTTTTATATCAGGCCTACGGATTCTACTTGTTGAAAATAAATTGTCATCGCTCGTACATTTATACAAAATAGAGCTGGATCTAGTGTCTTCAGACACAAAGATCTCTTCCCTTCAGTCTCAGTAACAGGGTTTTATTCTTTCATCAGATGTTCTTCCGTACGCTTACAGCCACAGAGTTCCCGTATAGCAGTCTGTCCCTCTCTCGCACATCCTCCTGCAGCTTCGCCTCAGCCACCCGGAGCTGGCGGATGGTCGCCTTCATCTCCTTCATCTTCACCTCCATCAGTGCGATGATGTCCCGCTGCTCGTTCAGTTTCCGCAGCAGTTCAGCAGACGTGGTGCCGGTGGTCAGTGAGTACGAGTGGTCCAGCGGGCTGCTGGTGACACTGACGTACTGCACGGGCTGGTGCTGAAAGGAAGATGCGGTTTCCACCGTTGAATCGTCAGCGGTCAAGTCGTCTGAGTTCTCTATCGGCGCTGAGAAACATGTCCCCTCCGACTGTGCAGGCAGCCGCGCCGTGCCCAGGTACTCCCCGTTTTGGCCTATCTGAACCACGGTGATGGTGTCGTCGCTCGCCTCACCGCCGGTGTTGCCCTCGGCTCCTTCCGCCGTGTTGCCCAGGACGTTTGTGATGACAATCCCGGAGGTGGCTGCAGCGGCGGGAGCAGGCGCGGACACTTTCCTGCCTCTGCCCCGCCGACTCCTGCGCTCATTCACGCCCCTCAGAGGGAAGAGGGACGGGACTCTGATGGTGTACGTCTTCCTCCCGCCGGCGAAATGCACGCTGCACACTCGGTGTCCTGTAGTGGGCTGGAAGGTGCTGAAGCAGCCGCTGACACCAGCCCGGGAGATGTTCCTGAGCCAGATCTCCCTCAGCGTGGTGTCTTTGGGAAATGTATAGAAGCGCAGCTCCCGGTCCCGATGCGAGTTGTTATAGCAACCAGGCACGCAGCAGGTGAACCCGGGCATGTTACCTTCAATGCCAGACCTATTCACGCGGTCCTCGGCTTAAAATCTGGATATTTAAATGTTGTTTCTTTATTCTATGCGTTGTTATAAAGCTCAGTGGCCTACAAGCGGAACTACACGTCCCACAACGCTAACAACTTCCTGTTTATTTTTTACCCAAAGTGAGTCGCTCTTGCTCGCACGAAGGCTGAATCCACCCGTAATTAACCGGACTGAGATCACATGGAGCCTGTATTTATGATGAATTCGAGGCAAATATTTTATTTTCGGTGGTAAATGGCTTGTTTGGTCTTTCGCGGTGTTATCAAGCCAACCGTCCTACATCGAGAACTAAAAGTCCCATAAGTCCTTGCGCGTATTGTGCGCCAAGTCCTTTACTGCATTACTGCCCCCCTGTGGTCATTACGTGGTAGCGCAGTTTTGTTCTCAGCTGAGTTAAGATTTCGTATCCATTATTTTTGCAAGTATAATAAAAAGTTAAACACTTTTTAATTCCTAAGTAATTTAGAAAATGAGCATTGCTGCCCAGTAGGCTATTGGTACAATTATTAATAGTGTCAACGTTTAAAATAATTTCATTCAAAGTTATAAACTAATGACATGACCAGAGTCAGAATCGGTTTTTATTACCACGTACATTTACAATAACTAAGTACCTCAAAAAAATAAAAAATGAGGAGCATTAGCATTATATAAAACAGTATTTAATATTAACATTTTGTGTTTTTAATAAAAAACACAAAATGTGCAAAGGGAGCATGAAAGAAAATAAAATACAGTATAACTCTCACTGATAGAAGATTATAGCCAAGTGAGGAACTTCTATAACACAGACAGTATCCTAGCTAAACAGATAATGTAATTACATTTGAAATTTGAGGTTATTTATGTATTTAGTACTTTAATTTCTTATTTTTGAATAAAGAGATGTTTCCTCATTTATTTAGGATAACGTGTTCATATTATCTTCTTTAGTGTATTTTTTGCACTTTCTTTTGTTTAATTCCGCATTTGTATATTGTGTCTTTATGATTGTGAATAGTTTGTTTTGAATGTCTTCTTTCAATGTCCCCGTTTCCCTTTGTCAAAATACTGTTGATGTCTTGTGTAAAGTAGGATACAGCTAGCCTTGCCTATATTACGCCTGTAAGGCTCAGTTATAGTATTGTTACTGAACCTCATCTAAAGAAAAAAGATGTCAAATAAGTTTCTTTTCCTCGTGTTGGGTGTTTGTGAATTATTTCCGGCTCAACTGTAGGAGGCTGTGTCCCTGTTATTTGAATCTCTGCTGGCGACTCATCTCCTCTCTCTAGTAGTATCTTTCTCAGCTGTAGGTGGCTGTGTTCCTGTTATGTGATTCTCTGTTGGCGGCTCATCTCCGCTCTCTTGTAGTAGGTCTGGTCGTCTCCACAGCGCCCCGTGGTTGCTAGTGAAGTTACCATTAGCAACTGGACAGCGCCCGGTGGAGCACATCTTACTGCTGTCGATGCTGTCCTTGTAAAACCAGTACGTAAGCTTTTTTCCCCATTTTTTTTAACAAGGTACCTTTTCCACTCTTTGATGAATAAAATGCAGACACAGACTCTGTAAAGTAACAAGTTTATCTGGACCTTTTTGAGCTCACTTTGCGGCTGTCTGGCCGGCTAGCTGAACGAGCTAGCAAACGATACCTGTAACATTAGCTAGCACTGAGTGGGAGTAAACTGTAGCTATCCGGAGCATATGCGCCTATTAGTGTCAAATGACTGTATACTGTCTGTTTGAGTCGTGGTTAAAATGTTGGCCAATGCCCAGGTTATTATCTATATTCGTTTGACATGTATTTGGTATGTGATGACCCGTACTTTTGTTACTTTCCAGTGGTGTTCGTGTTAGAGAGAGAGAGAGACAGAGGCTTCACCTGCTCTCAGTCTGGTTACTATTTGCTTACGGAGCTTGAAAGGCTACATAGATACTGCAGGTGCACAGGGACACATCAGTCTGTGATTGTACAAGTCATGCTTCAGGGAAACAAGTGACTTCAGGTAGGAATATCTCTTACAAATGTTTTTTTCTTATAGCAGCACACCCATTACTTTTGGCTTTTTTAAAAAATACAACTTCACGAGAGCCCCACTTTAAAGCTATACAGAGTAACAACTGAAGCCCACACCAAAGATTCAGACCGTTACAGATGGATAAAGACATTAGATGAATGAAGAGTAACGAGGGTCACAGACTCACCCAGCCACACACACACGTTTATTTTTTCTTTATCTGAGTGAACAACCAGCAAACCACTAACTAAAAGGTCAAGTCATTTCTCTGTGTTCATTTTTTGGTACCTTTATGCCACAGACTTAAGTGTTTAATCTGACAAAAATTGCACTTGCTTCAGAGGTAGCGATGGCGTTTACTTTTGGTGGGTGTGGGTTGTTTCAGGAATGGCATGTTAACTATGCAGCAGGACACAATGAAAGGAGCTGTCACAAAGTGAACTGTCCCAGACTTCCATTGGACATGGTTTTCTTGTTTGATGGCACAGTCACCCGTGTCAGTTCGTTTTCCTGCGTTGTTGTGTAAGGACAGTATTAAACTACTTTTGCTGAATGACTCACGGTGGATTTTAATATGTGCTTTTATTCTTACAGGTATTTCCAGCTCTCCTTGGTTTTCATACTCAGTAAAGGGCTTGACAGATGAGTGAATCATAAGCTGTGGAGATATTTATGATGCTGACCACGTTTAACATGTCAAGTAGCTGAAATTGGCACGACTATGCTGCCAGGAGTTGGTGTATTTGGCACCGGGAGCACAGCCCGGGTGCTGGTCCCATTATTAAAAGCTGAAGGCTTTGACATTCATGCACTCTGGGGTAGAAGTGAGGAGGAAGCGCGCTGCTTGGCAAAGGAGCTTGGCATCCCATTTCACACCAGCCGATCTGATGACGTCCTTCTGCACCAAGACGTCGACCTGGTTTGCATCTATATTCCTCCCTCGATGACAAGGCAGATTGCTGTCAAAGCACTGGGTAAAAGATCATAAACACTTACACTGATATTCTAAGTAGTTTTTCTATTTAATGGTCTGCATTGTCTTAACACATTAGTCATTTTTAATATTTGAAGCTTTCCCATTCATCCAACACAAGCCATGAACATGCAGCATTGCTCTGATATCATAATAATAGCTTAGTTCTTCTTTTATTTGGCAGTTTTGAGATTTGGGTTTAAAGGCCTAAGTTTTCTAATGTGACCTGTCCCAACTGGGCGTGGCAGGTCGGCCCTTTGACCGATCAGTGCTCCCCACAAGATGGACTTTTAAAAAATGGCTGAATTTCAGTGCAATCTATTTCTTAAGGTTCATCTTTGAGATATTAGCAGAGACGATTGAAACCTTGACATCAGGGAATGAAGCAACTGGAGGGGAAAAGCTAAGATTCACAGAACAAAAGACAAGAACTTCAAATTCTCCACATTTCACCCCTTTTATCTACATATTAAAAAACAGCATATAGTTATAGCATATCAGTTGAGATCTGTGAAGTGAATTCGTTGTATCTGATGGAATTCCTGAGCGTTGACCTCAGCTTCCTGTTTTAGTTGCAACTTCCTCAGCGAGTCCCCACCAAAGGACTTACACACAGATTTACCTCCCAGAGATCATACAGTATTACAGGGTCCTCATCTCTATGTGTGAGAAGTATGCTTTTCCTCCACGCTATCATTTTCAATTGTAGGACAATATTTACATTTTGTGTAATCCTACCATACCGCAGGAACTGCAGAGGAATACCATCTAAGGCAATCACACCCACAGTGTCACAGAGTCAAGCTTAACTGTAGGTCATTCAAAAAATGTGACCATTTTTAAGAGACTAAAGAGAGATTTGGAGGCTGACTCTTACTTTTTTTTAATGAATAGGAAAGCTGTTTTCAATGTAGGTGGAAATACAGCATGTAAAACATAACATCAACACTAATCCACAACTAACACATTCCAGAGAGTAAACGCAGTCATCATAATCTTCTCAGCATCACCTGCAACATCAAATATAATTCAGAGAAATAAATGTATCACTGAATAGTTCTGTCACTGTGGTCAGACTTATCACAAGGTATTAGAGAGTTTTATTATTATTATTTCACTTTATTTTAAGTGTTGGATGTGTAAGGTTGTATCTTTATGAATTTTAAGAAATATACATTCTTGTTAAATTCTCTCTCTCTCTCTCTCTCTGCAGGTATAGGTAAGAATGTTGTGTGTGAAAAAGCTGCAACAGCTGTGGATTCATTCAAGATGGTTACAGCAGCCAGATACTACCCCCAGCTGCTCAGCATTATGGGTAATACCCTTCGCTTCCTACCGGCTTTCGTTGCGATGCGCCAGTTGCTGTTGGAGGGTTACGTTGGTGAAATGCAGGTGTGTGATGTCCGAGTCTACGGCCCAAGCCTCCTGGATCAGTCATATGGCTGGACGTGTGAGGAGTTGATGGGAGGAGGCGGTCTACACACTGTCGGCTCTGCCATCATCGACCTTTTAAGTTATCTGACAGGTGCACGGGCCCAGCGTGTTCATGGTTTATTGAGGACATTTGTACAACAGAACAGTTTGATCAGGGGTATTCGCCGTGTCACCAGCGATGATTTCTGTTTCTTTCAAATGTTGATGGGCGGAACTGTTTCAAGCTCTGGTGGCGTCTGTTGCACTGTGACTCTGAACTTCAACATGCCGGGGTCATTCCTGCACGAGGTTATGGTTGTTGGGTCTTCAGGAAGACTGGTTGCCAGAGGGACAGAGCTGTATGGTCAACGTAATGGGAGTAAAGGTGAGGAGCTGTTGCTTGGCGACAATGGGTGGACAGGACCCGAGGTGAAAGAGATGCCTCTGCCTCACCTGCAGGGGTTGAACGCAATGGTAAAATCACTGAGACAGTCTTTTCAGTCTCATGAGGAGCGCAGGTCATGGGAACGAGGCCCTGTTGCCATGGCGCCAACATTTGAGGATGGTCTGTACGTGCAGACAGTGGTGGAGGCGGTAAAGCGGTCCAGCTGTACTGGAGAATGGGAGTGTGTGGAGATCATGAGTCAAGAGCCAGATCCTAATCACAACCTGTGTGAGGCTCTACAGAGAAATAAGAACTAAGTCTTTTTAAACACCTGGTGCAACACTACTACAAAACTAAGCTCTGAATGTTTCCCTTTAACTCTGCTGCTCACGCAGTTTACATGACTACTTCCTGCTTTAACATCTGATATAAGAAAACTTAACTGTCAGGAATATCTTTACTCTCACAGTTTTTGGGTTCATACACTTAAGTTCAATAAACATAGCTCCATTATTCTGGTTCTTAATAGAAGACATTATAATATACATATTTATTTTTGTCACTTTTGAACGTAAATCAGCTGTACTACTCTCAGAAAACCAACATAAGTTTTTTTCTTTCACTGAAGCTTGACTTTGTAGAGGCATGACTGCAACTGTCCCATTGAAAAATAAAGATAAACATCACGTCAGGTAGAAACCAAACTTATGTTAGAGGCCAGTCTTTCATATTTGAGCTAAGTTGCCAACATACATCTCGCTATTTTAAGAAGGATGTCGGTTTTTGTATTTTCTTACTTCAAATGTCATCCTTGTAGTTGGACAAGAGCACAGCTCTTTCTTAGGTAAGAGGATTTTTTAAATGTCCTTTTTCAAGCATTTTTTTCCAATGAAGTGGTTGAAGAGTTGGAGATTATTATACACCAATACATTGTTGGCAGCAGCCAAACACGATATTTTCATTTGAATACGTTTTTAAACAGTACAGGTTGGAGTGATAAGCAGACTTCTTCAGCAGACTGATTCTATTCAATTTACAGCTGAGATGTTTATGTAGTTTGGTGTTCATTTATTCACAACATTTATAGCACCTTATTCTAAAAGGAAGAGTTTACCTCAGACAGAAATGTAAATGTCAGGTCAATGATTTGACTAACAAAATCCTCTCTGTGTGTTAGTGTGTTGACTGGCAGAATTCAAATGATGTGCTACTCAAGCTCTTATTTAGAATAAGAATTATGGAGCTGTTTAGAGTTTACTTTATTATTTTTAATGCGTAAGATGCAGATTTTAGTGGGGATGATTGTATGACTTGTTTGTGGGTATTTGTCTTGTGGCATATATAAGAAACCAGGGATTAAGTTAAATAAGCTATGTAGAGTAAATCCATTGTTTAATTTTTAGCATTACCGCTCAAAATTCCTGATTCTGTAAGGGATCAATTTTAAATGTTGAAAGTTGTACTTTGAGCCAAAGTGTGAAAAGTTTGTAGTTTCCTTTTTTGCAGTTGTTATAGTGAGCTGAAGTTCATGACGGATTAAAATTGTCACGTTTGTGGTGGAAAATATATCTAAACTTTAAAAGACTCATCCATGTGCTCAGTATGTCAGATATATCCACCGTGAAGAAGGAAACTACCAACTTGAACAGCCCCGTCAAATTGCGTGATGCTGAAAGTTCAGATAAGATTATCACTGATTAGCAACTTTTTAATGTCCCAACTGAAAGCAAAGGCTGAAGGAAATTTATGCTAAATTAGTTTAAATGTGTTCAAAAGGTTTGTTTACATGTGTCAACCCGAGAAGTAATTTTATTTGTTTATAAAAAATGTGTTTAATGCTATATATGGTTATTACACATGTTGAAATCCAGAGAGTGGCCTCCATCCACCTTGCTTTTCTGTTCATCCTTAAACTTTACTGATCGTTTCATTGAGTAGAATCACTGGATTTGATGTATGTGAGATAATAAATGTGTAAACTGAGTAAGAGCAGGGAGTGGGAATCGACTCCAGTGGTTGTAGTAGTCGTCTCTGCTGACTATCAGTCATCGTTTCCCACGCAGGAACTGTAGCTGAAAATACATGTTACATTCAATTCAAAAAACTTTTTGTCCCCAGGGGGCAATTCAAACGCTTACCTCACGCTTTCCCCACAGTGCTTTACAAAAACAATGCTTCAAGTTTACACTAAGTGTCTTTACATCTCTTTAGCCTGCAGGATGTTTCATACCCAGCTACTATTAAAATACATTCCAACTAAGTGTTCCCTTTATTCACAACTGATGTTTTTGTTTTATTATTTGCACTGGTAATTGAAACAATGTCACCTATTTAATATGCGGTGTGATGCTCATACCAGCCAGCTCACTGCACCAGTTCAACATGTCTGTATTAGGAAAGCTGTTTTGTATTTATTTAAATCTCAGTGTGGAGAAATTTTCCCAGCACTCATTGTTTTTGTTTGCAGCCTGTGAATTTCTGTTTTAAGCTGTTATATTTATCTTGTGTAGATGAAGTGTTGTTTTGATTGATATGGCTTTTTGAGCACAATGCGTTGCATTTCTTTGGCAAACTGTACTGTTTATCTGCCTGACAGATACTCTCTTTAATAAATACAGTATAATTAACTAATGGTCTTTGGTCATGGACTCATTCTGTTCAAATAAGTCTTTATTGATGAAAAAATAGATCTAAGATATGTGATGTAATATGTAACATCATTAACTTGTCTAATTTGAAAAGAGTCACTATTTCTCTGCATAAGCGTTGTGCTGTTTCAATGAACTGTGCTTTAAACTGTGTGCTTTTTTGCTGCTATCAAACGTGTGCTGCTGCCCTCTTGACCAGATCACTTCTGCGAAAGAGATCCTCGTTAGATTAATTATCTGATTAAATAAAGTTGAGAAAAAACAAGATTTAGAAAATCATTTTTTGAATGCACTTATCAAACCATGAATCCTGTTATAAATATCACTATTTTGTTTCCTTTAACTTCCTCTCTTTTCCTGTTGTACCACCTGTGTGGAAACTTCCTGATTTCTCCCTTTCTTTCCCCCTCCCCTTGATTGTTTGCTGTTTGCTGTCTGTCACTGATTAGTTAGATTAAATTCACCTGCTCACTGCTTATTTAGGACAGCGCTCCTTGAACTCAAGTTTGGACCTGCACATGAGTGCAAATTTAGCACTGGTGACCTTTTTTTTTTTTTTTTTTTTTCCTGTTATCTAATCCACTTTAATCTATCCTAAATACTTTATTTATTCATATTTACTTCAAAAATTAAATCTGATATGACATGTTTCTTGTGCTAATGTTATTTTAATTGTCATTCAGCACTGATGTTCGATAACATCCCATGTGTGTTTTTGTTACACTCATTATTGAACTCAAATGGATGATATAAACCTGTTCACCTTCAACTTAAGTTTCCTTGTTGGATTCATGCAGAATAATGTGTAAGTTCAATGTCACACTTTTTTAAATGGATGTTTTAAATCTCTTTAGCCAACCATTCTTAATTAATCATCCATAATGAAGATGCTAAAACGTACAACTAGAGAGTTGCACATTTAATTTAGAAAATTTAAAAAAAAAGTTTTTGAACTGTATAATAAAAATGTACAAACAACCTGGCATAACAACAGAGGTACAAGGAAAATTATTTCAATATGTATTATTTAATTGATAACTCGTTTAGAAAAACTGACAGGTTTTGTTTGTAACTTCAACAAAAGACTAAAATCCCCTATTAAATGCCCTATTTATTTTCGCTCTGTTCTCAAATTCTTACAGCCCAAATCATTGACACGATGTTTTTATACAGGTAGTAAAATATGTTCACACTAGTAGCTTTATTATTCATTCACAAAAGAAAATGTAATCACAATACACAATTTAGTTTCCCAAATATGTTGACCAATATATAAAACGGATAGATACAATTGCAAATGCAATAAAACGGTGAACATTATTAAGACGTTAAACCTGGCTGTTTTATTGTCTTTCTATACATTTGGTATACCATAGACATAATATATTATGTTATGTGGTATACTGTCTTTGATATATTTTCAATAAAGATTTTGAGGTGGAAAAAAATACCGGATATGACGTTTCTGCCACCGCAATGCATCATGGGGCTGAGTGTAGCATAACAAGAGCAAACCTAAATTATGTGTTTTTTTTATTTCCTATTCAAGTTAATGCAGACACTTTTTTTTTTTCAAAAGTAGTTGAAAACAGTGTGTAAATTAGTCGGAACAGTCGATAGATAAACAGTCAGTGAAGAGTTTCTCCACGCAGACTCAGATAGTCCGTGCATTGTTTGCGCTGTACATTTATATATAATACATATACATAAACCATACTGTAAACATACTCTGGGCTAAACCTCGGCCATGCTGAGAAGTCGGAGAGTCAAACATCCCACTAAGGCCGCCAGGGAGCTGAAAGGCTGTGTGTCTGAGGGAACCTTCATCCAGGACCATCAAGACATGGAGACAGACACTGAACACTTCTGCTCAGGTATGGTTTCTTTCATCACAGCTTTCCCTGATTAATATTTGAAAAGCCTCTGTAAACACAGAAAAGCACGTTTTGCTCTTGATAGAAAAAAAAAACACAACAGTCAAACAACCTAAAAAATTCTCATTGAGACATGTATCAGAATCAGGGTTTTTTTGCCAAGTACATTTTACATATACAAGGAATTTGTCTTGTTGGTACGAAAGAAAAAAACATTACTAAAATAACAAGTACTTAAATAAAGTAAAATATGAAAAGGAATTACCAATATATAAAATATAAAACATAATTTAAAAGAAGTTAAATATAGAGAATAATAAAAAACACAAAATGTTCAAATGGTCCATGAAAGAAAATATTCACAAGTGTGGATTACTTTGTTTCACTAAATTTTAAAAAGCACATTTTGGAGGAAAACAATCTAGAAGAAAGTACATCATTTGTTTAAGTTAATCAGGCTAATGTTAGATGTCCAATGTTAGCAAAAAAAACAAAAAACATCACAACATGGCACTGATGAAAAGGCTGCTGGACATTAAGTAAAGTATCAGTAGTTACCTAAAGGTTGCTAAAAGAACATCAGAATGTCATTTGACTCGTCTCTACATCTTGGGCAATGGTGACAAAGAGGAGCATCAGTGCTTTATAGCACCTTTTAAAGCTCATGGACTTATCTGAAGATCTTGAACCCTTCTAACCTCTTCTCCAAAAAACTTCTTCAGTTTTAAAATAACCAATGGACGGAGCTAGAAATGTAAGCCTCTGTGGATCATTAGGGTGCTAATGATCAAGGATGGTCACATGAGACTGGTTAGCTGAGTCGTTGACCTAGTTTTGCCTAAAGTTGTTTACACCCCCACTCAGGTCATCTGTGGGTCAGTGGGGTCACATGTTCCGAGGTGGGACAAGGGCTTAGGTTTTTTGTGAGAGATTATTCAAAACAGGATATTAGTTTGGGGAAAGATGGTGTCTCAGACTACCAACCCGGTTGAGGGATGTTTTTTCCCACTTAACATAGATGGATTCTTGAAAACCCTTTTCAAACCAGCTGTCTTCCTTGGCCATGAATGTGCACCATGACATCTAAGGATTTTCTTTTGTCCTTCAGATGTAAGTGGGCAGCAGAATCCTGTCCTGTGGAGCTGGCTTTCCTTTGCTGGGCCATGCGTTTGTAGCACAGTGGTTGTTTCGTCTCTCCAATGTAGAAGTCCCTGCACTCCTCAGTGCACTGAATAGCATAAACAGCATTGCTTTGCCTCAATGTGTTGGATGGTTTGAAGTGTACCAGGATGTTGTTTCCTTAAAGAACCCTCTTTAGTTTTTTATTAAGTCCAGACACGTATCACATTACATTTTTATCAATGTTTGTTTTTTACGTCTTCCTTGTTGGTGCTGTGATCAAGGCCAGGTTCGGTTATCCACAAGTTTGAAGTGCTTACAGTACTTAAGGCGTTTCTGTTCCTTCTCTCTTCATTCTGTCCTTTTACATTTTGCTTTATGTTGTAGGGTTTTGATGACACAAAGCTTATGTTGTAGTGGATGGGAGGCCTAATAAAGTAGACATTGGTCTGTGTGGTCAAGTTTGAACCCACAACCTTCTTGCAACCTCTTGCACTAAGAGCATGCAAATGTCTTCTTTCATGTTATGATAAATTCAGTTTGACGTTTGTCTGACAAAACCCCAATCTAATGGGTCACATTGAGCCAGGGGAATATTTACTGGTTATTTTTTTTCCCAATATCTGACTTTTTATTCACAAACCAGATTAATCAATCATTATCAACCCTGATTATAACTTTGTTTCCTCTTCTTTATCTCAGTGGAAGTGGCGCTGGAGGATGGAGACTCTGATAACCTTACCATGGGGAATGAAGTAGAAGTTAATTCTGCCATCAGTGACATTCTGAAAGCTGAACATGCACACCAAATGACAAATGAAGACGCGGATAGTGACTTTATTGTCCCTCGTAGGCGGAGTACCCGCAGCGTGATCTGGAGGCACTTTGACTTCTTGGAGAGTTTGTCTGCGGCTCGTTGCCACATTTGCAAGAAAAGATTGCAGTGCTCTGAAGGCGGCAGCACCGGCAATCTGCATCGACACATGTCTAAGAGACACCCATTGGAGTTTGCACTGATTTTTTCTAACGAGCAGAACCCACAGCCATCCCACTCAACACAGGGCTCAGATGCTGCTGAGGACACATCGACACAACCAGAGACTGTCGGGGTGACAGAGAAGACAGAATTTCCAGGTGATAATTAAGTTTGAAATTAATTCTGAGATTTTCACAGCATGTTTCTGATTTAGTATAAAACAAATACACTTAATTCCCACCGCTCATTTATTGATAAAAGATCAATAAGATGCTTGGATTATTTATAAAAGGAAAATATTTTGAATAAACTACATGATCGCAGAGAATGAATTGCTAACATTTTAAAAATGTTGATTAAGTGATGTAGCAAGCAAAATAAGTATGTGCTTCTCAAATTGAAGGCTTTACTGTCTGCCTCAATTGAAGAATTCTTTTAATGAAGTTAAAATAATTCTTTATAAAAAATACATCACATCTTTATCTATCATTTACCACATGGTGCAATTGTAATTATTACTTTTTTTATTTATCAGATGTTTCAATGGAGGATGGAGACTCAGGCAACCTCAACACAGTGATTAATGCTGATATCAATTCTGCCATTAATGGAATCCTGGAAGCTGCAAAAGGAGGTCCAGCAGAACAAATCACAAATTTAGAGCTGAGCAGTGACCCCCCTATGACACGTAGACGGAGTAGACGGAGCGTGATTTGGAAGTACTTTGAACGTTTGGACAGTTTGGATGCAGCTCAGTGTTGCATTTGCATGAAGAAAATACAATGCTTTGAAGGCGGCAGCACCAGCAACCTTCATCGACACATTTCAAAGAGACACCCGGAGATGTTGTCACAGCTTTGGACTGATGGGCAGAACCAAAGTCTTAACGGGGGCACACCTGCCCCACCAGAGCCTATTAGAGCAACAAAGAAGAGCCCATGTCCAGGTGATATTTTGATTCTTTCTGCTGTGTATAGCCCTATTCAGAATGCCAGCGTAACGTGTCACCGACAATCTAAATGCCACAGAGGCAAAATCACGGGACAAAGTGATCCTGCCTTGTCCACAGAGGTAGTAACAGAGGCCACGTGGTTTCAGCAGAGGTGTGTGTGTGTGTGTGTGTGTGTGTGTGTGTGTGTGTGTGTGTGTGTGTGTGTGTGTGTGTGTGTGTGTGTGTGTGTGTGTGTGTGTGTGTGTGTGTGTGTGTGTGTGTGTGTGTGTGTGTGTGTGTGTGTGTGTGTGTGTGTGTGTGTGTGTGTGTGTGTGTGTGTGTGTGTGTGTGTGTGTGTGTGTGTGTGTGTGTGTGAATTTACAGACTGGGACACCAATGTTACGCCAGCGCAGTATCAATATCAATGTAGAAGGACTTGATGACAGATGACTTTACTTACGGCACACACAAAAAAGCAGTCTGAAAAGGGCTTATATTTGTAATTTATTCTTGACTTTTGTTAAAGGCATGTTGCTGAATTACAGAAAAATGCAAAGGTTTTGTTTACCCAATCCTAAATGAAATCAAACTGAAATTCAGGAAAATAATCAATTTAAAATCAGTCTGTATGATCAAGAAAACCATGATGGTAAACCTGACCGGAATGGCAGTATTTGAATGCTTTAAGTATTTCATGCAGTGGACACATTTGGTTTAGTATCACAATAATAATAAAGGTAGATGTTTTTATCAATTAAACATCAGATTTGAAATAACATTCAGTTTAACATAATGAAAAGATAACATACACGTGGAGAAGATTGTATGTTTTAACAGCACTTTTTTCTTATATTAAAATTGGGAACAAAGTTAAAGAACAGGTAACTATCATCGAGTTCAAACACTTTATAAATATACTGAAGTTCTTGACCAATCCGCTAATTGTGTTGTCACTTAGTTTTCTCAGGAAGAAAGCAGTTTGGTGTACCAGCTACTGTACTACAATCATCTAATGAAAGCTGAGTACCGGAAGATTGATGGAACTAAACATTTGTCCTTCTTCTTACAGGTGTGTTTAAGTTTTCGAGAGCCTCTGAAGGAGAGATACGTTTGTTGAGGAGGGAGCGGGAGCTAATAGAAGCTCTGAGGAGAGCGCAGAGGGAGGAGGCTCAAGCTCTGCTACAACAGAGGGAGCTGATTGAGAAGCTGCGTGCGGTGAATGCCAGGGAGGCAGCTGCAGAGAAGGAGCAAATTGAGTCATTGAGGAACGCACAGATGGAGGAAGCTAAAGACTTGAGTAAACAGAGGGAAGAGCTGCAGAAGGAAAAGGCTGAGTTGCAGAAGAAATGGGAAGAGCTTCAGCAGCAAAGCTAGGGATGAATTTTGTTTGACCTCCTGTCTCAGATCAAACAACAGGACGGACATGTTTCTATCATCACTGACTTCAGACTTCCTACAATTTCATTCAGGACTGATTTCCAGCTTTAATAATGTAAAAAATATCAATTTCACTAAATATTTGTTACAATCAAATAAATGGAAATACAAATGGTGTTGCTATCCACTCCTTGTGTCTGTAGTAGAGCATCAAGCTGATGCAAAAATTATCACGGGAAATAAAAATGGATCCTTCCAGGAGGAACCTACTGCATAACCAGTTTCTCCAGGATAACTGAAATATTAATGATGCGAAAAACATTTTTCTCACTCTGATAACTTTTGGGAATCAGCCACGCTAAATTACAACTAAATTGAGTCCATGTTCCATCCCAGTATTCCCATATTCTTATCTCAAATCAATGTAGGCACTAACTTCAAGTACTTGGGCATCAAACATTACACTTTTTATCTTGATAAGAATTGGTGCTTGGTGTATCAGAAGTGTCTGGGGCAGATACTCGAGAATACATCACAATCTAAGTGTAATTATAAGCACAGTAAAGTGCAGCTAACCCCAAGATTGGTGTTTTTATTTTTAGTTTGTAAGGTTGGTATAACCCAAAAATAGGCTGCTATACTCATACTTGAATCTTGATAAAGTGTCATTATCACTTTATTGTGTGTGATCCTTAAAGTCAGCTTTCAATATGGTGCTCAATAAAGCAAAAATCAAGCATGTCTGATTAAATAAAACAATTATTGCAGATTGTCCGGTGAGACCCAGTTCTTGAAATGAGTGCACATTTGGTTAATTTGTTGAAATGTGTTTAAACCTTCATTTAAAAGGAAATCATTACAAATGTTGGATTTACTTCAAATAAAATGATGTACAGCGCATGCGTCGTATTAACAGTTTTATGTCCCAGAGATTAACCTCTCAGGAGGTGTATAAGGACATGTAGTGTCAAAACAAGACCCATAATGCCTGTAGGTTGATGTTGAATTGAAACACAGACAGTGAAATATCTATATTAAGAAGTTGAAATGATCCTTAGATGAGGAGGAAGGGTTTCTTCCCTTTAGGTACCCTTAGAGGACCTGCCTGACAGGCTGAACGCAGGGAGTACTTCGCCCTGATTACGTGGGCTTTTCCTGAGTCGTACGTCTCTGTCCGGAAGATGGCTGACAGCGGACCCGTGGTGGCGAAAAGATGCGATTCTGGCTCAGTGGCTTCAGTGAGTATGGACACCATCTCAAGCCTAACGGAGCTGGAGGACCTGGAGAAAGTTTACGAGCAGCTCTGTGCAGAAGAGGTTCGTATAAAGAGTCGTTAACGAGAGTTTGTTCGACGTGGCCATTCACTGACGTCACCACGGCTTCCGGGACTCTGCTGCTGGATCAAAACAATACTCGCAGACGCGCTGCACTATATTAACACATACTGCACTATATTAAATGATGGCACACTGAGTCATTAACAAACAATTTCAATTTCCACAGTAATATTTGGGAATTTATTTTGTATCTTTTTACCAAACTAAAAAAAACGAGAGGCGTTATTAGCTGAGCCAGAACAAAATACAACACTGTCAAAATGTGTGAAGGGTCAAGTGTTGAATTTTTGCCCCCAAATTGTAGTCGTTTTCTTGATTTCGACTCTACAATCCATGCAAATGTGACCCTCTGGTGACTCTTTTTGTTGAACCATCCTGCCACAAAAGAC
Organism: Symphodus melops; assembly: GCF_947650265.1. Lineage (NCBI taxonomy): Eukaryota > Metazoa > Chordata > Actinopteri > Labriformes > Labridae > Symphodus > Symphodus melops. The sequence goes on along the minus strand of NC_136693.1, from coordinate 14,678,116 downwards.
AAATGATTTCAGACACGTTTTAGAGTACTTCATATGACACGAACACAACTCCTATTCAAAATTAAACCAATCATTTTATTTACCTGATAACCATAAACTATAACTATACTATATCTTGTTTCAATTTTATTTCAATTTAGCAAGTCTTAATCCCTCTTCTTAAATGTGTCTGTGTCGGCACATTTTAGATATATTGATTTAAAGGTAGATCTGAGATTATCACACATTTTTTTTTATCACATTAATTGAAACAAAAAAAACAAACATACAGATACCAGACACACCATTTATAGAATGGCATTTTATTGGTTCTATGTACAAAGTAAATGGTAATGGTTTGTCCATATTATGAATGTGTTGTAAGCTTAACAAACAAAGAAAAGAAATAATGGCATTAAGATCGCTAAATTAAGCAATAGATTCATGCTCTGGTTCCAAAAGAACATGTTTTTATGATCTGTGTGATGTTGAAAGATTATTCAGCTACCGATAATATCTGTTCTGATCATCTCCTTTCTCATCAGATAGCCATATGCGAGTGTGTGCATTCGTTGACATTTGTTGAATAATTCCTGCGCCTTGTGATGATAAGAACACTTAGGTGTAAATCTCTTTTTGCTGTTTATCACATACATTATTCCTCTCCTCTAATGCAGAAAGAAGTGGAAGCTGAGCTGGGAAGACTGGTGGGGCAGGAGGGGTCTATCCACACAAAGATGCTGGCGCTGCAGAGGATGGGGTACAGATCAATGAAGTTGAAGAAATTACCTGATAACCATAATTTATCTGCACATCAAACCTCATTATCTGTGCTCTGTTGTAGGCCAAACCTGCAATTGATTGGAGGAGATGCCAGCCAGCTGTCGGGCATGATCACGTTTACCTGCAGCTTGGCTGAAAACGTTAGCCGCAAAGTCAGACAGCTAGACCTTGCAAAGGTAAGTAATCGCATGTTGATTCTACATAACCAACAAGTATGTATTTCCCTGCAAAGGGCACTGTTGTTGGTTTAAACAAGTTATTCATCACATGAAAAGTTGACGCAATAAAGAAACTCTGACAAATTCATAATTTTCAACTTTTTGCTGAGTGTGAGAGTTTCAGATTTTGTTTTCTTAATTGAATATTTAATTTTACTGCCATGTATAGGGTGATGATAAACAGCCACTACATTAAACTCAGATCATTAATAAGATGAGTTTCAAAAAGATATTAAGAAGCAGAGTTATGAAAAAGGAAATCAGTTTGGTAAACATGTGACATCTTACATGTTAGTGTGAATGATATTTGATCGACTAAGTTAGAAAAATTTCAGTCTAATACTTAAAGGTAAACTACTGTTTTAACCATCTTCGTTCTCTTGTCACTATGGATTGTAGTAGTTTTTGGTTTGTTGTTATTGGATTTTTTTTTTGCTTCTTTACTGATATTGTGAGTTAAGATTAATTTTTGCACGTTTTGTCTTGTTTACTTACTGTATAGACTACATGAAGAATTGTTATTGCAAAACCAACTAATGGGGATCCAAATAAATTCTGTATCTCTTTTTTGTAGACACGGCTGTATAACGTCATCCAGCGTGCTGATGACATCCTCGATCTGAAGTTTTGCACAGATGGTGTTCAGACAGCTCTACGTAACGAAGATTATGAACAGGCTGCTGCTCACATCCATCGATACCTCTCTCTGGACCAGTCAGTGATTGAGCTGAGCAGACAGGGAGAAGAAAGTACGAGTCCTCTCGCTTTCTGTCATAGTGAAGAAGTACTGTAATCTTACCTTTTGTGTAGATGTTGTTTTAGGTTTTGTTTAGTTTTATACGCTTGATCTTCCTCACTGCATTGTAGGTTGCAGATTAGATGCAACATAAAGTATGTCTATGTTTGCCCTGTAACACTACCGTTGTTTCATGTCTGCACAGGTAGTGCAGTGGATGCCAGTCTGATAATGCTGCAGGAGGCAGAGCAGAAGCTGAAGGTCATTGTAGCTGAGAAGCTGGATGAAGCTGTTGCAGCGGTTGACATCGTACAAGTTGAACGATTCTTCAAGATCTTTCCTCTGCTGGGCCTCCACAAACAGGGCCTGGCCCGCTTTGGACAATATCTCTGCAGTCAGGTCAGTAGTCTCTTGTCTAAGCATTGAAGCATCTTGAATTTCACTGTGGATCAATACAGTATCGATCGATCTATCTAAGTTGTAAGTAAATCATGACTGCATATGTAAACTAGCCCTAAGCTAACTCTGGTGCAACACATGAAATGGCAACATTTACACTATTCACAATAAGTTAGGGATATTTTAAGGTCCTCAGTGGGTTTCCTACATAAGGTGTTATAGGATAGGGAGGCCATCTTATTAGGGTGATAGACATGTGTTTTCCATGTCATGGTCTTACTGTGTACAGTGCACCTTAGATACACCTTACATAAATACAAAAAGACAAGCCTTTTCAATGTGGCTTCAATTTCAACATTCTGGGGGTATAAAAAGCTGGTATTTGTCAGCAAGTCATTTCCAGTTCATCATTCAAGCAGCCATGAACACTCAAAGTCACTTAACGGACGAGCAGCACCACCTGGCCATAATGCGCTTTGAAATGATCTAAGTTAAGCATTTAGTCTCTTTATTCTTTACTTTTTTTGAAGATTTATGAATTTATTAACTCGGGAATTCATTGATTTTGATGTTTCACCCACTTGATTTGTGTCAGCTTAATGCTATTATGGAACCTAGAATTTATTGAGCAATGGAGTACACAACCACCTATTTCACCATAATGTGATGGTGGAGTTGTTCAATCTGTGGAATGTCATGTGGTTATTTTGTCTTTTTTGTGTCTGTTTTCCTGTGTACTTACTTAGTTGTTATTATTATTATTATTGTTATTATTATTATTTGTTTATTTGTTCTGTATGACAAAAATGGTTAAAAAGTGGAAGACATTCTTAATTTTATAGTAAACCTTAAGTTATACTTTTGTCTCCAATAAAAATACGTTTGAAACAGAAAGCTTAATGCTTCAAAAGCACATGAATGACTTATCGCTTCTTGTTTCTTTAAAAACAAAAACATAAAGAGAAGGCAGTGTGAGTTTATCTGATGTTATTCAACTGATGGACTTGTTACATAACACCATACAGTAAATACAGATCTCACAAACTGTCTTTTTTAAGGTCAAAAATAGTAACGGATATATCCGTTTTCTCTGCCACAGCTTGCATCAAAGGCAGAAGAGAACCTGCACCTGGCTACAGGAGGAGATCTGGGCGAGAAGCGAGCACTGCTGGTATTTGCAGACACTCTGACGCTTCTGCTGGAAGGTGAACAAACAGGCCTGAAGCTCTGTGTGTGTCGTTAGTTCTCCTTTGTTTGCCTGGAATGCACTCTAGTAATTTGTTGGTGTGTATTCACAGGCATTGCTCGTGTGGTCGAGACTCATCAGCCGATTGTAGAGACATATTATGGTCCAGGCCATCTGTACACACTCATCACTCACCTGCAGCAGGAATGTGATCAGCAAGCCCAGAAAATAGTCGACAAGTTTATCCAGCAGAGAGAATACCACAAAAAGGTGTGTATAACTTCTTCACTATTTAAGATGATAGATTTCACTGCAACCCCGTACTCACTATGAACCTGTATCCATCCTGTAGTTTCAGATTGTCCAGAGCAGCATGATGAAGAGCATCCCCAGCGACAGGATCGAGCCCAGGTATTTGTGTTTTGTCTCAGCAGCTTCCTGTCCCCCTTGTGTTTGTCCCTGTTCTGTTTTTGTTGACACCTCTGTTTACCATGAACAGAGAGCTTGACCCTGTTCTGACAGAAGTGACCCTGATGAATGCCCGGGCAGAGCTTTACCTGCGCTTTCTACGACGCCGTATGCTGGCCGACTTTGAAGTTGGGGATGCTCAGAGTGTCACACAGGGTAGATTTACAAAACATGTGCTCATGTATACTATGCCCAGGTTCATTTTTTTTTATCATAAGGTAATAATCTTGTAAAATCTTTGAAAATAAATGAGTTGTATCTTTTAACTCTTTTGTCCACCCAGAACATCAGCAGAATGTGGAGAAGCTACTAAAACACTGTTTGCTAAGCAGGACAATGCAAGAGCTGATTGGCTACTACATCCCGATGGAGGAGTATTACATGAGAGAGTCTGTCAACAAGGTAACTCAGTTTTAGAGTCTGTTAGTCTTCATCATTTATAAGAGTTTGCTCAGGTCTGTAGATCTTATGTGAAGTGCCTTTTGTCTGTTACTCACCCAACATTAAGATTGAACTTGAACACTGAATATGTAAGTCTGATACTCTTGATCAACGACACACAAAAGTTTAATGTGCCACTCTGGCTGTAGTAGAGCAGGAGTCTGCATTTGTTTATCCACAAGGAGTCCATGCATCTTAGAAATTGTAGATGACAATAATAGCTAACTGTAAAAATGAACATTTACAATTAGCATCTAATATATTATTGCCGTCTTGAAAAGGAGGAGATGTGTCATATTTGGTTTATGAAATAATAAAATTCATCTTAAATCTTAAATCTTCCGTTATAGGCTGTTACTATGGATACATATGAGAAGGGTCAGCTAACCTCCAGCATGGTGGACGACTGTTTCTACATAGTGAAAAAGTGCATCAGCAGGGCGTTATCCAGCTCCAGCATCGACTGCCTCTGTGCGATGATCAACCACGCTAACTCTGTGCTGGAGTCTGACTTCAGGTGTTCCATCGCTTAATTTTTCTCTTGACATATTTGAAACATTTTCTGACTTTTTCTAAAACATTAAAACACATCCCATGCCCATATGAACCCCTCCTTGTTGTCTCTGCTCACCTGTCAGAGAGGTGTTGTATAATAAGCTGCGTCAGGGCTTCCCCGCTACAACGCTTCAGGACATCCAGCGTGGTGTGAGCAGTGCCGTCAGTCTGATGCAGAGCAGCTTACAGCAGGGCAAGTTCAACACGATGGGCATCGAGAGTGCTGAACACGCCAAAGCTGCTTTTCTGGTAATAGAGAAACACATACACACTTATAACATTCTCATTTTTTAGAGTTACTTTGTAATTGTTACTTTAGTTAATTGAGTTGCTTAGGCCAGCAACACTTTTATATTTTTTGTATGGGGTTATTTCAAACATACGTTAGTTAGTTATTTGATTAAGAAATAAAATGCACAAACAAAGATTTGTATGAGGAAGATTGGGCTTTACTTTCAGTAGTTTTTATTTGAAGAAATTTTGTTTTCAAAATGTAATTTGGAGAAAAGAAAACCAATAGCAACAACTGGCAAAAGAGCAATATACAGTCTTTTACCACTTAAAAAAAACCAGTAAGACATTAAGATAGACGTGAACAAGTAAAAAAAAACACGTCTATAATTCCAACAGACCAGTTCATTTTTCTTCCTATCATAGGTGACACTTAATAATGTGGAGGTGTGCAGTGAGAATATCACAACGTTAAAGAGGAACCTTGAGGTAAGGTTTACATCTCTCAAACCTCCTTATTCAGACTTTTTGTCATTGTTTGAAATATTTACTTTTATCTTCCCTTTCCCAAAAGAACGACTGCTCCAAGTTGTTCAATCAGGGCGCCGGCTCTGGTGACCAAGCCAAGATTGAAAGCTGTCTGTCTGACCTCGTCAACACATCCGCAAAGTTCAAGGATCTCTTACAGGTAGGAGACAAACATTGTTTGATCCATTATTTTCAGTTAAGAGTTTTGTATTTACACGTGTATTTCCATTGGCGATCTGGTATGTTTTTTTTTGTTTTTTTTGTTTTTTTCATTTAAAATCTTAATTTAGAGATGATAGCTTTTCAAATACTTGATGTTAAGGGCATTTTAAATTGGAAGAAAGGAAACTCCTTTGCCAAAGTCTGTCCTATTTTGCTAAGTGATACAACACGTGTATCCAGTGTCTTGTTAATGTAGTGTTATATTCACTATTGCTGCACGTTTCATGTTGTGATGTGATTTTATTTCACAGGAGGGCTTGACTGAGTTAAACACAACAGCCATAAAGCCTCAGGTGAAGCCCTGGATCAGCAGCTTCCTCTCCATCTCACACAACATAGAGGAGGTAAAGTTCTCAGAAAAAACCCGAAAATAAATCAGAGGTCATTAAACGTGTCACTGTAACTGTTTTTGTTCCTCACAGGAGGAGTTTAATGATTATGAAGCTAATGATCCCTGGGTGCAGCAGCTCATCGTAAACCTGGAGCAGCTCATGGCAGAGTTCAAGGTACACTGTCTGATCTCAGCTATTAGACTGAATATTAATGTTTTTCTTCCCTCCTGTATTTTAATCTTCTGTCTGTGTCCTCTCCAGATGTCTCTCTCTCCAGTTATTTACGACACTCTAACCAGCCTGATGACCAGCTTGATATCTATTGCAATGGAAAAGACTGTCCTGAAGTGCTCATTCAGCAGGGTGAGGAGCAGGGCTCAGCCACAAGGTGGCAGCTGGTACCCTCTGCGTCTTGTCACATAACATCAGTGACACATGTGGTGAAAATCCTCTAGCAATGATTTATTAATGAGTCCAGAAAGGCCTGCAGGAGAAGAAGCTTCCACTCTGCACGATAGCATTCCCCTATTTTTGCACAAAGAGATTATGGGAAACCTCTGTATAAATGCGTATACTTTATATAACCCATATTTAAATCCTTTATTTCTGTTCACTTCCTTATGTTTTGTTGTAGCTCGGAGGTCTGCAGTTTGATAAAGAGCTTCGGTCTCTGGTGGCGTACCTCACCACTGTGACCACCTGGACTATTAGGGACAAGTTTGCTCGTCTCACACAAATGGCCACCATTCTCAACCTGGAGCGGGTAATCAAGCTTGTTTTATATACATCAACACAGAAGGAGCATGGGTTCATCTAAACACAATTGATGAAGGACAAACATAGAAGTATTTCATTAATTCTACCTGTTAATTATATTATTGTAATGTGTACTTTATCAAGCAGCCTAAATTACATTATACACTACAGGTGAAGATTTGAATAAAGTAAGAGTCAAATGTTTTGAAGACATTTTGATCTAAAGGCTGATGTGTGCAGTTGATGCCTACATATGAATGGATTTCTTACCAAAACAAAATGAAATGTTTTATTTTTATTGTCATAATATCTACTTTGACACTAAAAGGGGGAAAATAGTAAAAATAAATAAAACCCCTTCTATTAGTAGGTGTGACCTAGATACAGTTTACAGGAGCTAAATTATAATAATACAGCATACTGTATTCTTGATAACACTGTTACTGTTAACTGGTAGATTATTCAGTGTCTAATAGGCTCTATTGTATTACATTTTTCAGTTCACTTCCCCTCAACCAAATAAAAGAGTGAGATGGGGCATCCTGGTGGCTTTAGGGTCTACAGATGCTGATCTAATCGAGTTATAATTAAATGCATCAATAATAACAATAAGGTTATATTTAATATATTACTTTATTTGTGACTTGAATGCAGACACAGCTTGCAGTAGACGTTATGCCTGATATATTAATTATTGCAAATGTTTCCTGTTTAATATATATATATATATATATATATATATATATATATATATCTTGTATTATGTTAGTAAGTATGGCTGCTTGTTGTTTGTGTGTGACTGTTAATTGTGTTGCTGTATTTTTTTCACCACTCTTGAAAAAGGATTTTTAATCTCAATTAGGATTTTTTTATTCTTTATTCTCCTAGTTAAACAAAGTGTAGTGCTTAAAGGGGAAACTATTGGCCTGATAAGTTATTTTACTCAATTGTAACGTTTTACCTAAAATATTTGTAATTTTCACAGAGCGGTATTTCTAACATTCGGTCTTTTCACACAGACTTACATGGATACTTCTTTGTTTTGCAGGTCACTGAGATCTTGGACTACTGGGGTCCAAACTCGGGCCCCCTGACATGGCGGCTGACCCCGGCAGAGGTTCGTCAGGTTCTTGCTCTGCGTATTGACTTCAGAAGTGAGGACATCAAAAGGCTGAGACTATAACTCATGAAGACGAGTGCTGGTTTACCAGTGCCAATGCAGAACCCACCATCTCATGCTCTTCACAAGTTAATCTTTGGTTTGTGTAGATGGACACGAGAAAGGGAATGTTGATTTTTTTTTTCGAGTCTGAAACAAAGGGGCGTATTGCTCATCCCGGAGATTTCAGTGGAGTTTTCAGATTTCTGCCTTCCACCTCCTGATATCTGTCTGCATCAGTGTCGGCTCAGTTTTTAATGGCATTTTTTTGTTACAACATACAGGTGGTAAAAGGTTCATTTAAACACTGTGTAAAATCTAGGAATATTTCCTTTAATATGTAATTAAAACGTTTCTGTGTCACACGGGGAGTTCCAACCTTTTTACCTGTGACTGGCTGTGGGAAACGAGGACACACTGGGACTGAGAGTGGAGCTCTGGGGCTGTCAGTGAAACAGAGCAGTAATGAACATCATACCCATTAAAGTGACAGAAGCAGGTCAGACAGCTGATCCAGCCTAGTCATTCAATATATGAATAGCTCCTCGTCTGTGCTGATAGAACACTTTTAACCTAATAAATTGAGAGCCGCTGTGAAATGCCTCTGATCCCTGCCATCCGCCACATTTCACGAAGAGCTTCCCTACAGCCATGCAAGACCTGCTCCGGATATATTTATTAATTTATTTTTTTAACACATATTCCTGGCAATAAATACAAAGCTGTGCTCACCTGCCAACAATACATTTTTATAAGGTTCATCTCAATTTGCCGGTATAACCGTAATTCTCTGCACGGATTAAATCAGGTCAGCATACATTTAAACTTTATGCTGTGATTGTTTTCCTCCCCTCGCGACTTTTCTCACAATAATCAGACTCGGACCACAAACACAGGAATAGTTAGGAAAAGTGTGGCTTTAATGTAAACACAACATTCGATTGGCTCAGCACAAACATTCCACATGAGAGCAACCAATAAACTACCAAATAGGATGGGATGCAGCACAAAAACATTCACAGTAAAAAAAAATCTGGTATAATCATAATATATATATACAGTACGGTGCTTTTAAGGTGAAAATGGAGAGTAGGATATGGGGACTGATATGTGATAGATAAGAGTATACAGGGATGGGAGGATGAATTTCTGGGTGCACAGGTGAAAACAGAGAGCTGTACTTTTTCTCTGAGAAGAGAAATGTGACAGACGTGTGAGGAAGGGGGATGGATAAAAGGTTCCCCGTTACCTGATCTGGGGAGTTTTGGAAAAAACCCCGACTCCCCATACAGAGGCTTCTTCAAATGATATTGTTCTCCTTGTGCAGTCTTCTATTTCTACACAATTTCACATCAAAGGGTCAAGCACCACACAGAGAACAAGATGTCATTGGAGGGCTGCTTTCTACCCTCTGAACCGCAGACAGGTATGTGTGTACCTCAGTGTTTAATATCAGGAAACAAATATGTGGCACAGGGTCTCAGGAGGTAGGAGGAGGCATGTAGGGCATGAGGCTAAAATAAAGAAATCATTCGATGATAGTAAAATATTATTTCTCTTAAATTATGAGGAGCATGAATAATAATTTTGTATCGTAATCCTGTCTGTCATCACATAGATGGCACCAATATGACAATTTTTATTTATTTCAATTTCATTGGCTGAGAGGCGTTTCTTCATGTTACAGGAGGCCAATAGAACGGGTCGGTCTCTCTGAACAGAAGAATCCTCTCTCACATTATGTTTCGAAGTAAAAGGGAGAACAGAGAGTGGAACAGACCTGCAGGCTATGCAGTCATGAGTGGGTCTAAGGGAGACGGAAGCTTTGTCCCTTCTGAAAGTGAAAATAGCCTCCTTCCAAATCATGACCCTCAGCCACGAGTAACAGCAACCTCCCCAACAACATCATCATCTCCACCTTCATACTCACAGCAGCTCTTCAAACGCAGCACAGCAGGCTATATTCAGTACAGATAGAAATGCCTCGAGACGTGCACATAAAAATGTCACAAAGAATGGGACCGTATGCCACACCGTGGTTTAAAAATGACATTGCACACCCCTCATGTTATATTTCTGGGCCGGGTTTGCAAAAACAAGGCTCCGAGTGAATAAAACCCTGGTGCTGCCGCTTCTGACCTTACTAGATGTTGACACCGTCATCAACAGAACATGAAACATTCAGCTCAGAAACACAGTTTAAAAGACAAAAGTGGGGTTGTATACTGAAAATAAAGAGGAAGGGAACAAATCATGGCAATAATCCAGTGTGGTGTCTGACGGCAGCTCTTTGGGTCCATTTGGACGTGTAGAATTACATATTTATGTGTTTAAGTATCATCAAAATTATCATTATTAACACCTCATACTCTCCACGACAACCTCTGTGCTTGGCCCGGCCTCAGTATAAGCCACATCCTCTCAGGTTGTTTGCAATAATGATGTCAGTGACGGCATCAAACACTACCTGGATGTTTCCTGTGTCTGTGGCACAGGTCAGGTGACAGTAGATCTCCTTGTTGGGAGAGCGGTTCTTACTTTCAAACTGAACCTGAATATAAGCAGTGGCATCATCGTAAGTGTTAGCACCTGGGGGAGGAAAGAGAGAAGAGCAGACACAGTGAGGGACTAATCTTCATCACTGCACTTGTGCAGCTCTGCACTGAAGTGAAACGTTGGGGACTCTCACCTGTGTATTCTGGAAAACAGATAGACAGCGGGGACTTCTTAATCTTTTCAGCAAACAGATCTTTCTTGTTGAGGAAGAGGATGATTGAGGTGTCGATGAAGAACTTGTTGTTACAGATGGAGTCAAAGAGCATGAGCGACTCATGCATGCGGTTCTGCAAAAAGAATAAATACACAGTGTGAAGTTGTGTATCACTGACTGATCCAGCAGAACTGGTAAAGTGTTGCTGATTAATAATATCTTGATTTTTCTTAAAGGTTACAGATATAGTACTACATTCTTATTTTTAAAGGGTTTTTTCTTTTATCTCTCCAGAAAGATGTGTTTTTAAAGGTTTCTGTTAACCTAACCAAAGGCATCTGACTCAGATGGAAAGCTCATGCATTACATTTAAATCGGAGTAGAAGAAAGTAAAAGAAAACAAATGAAAAAAGGTTACACTTTTTGAGTGATTTATCCACCAGGACTCTCAGTTTTCATCCTAGAACAGCATTCAAAGTACCTCCATGGATTGTGCTGCAGAAGGATTCAGATTAAATTAACTGAGTCACACTTACAGTTGTTTCATCTTCATGGAGCACCTGGTCATATCCGCTCAGAGCAACACAAAAGATAATGGCTGTCACATCTTCAAAGCAGTGGATCCACTTCTTCCTCTCTGACCTTTGACCTCCCACGTCAAACAGCCTGGAAAAAGTGAAGGAAGTCAATTGAGTCTCAGAGATGTAATCCCTTGGACCTAAACTTAGATAAAATAAACAAAGAAACAAAGGCCAAGTAGAGCTGACTCTTATTGCAGAAGCTCCGTGTGATCTACCTGAAATGGAGGTTTTTGAAGGTGAAGTGGGTTTCGACGATACCAGTTGTCTTCACTCTGGTTCTCAGGATATCCTGCTCTGTGGGCTGGTACTCTGCAGCCCCGATCCGGTCTAGACTATCAAGGTAGCTAAGGGACAAATATCAAAAGAAATGTTGATTAAATGTCTTAATGACGTAGAAAGACTTTTTTAAGGTCGAGGTTAAGTTTTTAATGTCTTACTATTGAGCTGAGTCATTCAGTTGGTATTCTCGGGCACGGTTAAAGCACTCTTGAGTCCCGGCGTCAGCCCAAACACGCTTCATGGCGGTGAGAAGCTCTGCAGAGTACGGCTCTGTGTCCTCCATACGACTGACCACATCACAAACCAGCTTGGCATCCGCCTGCAATAACACATTTAATAAGGTTGGGGAAATAGGAGAAAATTGTACCTACATACTCATCATTATCACTTGTTGCATATTTTGTTTAATGATTCTTCATAAATAAATACATCAAAGCAAATTCACTTGGCAAAATGCTCAATGAATGTGACGATATGACTCGCACTCAGACATCAACTAGATGTGTTGACCCAAGCAGATGCTTTACATTAGAGATGGAAGGGTAAGACTAACTTTTCTATCCTTGTCTCCAAACTCAATGCCCAGGGAGTCCATGGCTCGGAGGATGGCAGCCAAGCTCTGGATGGTGTTGCTGTAGACAACAGGCTTATACTGCTTCACATCATCCCCAGAAAAGCCATCTTCATGGATAATCCTGCATGCGCACACAGATGTTAGCTTTGGGCATGGACTACAGAGGAAAGTCACACTTATCCATATGCTCCTGCAGACCCACACAGTTGTCCTTTCACAATAAAAGCTTCATATGTTCTTTCAGAGCTTTATTAAGTTTTTGATCAATCTTTCTTGGTATTAAAACTCAGCACATACAGTAAATTTCATAGTTCACCCTCCCTTCTGCATACCATCTGTAAATCCTACAATGCACCTTGAAGTCGGTCAGCACATAATGGGATGAGAATTGATCACATCCTCAGTCTTTGATCTTTAATTGGACAGTAATGTGATATTTAAGCCATTTATAATGTATGATGTGCAATGGAGTGAAATCAGTCAGAGCACCAATCAATCACACTAAACAGGACTCTACCTGTTTCATCCGGAATGGCACACTTAAACTGCTGATAATCTGGTCAACATTCAATTATCCATCAGCACACCATCAGCCTGACCTCCATCACAGTGAATCCAATAAAATATTATAACTTCCTTGTTGCTGACCTGCAGTCCACATTTAAACTCAGCAGCTTCTTGTTATCTTCTTTGTGATCATTTATTCATGTTTGAAGAGGAAGATAAATAAGGGATAATGCTTTGACCTATATTCATCTTATCACTGCACATTTTGAAAAGCAGTTTTTTGGCAGAAGTCAACCATCTTACCTGAAAATACCACGTTTCCCAAACATCATAAAAAGCATGAATTTAAACATTAACCTGCAGAGACAGAAGTAGAGGTGCAGTTTTTTTCATGCAGCAAAGGACATGAGTAAATCTGGTCCAACTCTTAAGGTATTTATTTCACCGTCATGTAAGATCTTACATTGTAACGTGATAGAAGAGGAGAACCAGAAAATATTACCATAAAGGTGAATGATTATAAAAATTGCTTTAAGTATTTTGTCAGTCAGCTAATTGATTCGCCAACTCAACCTTTTAGCTGTAAAATAACAAACTGGCTATGTGTTAATGCATCAGGGTCCTAATGAACTGAACATAGCCGATCATATTCATTGTATGTAAGATAGGTGAATGATCTCACAAGCTAAAGACAGAAGTATACATTTATGTACGGTTGCAAATAACTATTAAAAACAGAAATATCTGCAGATACTTTCTTCAAGTCATTTTTCAAATTCGAGAAACCCAGGGAGTTTTTTTCTTCTGTCCATCAGGCACAAATCTAAACTGTTAAGGGGCTATCTTAATGTTAAAGATAGATTTTTTTATTTTAAGAGTAACAGTTTTTTCAGAATTTTAGAGTGATGAAAACTTTAACTGACCGACCACAGTCTCGTAAAACAGAAGCGTGATAAATAGACACCATTGACATCCTGCAGCTGCAACTGATGTTGCTGGTTAGCAGAACATTAACTTTCAGTGAAGATAACTTGTTCAATCAGAATAAACAACGCACTAAGTCGACCTCAACATGTACAGAGTTTAAGCTACAGGACACCATTACTATACATATTCTGAGTAATAAGTTTTTTGGTTGAATAATGTGTTGTAGCTTATCAGACTTCTTTCTCTCGCCTTTTCACAAACTGTACAGTGAGGGGTCTTTAACAACTAGGACTCCATCAAACGATATAAAGAAACCAGTGAAAATGATGAAATATATGTACCCTCAAACATCTATCTTTATGACAGAACGTGTGCAGTAAAACGCATTATATGTTGCCTACCTAGCTCAATCAAATCCCCTTGAACTCGTTTGTTATAAAACTGTACAACAGCTCACTTTTATAACACAGAATAGCACACAGTGACTCTGACTATTTTTTTCAGTTTTTATTCTTTCTCATCTGCACAGCTGTCCTAAGAGCCTTTGGTTGGACACAATGGATATCTGACAATCTTATTATTATTTGCACCTTTAATGTTTGCACTGACTGTTCATTCACTACCTTCATTCACCAATGTTCCTTAATTGTTTATAGGTGTTGTTTAAATTGCACATATATTTTTAATCCCTGCATGGATTAAGTACATTTATTTGTATGGGTCTATTTTTAAATTGCACATTTTTAATTTTAACTAATGTAGGTGTTTCCTAAAATCTTTGTTGGGGGGGGGCAGCTTTTTTTTTTGTTTATTTCTAACAGATGTTTTGTGTCGTGCATGTCTCTGTAAACTGCAACTGGATGCTTTGAATTTCCCTCGGGATCAATCAAGTGTCTATCTATATATCTATGTAACCCTGTAAAAAAAAAAAAAACTTTCAGGCTCTTTGTGTTGCATTCAGGGCACAGCATTGAATTATGGACAACCAGGGACCACAGGGAGGGTAATGAGGTAAAGGGAAGAGATAGAAGCAGGGAGGGAGGATGCAGTCAGTGCATTGCAGGCCGAGGGATGCGCTGAGCCTGACGGAGGAACATTGATATCAAGAAAAAACATTGGTAGACGAAATATTCAATGAGACCGACATTTTTATGGATTGAAACATCTAGAAACTTAACTAAGAGGTTTATAGAAAACAACAACAGTGATTTAAAACATCAAAGAGTGATTTAGCTTAGACAGGGGAAGGTTTAGATGCGGTTTTAGAAGCCATATTTCTGCGTAAATCCGCTTTATAGTCAAAGTACTCCCGGCGATATCGGGCACTTAAAGCCATTAAGATTAAAAGCAGAGGTATTCACTAATGGAGCTGTAGTGACCTCAATGTAATTCACACACACACACACACACACACACACACGCACGCACGAGAGCGCGCACAAGCGCGCGCACGCGCGCACAGATGAACAACACCCACCTATCCCCAGTCGCACACTCCCTGGAGAAAAGACAAACCCTGTTTAACTACATTTCAGCACCCAGGCAGTGAACAGCACCCTGCGATGAACTGGTGAGGCCTCCGCAGCCTCACAGTCGATCTGCAGGAGGTGCTCGAGTCACCGGCACTCCTCCGGGGCGACGGCCTCTCGAAACATGGCGGCTCAACCTGCCTTAGCACAGATAGGGGAGGCGCAATCTCGGGCCTTTTGCTCTGACTGCCCCAGGAAGGGTTAAAATTGTCAGAAAAAGATTAAAGATTCAACACTTACTTCATCTGTTTGACGATGGTGCTTTTGCCAGACTCTCCACCGCCTGTAAAAAAAAAAAACGGAGGGCAGAGTGAGAGCCGGCAGGGAAATCAGTACCACGGAGAGCACCTCCGCCCCATGCAGTCACCACAACCAGACCGAGCTGTGCCGGGCCGTGGCGCTGCAGCCCCCCGCAGCGTGAGAGACTCTTCTCTTACCGAGCAGCAGGAGCTTGACGTCCTTGGCGGCGACCATCCCGTCCTCTTTCAGGTTTTTCTCGATGGCCTTGCTCCGGTCCAGAGCCGCGCGCTCCTCGGCGCTCAGTGTACATCCCATGTTTCCAGGCGAATAAGCAATCCCGTCGTCTCTCCGGTCCGCCCTGTCCCTCGCCGACTCTCAATCAGTGCGTTGTCTCTCGCTCGAGCTCTCCTCTTGTGCCGTCTGCTACAGCATTAGGCCCGGATTGAGGGCTAAACAGAGCCGGGATACCGAAACAGTATTTTCTCCGTGACTCCGTATGCGCTTCTCTCGCTCCGTCTCCTCTCAGAGGGGATTGGGGGGTGGGGTCGTTGTGCTCGAGCCTGCAGGGTTGGGTTGTTGTTAGGTGGGGAGGAGGGGGGGCTGGAGCGCTCTCTCTCTCTCTCTCTCTTTCTCTCTCTCTCTCTCTACAGGGCGGCGCTGATGGTGATGATGACAGCGAGCGCGAGCGATTTCATCGTTTCTTTTCACGAAGGCAGGCAGGCAGGCTGGAGGGGCGCGCGAGAGGAAGTGAAGGGAAGAAGCGCTAGCTGCGCGAGACTCACCTAAAGCTCGTCTACGTCACAGCAGTTGAGCTTTAATCACGTCCATGAAAGATTATTCAAATGAAAGAGCGTTTAAATGGCAAAATATGCCTTCTTGTGTTCCTGTTATTATCTCTCGAGCTGTTTGAGAATCTGAAAAGACATGACGCTAGTAATTCTGGACAGGATTGAAGTTTAACACAAAACCGGGTTTAAATATTAATAGCACTGTCATCTAGTCTACGTGGTGGAGTTTTTTTTATTTTTTTATTTACATGTTGGATGGGCGTGATGGGACAGAACACAATAAAACATTTAAAGTAAACTAACAAAGAAAGACAAAAACTGTTATATAAGCATAGCTACTGTAGGCCTAGTATGACTTCCAGTTGGGAATTAGAAAAACGGAATTCATGATTCTGATCAAAGTGTTACGATAAAATGTAACTATATAAGTAGGTTAATCTATAGTAAACACAAAACAGTGCAGTGATGTCCAGTTAGCCTATTTCAAAATAGCATTAACTTCATAAGTCATGTACAAATAGGACGCTATTATTTATACATTCACCTTCAATCAGCATTATAAAAATTAAGCAAGGCTAATTTGACTTTTTTTCACAGATTAACTGACCCATTTGCATATGCATAATTTTACATTGAATTAGGCCTACTATTGTTTTAATTTAAAAAATATCTGTAAAAAGTTAACAATGACTAGTAGGTCCTAAATAAATGTAAAGACAGTGACAGTGTTTGCCCCTGACGTGTAGCGGAATACAGTAATTAAATCAAATTACAGTCTGTTCAGTGTGTTTTCTTGCATGTAGGCATGCACTCATCTTAAACATTCAAATAAAACTTACTAATTAAATGTCTTACATGTTTTATAAACTTTCAAGAGTCAAAATAGTTTCTCTTAAACACAATGTTATTAGGGTATTTTGAGTAATAAAAAACCCCATTATCAGTTCAATGAACCCAACCTTTGCTAGACTAGTGTATGTAATGTTATGTCATTAATCCCCCAAAATTCCCAGAAAATAACTTCAGTTATTTAAGAGGCAGTCCTGCTCCCGGTTACATCTAATCTAAAGAGATGTGTGTTTTATCATAACTTACAGAGCTTTGTGGGGGTTGTGGTCATACTACATAACAGTAATAAGTAAGTGATAAAAGCTTCTAATCCACACATCACATCTGGATGGATGGTCAAGTGCAGTAGAAAGGGGGGTGGGGCTCCACAGTGGACCCTGAATAAAACCAGTAGAGGAGCTCAACCTGAAGAGACTTCATCTGTCCATCAGTGAATTTCCCCTTTGACAGCCAGGCAGAGATAAAGCCTTCACTCACTCACTTACTTACTCGCTCTCTCTCTCACACACACACACACACACACACACACACACTGCAATCCCCAGCTCTCTGCCCTGAAGCCCCCTACAAAGTGTGACGCATGGTGGCACACACTCAGAAACATCAGTTATCAGCACAGTTTAATCATATGAGCAAGTGCACGTGTACATGAGTGACAGGGAGTGACAAGAGGGAGGGAGGGAGGATTAGTGCTAAATTATACCTGAGGGAATTTAGACAAAATGATGTTTTCAGTTTTAATTACACTAATGCATCGTACAAAAACACAAAGACTTTTTTTTAAAAACCATTTAATTTGTAGAAACCCATTTTGGAGAAAAAAAAATCTATAAGCTTCAGTTGTGTTCTCATTACCAATAAAACCCAAAAGGCTCCATGTGTAAATTGACTCATAAAGCAGAACTAAAAAGAACTACATGATGAAAACAGGTTCAACAGTGTTTAAAACTCAAGACAGCATATTTCATGACAATGATGATGGATCATTTCATCTAAATTCAAACAATAATACTAATAATTGAAAAGGCAATGAAGATATAAATCAATTCTTTGTCTGGAGCATGCTCATACACAAACACACATATCAAAGCACACACACACACACTGAGGAATGATTTGAAACGACAGACGCCAATCAAGAACAAATATACTGTACATAAAAGCAGGCAGGACACAGTGAACTGTAGAGAGCGGAGATGACCTCTCCCCCTTAGTTTTCAGGTAGGTGAAAAGCAAACAGGGTCACTCTCAAGGCTGTATGTCCAAAATATTCTCAGCCAGGCTGGTGAGTTTGCAGTCCTCCAGTGCTTTGACCAACCGGCTCAACTTGGCTGCTCTCCCCTCTGCCTCAATGAAGCGGCTGAGCAGCTGATAGGCTTGCTCATACAGCCCGTCTCTCTCGTACTCGTAGGCCAGGTTGTCTATGGCCGGACCTTTCAGAGCCCGGCAGCTCTTCCCCAGGGCCCTCCCTACGTGCTTCCACTGACGGCCCACTCCGTTAGAGAAGCTCTGAACATCTGCTGCTGTCAGCATACGGTCCTCTGACAGGCAAAATGATAAAGGATGAAGTGATAAGACAAATTAAATATGTTCTTTGATGTGATTATGTAAACATTGGTTTGTATATATGCATATAAGCAGTACGCATTTCCAATAACAACTTATGGATCTGCTGTTTTAATACATTTACATTCCTCTAAAATGATAAAACTCTTTTGTTATCAAAAAAATTTTGTCAAACAGATGCTTTTTTACATTGAACAGACAAGGAGTCAAAGTAGCTTTTATTAAGAATCACGTTTAGTCCTGATTTATCAAACAGCTTATTATTAACAGCACAGAACAAAACACTGAAGAAAAAGTTCATGCGAGATTGGACATTTCCTTTCAATCTGCGAAGTCCAAACAACAGCTCCTGTCGTAACATAGTGGCTTTATAAGATAATACAGAGTTTGGCAGAGGGATGGACCGGGACTATAAAACAGCCCTTTAATGTTTATTTACTGTTAAAAAATAAAAGGAGAGGGGAAAGAGAGAGACAGAGAGGATGGGAAACATAGACTCTCTGTGGTCTCAATGAAGTGCAAGAAGCACAGTCTGCAGTCTCTGTTCACAGTCACACAAAGAGTGACAGTTGCTTTAGATTAACAAATCCTGTGCAGGTTCGGTGCTTCCACACAGTTAAAAAAAAATAAAAATGATGCATGCAAGGTGGTCGCCAGCTGTACTGGATCAGTGGCCGTTCTGTGATTCACCAGAATGTCCAGAAGGCCAGTCTACCCCTGGTTTAGCCATGTTGTCATGCAGCAAGTGAACGTAACAGGCAATGCATCCTAGCTGGTTACATTTAAAATGGTCAAGCACAATCTAAACCAGACTAATTTCATAATTTAGATTTTATTGAGATCATTTTAATTATTATTTTTCACATTCATTTAGTCACTTTATAAATCAGTTTTTAAAATTGGTACAGCTGAGGTCGTTAAAAGGTACTTAGGGAGTAGACGTCTCTCCTGCCTACATATAGTATGAGCGAGCTTGATCTAAACGTGAAAGAAGAGTAATCTAGTCTTTAATCAGGTGAATTTAAAAAAAATCATAGTTAACTTAAAGAAGTTTTTAAATTCTGTGTCAATACATGTAAATCAATGCAATCCAAATACATTATCTACTGGCACTAATCTCTTCCCTTAGACTGAACATCAATTCATAAATGGTTGGATTAGAGAGTACAATGGCAAACAGCACTGATTCCATAGCGTGTCAAAAAATACAACACAATGGACTGGGTGGTTAAATGTTGAATTTGGCAGCTTGTGGCATTAAAAAAACAAAACGTTCTTTTTTACTCCAGAGCAAAATCAGCTGCAAAAACCCATGATCATGAAAGAGGTTTCAAAACGATACAACCTAAATTGTACGCGACATCGCAGCAATGATCGACATGGTTGGAATAAATAAATGCAAGCTTTTGGATGATGAAAGACAAGCACCAATTCTATCTGCGCGACACATAATCACATTGTTGTAGTGAGACAAGGAAGATATACGTTGTGCTTCAATTGTATGGCTTGCTATAAAAAAAGTAAATGAAAAGAATGTCATTGGAACAACATTTGTCCCTAAACAATCTCAGTATCATGAAAATGTTTTTTTTTTTGCTTTTGCTATAAATGCTGCTTAATATATTGACAACAAGCCTTTGAAGGACACCGTATGAAGCACTCAAGTGTAGAAATGGTTGACTCACCAAACACTCTATTCTGAAACTTAAAGCAGTTGCTGGGGACAGCCTGAGGAGCTGGACCAAGGGCTTCATTCTCCAGCTGTTCCTCCAGGTAATCAATCTCCTCGTCCCTCAGACGCTCCGGCTGACACAAAATGACAGAAAGCAAATTTTTAAAAAAAAGAGTTAAAACATTTTGGAGCACTAGCCATTTGAGAGCTAAAAAACTTTTTTTAATTATATTTTTCTTTTCTTTCAAGAAGTATTCCAAGATCATGAGCAGTCAAGTTTTTGCAACAATGAGTTGTTGAATACAGAATCTCTACCCACTACTACTACTACTACTACTACTACTTGGAAAATGAATGAACCAAAGTATTTCTGTTTATCATATTTTTGCGGCGCTGGGAATTTACTTTGGAATCTTTTAGTAAAATTAGTATTGAGTTGAATGCTGGTTTGAGTGTTTTTAAGTTGACAGCTAGTCACTTTGTTTGGCAGAATAAACAAGTATTTGTGCATCTTTGAACGTGTGTCTCATGAACTTTACGTAGCTGCATCTTCAGAGAGTACCGACAAGCTCAGATGTTCATATCTCAGCTATGTGAAGTGGATTTACTCCATAAACTGGATGATCTTGTTTCAGTTTGTTTCGGTAGGTTTCTGCTGGATTCAAAGTCATCACATCCTCTCTTGCCTACTATCTCTATATCTGTGGTTTAAATGGAATGAGTGAATAATTAGGGCTTAATAGTTGGGATAAATAATGGCTAAGTAAACTTCCTGCATAGCTTGCTAGTTTCCTACCCACCTTCAATAATAAAGAAATGCCAAGAAGTAAGGCTTTACCAGTTTTTTAAGACATGAAGAACTAACATCCCTTAAAACAACTTTCATTTGGTAAAGGAGAAAACTATAGCTTTAGTAAAAAAAACAAAAACAAAACCTAACCCTCACCATTGACTGTCTAGGCAAGAAAAACACCATTTTAAGAATCAGCCAACATGAACACAATGTTGGACTGAATATCTGGCCGAGGACCAATTACTTTAAAAATGTCAACATGAAGTCCACCTTAAATCACTAAATATGAGACAATCAATATACCTGTGACAGGTGGATGTGCTTCAGACAAAGTTCCAGCCTGTCCAGATACAGATCCAGGATGTGTGTGCTGGCTTTTAGCTGGGTTTCCACAGTGAGCTCTTGTGAAAGAGCAAGAAGCCGGCAGGCATGTTGGGAGAGGAACTGTCGCACTGCTCCAGAGCTGTAGCTCTCGAGAAAGTACTGACAGGCTGCCTCATCCACAAACTTCACCTCCACCCCCAGGAAAGGATCAGCATCATGGATCTTAAGTATCTCATAACCACCCAATCCTCCTGCAGAATCTGACCAAAGAACATACCAGAGCAATACACAAGATGTCAACAGTATGATAAACAATGTTTGGTATTTAGTCCCATGTAGTATTGAATGGTTGAATCCTTCAAGACAGAGCGTACCTGTAAGTGTCAGCTTGATGACTTTAAAGACGATGAACTTTCCCTGTTCCTGGTCTTTGAAGAGAGAAAGCAGGTCAACACCAGGACACAGCGACTGCAGAAACATAACTGCACATCCTGTCCATGACCCACCATCCACAATCCTGCCAGCCATCCTCTGAACACAGAGTGAGACACACAGTACAGAGTCACAGCCGAGAGAAGAAAACATCAAAGAAGAGAGTGAGATGCTGTAAAAAAAAAAAAAGAAAAAAAAAGTAACCCTGGAAAAATAATTGCCGCTCCACAGACTGGGTCTGAAGATGTCTGCTTGCACAGTTTGTCTATCATCTGTGTTTTCATAATAATGTCACCCTGAAGACAAACATCCCTAAACAACCAATAAGGTTTGGAGAAGAAGTAAGAATTAATTCACAAGGAAGGTGTACAAATTGTCTCCTGTAACAATTGGAGATTTTAATGTGCAAACCTTATCAATGTTAGATTCAAAGTTTGACTGCTATCGAAAAGAAACATGGATTCTTGCTCAAAACCTAACATACATTTTCGACAACGTGACGAGTTGACTCTTTCAGCTTTTTTTCAGTTTCCTTTTTTGATTGTGTATCAAAGAGTCAGTGGGCCTGAGTGGACTGACAATGCATACATTATTATTTTAATAATATTTGCGTGTCTGTTGCATAATCTTACTAAACATATCTCCTGCGCAAAGCAGAAAAAAATCAATTGTTTAACTTTAATCTCAGTGACTGCTTTTAGTGCCCTTTTTATATTTTTGAGGATTTTTTTTGTAGAGGCTATTATTACATAATACTACAACCATTTCACGAGGATATTAGAAGACCAGAATAAATAGAAACCAAAAAAAAGGTTTTCACTGCTAAAAGATTAAGAAAAAGCTATTCACAATATTCATGATTCCCCTAAATGCGCTGCTGCAGTAACACAATGTGTCAGAAATGCATAACTATCGAGTAAATATTCAAAATACTACTGACCTCTGAGTGTCTTCAACACTGCAGACCCTGGTTTGAACTGCAGAGTTTTAAGGGAGGGGGGAGCAGGGCGGTTTTCTGCAGGGCATATAAGTGTAGTCTTCTCAAATAACTAACCCGATATTGTCTGAGTTAAACAACCTTTACAGTGAACCTGTCAACAGATTCTGAACTGAAGATGTATTGAAATGTTTGATGTTGTAGGGTTCAATAAACTTCTCTAAATAATACTGCTTGGGCTAATAACAGACCAATGTATGCATCCTCCTGGAATCAAACCCATGTTTGATCCCTGGTATACGACCCTCACTTCACTTTCTCCCTTTTTTTTCCTTTTTTTTTTTTTTACCCCAGCCTGCTTTTGAAATGCTCATTACATAAAAACATGTTTAATCTCAATTTTCCCCTCCCCCTGTCCAGCCCCTGACTGCCGTACTCTGAATGAATCACTGAAGCCGTCTGCTAACTCTTGATGTTGTCTCCATGCACAGGATGCAGAGCGCTCTGCGTGGAAAGAGCATCTCTGAGCTGGATTATATGCATGTCCTAATATTTCACTAATACACAGTATGCTTGGTTGTTTGGTCTACAGGAATCTTCACAACTTAGCCAGTATGTAATTATATGCTATCCTATCTATCGGTCTACCCTGGAAGTACACTGTGAGATTTGTTCACCAGCTGTATCAGGATTAAGTGATCATCAGGAGCTTAAAATATATCATTTAGATTTTGCTGCCAAAAGGCAACCTCTAGTATTCCCTAGACAGCTCGTCTGACAATAAAGGGGGAAATGATATTACATTCACATGGGAATTTACTTTCAGAAATTAGTTAATTCCCCTTGGTGTCAGGATGTCATGCTTGTGTTTGTCTGTTACATAGTATATTGTGACTAAGCAGATCCTAAGATAATGGCTTGATGAAAGAAAACCAATGCCTCCTCAAAGTTTCCCAAATTGAGATTGCTTGTTGTCAGCCATTTCTGCAGTCAGAGCTCCAGTTAAAGCATAGCCTCTTTATTAACCCCTGTATGACCTGGATAGAGTTGTTTTGGGACCTTTGCAGAAACATTACAGTCTGTACAGTACGATTTACTGAGAGTCCTCAAAAGAGGTCTAATCAAGCAGCATAAATGCAAACGCCCGTGGAGGTGAAGAAAAGTTTACAATTTTACAACACTCTGTCAGACAAATCTCACACAAAAATGTTTTTCTTAAGAAGATGAAAACATACCATGGTATTTATGGACTGTAGGATTTACATAGATTTTTTTTTGTCAGTGTCAGTAAAAGCAACAAAAATAGCCAAAATGTGGGGAATCCTGCTTGTGAAAAGTGAGGAAACAATTTTAGGCTTTGGCTTTGGAGTTACAATATTTTTGATTTGAAATATTCTTTCTGAATCTGGCATTACTTTAATGGCTGCTGTACAGAAAGAAACAACAAATTCAGAAAACTCTATCCTACTCAAAATGCTGAATCCAAACATTGGTTTTAGCACAACATTTTGCATTGAGACTGTATATCCCGATCAACCAGTAAGGATAACAGAGACAACACATTGACAGTGACCTTTAAAGGTTTCATCTGTCTACAAGTGTCGTAAAACAATTAAGCCCATTTAAGGGTGATGTTGTGTCACACTACAGGTAGTCCAACATATATCTTCAGTAACACCCGTGAGACAAATTAAGCCAGCTTGTGATTTATATTTCCAAAGCCTAAGTGTTATAAGACCTATCGCGACATGTAAATAATAAACCCAGCACAAATTGTGGTTGCTATGCGACACATACGTACAGGTGGTTTTCTACGTTATAGCACGTAAATGTCCAACAACTGAGGTGTATCAAGTAAAGCTTTGTTCATAGCAGCTCAAAAGTTTGACTTCCTAGAAACACAAAACAGCACACGTCTGTACTGTAAACATATTAATAAGACGATAAAAGAACACGAGTGGTTGTTAGGGTACACTTCGTTAAGACTTATCTCACCTACAGCCGACGTAAAACCTCGGCCACAGAAAGCCACTGCAAACAGCTGTGTTTTGTTGATGAAAAGCTACAGACACGACATTTAACCTACGTGGTTTAAAATATTTACTTTCCATTTAAAGTAAGACTTATATAAACTCTGTACAAACTTACCTTCAAACTTTGTTATATTGTTCGTGGACGCTTCCTACTCAAGGATCACACCCACTGGTAGAAACTTCCCGAACTCCCATTGGCTGATCATAAAGCAAAGAGTGCTCTGATTGGAGGAAATCAACATTTTGCCTGGGGCGAAAATCATGACAGGAAGGAAGCTTTTTTTTCTTGTATGTATGTAGGGCAAAATATTTCACACCTTTAATGTTAACATTTTCTATTGTTATTTATTGAAATTGTACATAATCATTAATGCAATAGAACAAATGATGAGAATTAAACATGGAGGAACTTGTATTGTTTGAGAGATAAATCAGCGGGGATATCGGAAAACGTTTGATAGCTACTTTAAACCATAGACTGTAACTTTAAACAGATGATTAGATGATTTTATCACATCATTTTTTTCCCCCCACTATTTTGTGACAGGCATATAAGCACGGTGTATCTGCAGAGTATTATATTCCTAAACAGGGGTAATTTAAATCTTACCTATTCGTGTTATAGCTGTAATCAAGCAACCCACTGAAATGCAAATACTTTGACAAAGTATATAACATTGATTTTAAACAAAACAAGGTACTTCTTTGGTACTACATTTCAGGTGTTATCTGGACTAACAATGATTGGAATATAGAGAAAAAAAGACATCTCAAGGGATGGTTTTCTCAAACAATTTGAAGCAATCCAGGCTAAGTCAAAGTCATCTTTATTGTCAATTTTTAAACGTGTGCTGGACATACAGAAACATCGAAAAAAACAACGGTGTAAACTAACAGTAGAGAGATTTAAAAAATATTTACAAAAGTACAGAGGATAAAAATAAGAGATTTACAAAACTTTTGAGATACTGTGCAAAAAAACAACAACAGCAACTTCTATTAAACTAAAGTAAATAAGTGTATGGCACTACCTTAGCAAATGAAATAATATTTGTTTTAGTATTTTAAGAGTTTTTTTTTTTTAAGTGACAGATGCTTCTGTGTTGCTGATGAGGAACAGTCTTTATAAAGTGGCATTCATGTAAAAGTGTCAGATACTTATTGGTATCCAGTTCCAGTTCAGCTTGGCGACAGAGAGAGACAGTGAGAGAGTACCAGAGAGAGAGGAGGGGACTGTTTCAGGATGGGTGGTGAGGTTCAATGTCCAGAGCTGGGGGGGCAAGAGGGAGAGAAAGTTCATCTCCTGATGGCTTGGAGGATGAAACTGTTCATTGGTCTGGTGGAGCTGGCTCGGAGGCTCCGTAACCATCTCCCAGAAGGCAGGAGGCTGAAGAGTCTGTGTGATGGGTGGGTAGGGTCACACACAATGCTGGATGCTTTACAGGTGAGGCAGGTGTTGTAGATGTCCATGAGGGAGCGGAGTGATGCCAATGATTTCCCCTGCTGTGTTCACTATTATTTGATTAGTTTTATTACCAGTTTCGTGACAAGGCTGATGAATGCAAAAGCAAGGGTGGCAAAATTAACATGCACAAGAAGAGGGAATTCTATCATGGGGGAAAAAAATATCTATTTTTTTTTCTGGAAGTCAACATTTTTGGGAAGAAAAGGAATTTTAACCAGTAAACCTCAAGGTAAAATATGTGCAATAAAAAAAATGTAGTTATTGTCATCTTTTATTTTTCTGTTTACATTGCAATGTTTAATAGTGTGTCCATAGTGTGTAACAAAGATGACAAGAAACCTATAAGATAGATATATATATTTATTCATAGTACACAAAAGAGAAGTCATAAAATGTTCTGCAGGTAGAATCACAGGAGCTTTTCTGGTTGACATGTTTGACAAATTTGAGAGTTTCTTTGTCTCTGTAGACAAGGGCGAGGGAGTTATCTTCTGGATACACCGTCAGAAGCTGTGAGGAAGAAACCAAAGTAATGATGATAATAACCATTGAAGGTTAGACCAAACACGCACAGTCACACTACAGTATATGCTATGATAAATATTCACCTCTTCATCCTCCTCATTAGCAACATAACATGTGAAGCCCCCATACTCTGACTGCCAGTCTACAAAAAAAAAAAATATATCAGTAAAACAATGATGGATGTATATTTTTTTTAGTGTTTGCATGCGTGTGTGTGACTCACCAGCACATCCAAAAGGCAAAATGAGGTCCAAAGCGTACTCTGCTTTTGCCGCCTCTCCATCGTGCAACAGAGTGTAGCTGCCATGAGACCATCGACGCAGCTCAGCACTACATACAGGTGTGCTCGGTTCTAAAGAATAATAAACGGGTCAAATCTTATACACACACGCGTGTGCCTAAGGAGATCATCTCATTCTGACATACCTTTCCTTTCACTTGTGTTTTCGGGTGATTCAATGGAAGACCCAGTTGCTTCTTCATCCTTAACATCATCTTTCTCCTTCCGGTTCCCTTCCCTTTTATCTTCATCATCGTCATCATCATCATCAGCAGGACACAGGTAGTGTAGTTGAAGGCCAGTGAAGTTGGAGAGAAGCAGGAAGAAAGCCTCTGAATGAAGCAGCTCCCAGCAGGCACTCACACACTCTGGCAAAGTATCCAGAGAAGCCACTTCATAGCATCTAAATGTACACAAATTCATGTAAATAAATACCAAACAAATAAACCCCATCAAATATGATCTGTTTAAATGATGTATGAAACATGGCTTACCTCTTATTGGCCGGACCTCTCTTTGTCCACTCTATCAGATTGAGTCTTAGTAACTCACTCACCTCCCTGAACTTCTCCTCCTGTATGACAGACTCATCATCAGAAAACAGAAAACGAGTGAACGTGGCTGGCAGAACATTTGTTGGACAAGTTACCTTGAGAAAATCTTTCAGCTGGATTTCAGAGCTGTCCTCAAACTCCCCCTGTACCTGCTCTTGGTATGATATGTCCAAGTACACTGGATTGATCCACTCCAACAGCAGTGTTTCCTGTAAAGCAGATTATGAAAGGAATAGTTTGACGTATTGGGAAATAAACCTGTTCATTTTTTCGCAAAGTTGAAAGAGAGGATCTAAATCATCTGCCCATCAAAAATGAGGTCCCCAAGCTGTTTCTGTGTGTGCAGAGGAAAATTAATTTTGTACTATTTATACATGAAAAAGAAACAAAGTGTTGTGGGGAGGATTGCAAAAATGTTTTTTTTTAGTTTACCTATGTTGTTCGATATAGCAGCAGAAAAGTACTGCTGCCTGGAGCTGGTGTTCTGGGTCTGGCATGTTAGGTTTACAGTGGCAGTAGTGACAGTTTGCCAACCCACATACTAGCCAATGTTAGTTATATTACTTTCTATGTTGTTATTTGTGCAACTATTGTATCCCGGTCGTTTGTTATAATGTTTGCAAAGGTTAGTATATTAGTTGTCCCCTTAGAGAAATTCTTTTCCACAGTTCCATATGTTGTCGGTATAATGGTACAGATTCAAAAAGGCTGTTCAGACAAACCATAGAAAAACAAAAACATACATAAGCATGGTCTTTTTAAAATTACACTATAATAAAAATAATACTATAATAACAAACAACATGGAAAAAAGTATTTTGAACAATATGTGACTTTGCACACTCCAGTTCTGGAAGAGATTAAATTCGAGATCCAAACGATTCACAAGCAAGATTAAGAGGTGCTGTCAGATAAGACTCTGTAACTTTGGACAAACCAAGGCACTTTGTGTAGTTAGACTAACCAGATGTAAATATATACTTAATATTTAGAGTAGCAGACAGAGATAAGCATGATATCAAGTCTTCTCATTTACACTACTCACAACAAGTTAGAGATATTGTGAGGTCTTCAGTGGGTTTCATACATATGGTTGGTTTCACTTCAGTGATTTTTGGGAAAGAGAGGCAATCGTATTAGAGTGAAAGACACACCTCATTTTGTGTTTTCCATGTAATTGTCTCACTGTGTACAGTGCACCTTACATATTGGAGCCAATTCCAAAAAAATACAAAAAGACAACCCATTGTGGCATCAATTTCAACATTCTGGGAGTATAAAAAGCCGTAAGTCATTCCCAGTTCATCATTCAAACAGCCATGAACGCTTGAAGTCACTTAACGGATGAGCAGCACCACCTGGCCATAGTGCGCCTTCAGCTCGGTAGCAGGCAGTCAGATGTTGCTCGTGAACTTGGTGTGCCTCAAAGTGTCATCAGCAGACTTTCAGCAAGACTCAGAAGTACTGGCAGTGTTGGTGACAGACCCAGGAGTGGAGCCCCACAAGTGATGGACCGCAATGATGACCAGTACCTAAGGACCTCTGCACTCAGACACCATTACGCTACTGCCACACAGCTGCAGGCCTGTTTACGAAAAGTGAGGGGTACGAGGGTTTCCAGACAAACCATTCACAACCGACTCCACCGCTTTGGCTTGAATGCCAGACGACCGTTGCAATGGGCACAAGACCATGTGACCTGGACAAGGCAGCAGTGGTCTACCATCCTGTTCACTGAGGAGTGTTGGGTCAGCTTGCACAGATGTGATGGTCGTCAGCGTTGCTGAAGAATGCAAGGAGAGCGATACACCGAGGTCAACATGGTGCCCAGGGTTCGCTTTGGTGGAGAAGCTGCAACAGTCTGAGCAGGCATCACTGGATACTCGTACCCCACCCCCCACGTGACCTGGCAGAACTGCGTGTAGCACTTGTGGAGGAGTGGAACGCATTGCCTCAGAACAACATCATGAGACGTCGCTGTCAAGCTGTCATTACAGCAAATAGTGGAAACACCTACTACTGACAATTTTCGTTATTTGTAATAATAAATATTGAACTCATGAAAATGGTGCTTCTTCTTTATTAATAATAATATTGAATGGTACTATTACTTATTTCATTACAAGTCAGACTAAATAGGAAAAGCACTGTGAATTACCATATCCCTAGCAACACAGTTTTTTTCCCCAAAGTTAAACATTTTACTTCAAATAAAGGTGTAAACATCCCTGTGCATGTTTGACCAAACTCACATCTCTTGGTAAGTGGGGATTCCTTGGAACAGAGGGCTCTATGTGGCGTGGGGGACGCTCCAAAGAAGGTCCATGAAACCAGCCGCTCAGGGAGAGACGACACTTGTCTTGTGTCAAAACCTCTGACACCTGAAAAAAAAACCCAATGCTATCAGTTTAAGATCCCAGATGCTTTTTTACTTTTAAACTGATGGAAGGATGAGGGGGTTTTCTTACCTGATGAAAAGAGACTGGAGACACTTCAAAGAGGACGAGTGTGTTCAAAGATGGAACCAGAGACTTTAAGATACTCTTTGGTTGAAAATTACCTGACAACAAAGATGAAGATTTTACAGAGGTACACAATGTAAAAAAAAAAAAAAATGCACAAACACAGGAATGGGGATACGCACTGTCTGTTGTGTAAAGATCAAGTGTTCCTCCATCACTGCTCTGCCATGAAGGAACAAGATAAAGAATGAAAGCAACGCGCCTCCCCTCTAATTCATCATCATGACACAAAAGGACATCTAGAAACAGAAGAGAACTTTATGTTTATAAAAAGAGAAAAAAAATTTGATGAGGAAAGTTGTCAAATACTGGTATGAAGAGGCCTAAAAATATACCCGTTCTTCCTGTAAAGAAAGAAAAATTAAGCTCACCTGTGTGTTCATATTTGGCACAGGAGATATCCACTGTGGACTGCAGTTCAACCCCTAACACCTCCCCGAGCCATGAGCGGAAATGACCAAACAAGGCCTGCCTGCAGAAACCAAAAAATATGAACAGCATTTCTTTGTGCAATTTTGTTTTGTATTGGCAATGACAATGGTGCAGAAACTCTTAACCTTGTGTAGAGCTCTCAAGGCAGAGATTGTTTGACTGCTTAAACCTACCATGACATTTTGTTGTGACATAAATAATTGATGAACACAAGAGGAGGGCATTATTGTGTATCTAATCACGGTATTTATACTCCAGGGCTCTATCTCATGAGTGTGTGTAACACTGTACAATCACCAAAAAGCATTTTAAAGACATTACATTGCTATGTGGGGGATGTTTAAGTCTTAAGTCTGGACACCTAAATCATACTGTTCTTTCTTTTATTTTCTTTGATCTTAATATTTGATGGACTTGATTTAAATAAAGGAGCGCTGGGCAGGAGTCACAGCCCTTACTGCTCGATAAATATATAATAAGATCTTTGTTTCTTGGCATTTATTTTAAATCAGCAATATTTACACTGCTTTTGTAACGATGTACATTTTACTGCAGAGTCCTGTCCTGCTACATGTGGATGCTTTCGGCTTTCATCGACAGCAATAGATTTAAAGTACTCTTATCAAGAGTCCAATGTTTTCTCTGGCGCCCCCTAGTGTACATGTCTTCCCACGAATTGGCCATTTCCCCAAAATATTTTTTTTTGAAAATGATTTCGGGTAAAATAAGGGAAATAATATTTTGACCTTTTTAAAAACTGAATAAACGATGTTTGGATTACTTAAGTAAAAAATAGAGCACACATGATGAGATGCCAAATAGGCCAATGAGGTGAAGTGAAGTTGCTCATATGTTCATTAGAAATATAATGAAGAGCTTTTTTTTTTTTTTGCTGCTTCTGTTTGGACAGAATTAGCTCTATTACAATAATGCATGTTTATTTCACCTTGAAGTTCACACTATGAAAACTATTCAAATGTATCACCTCCACAACTCATCTTTCTCTGCACCTACAATCACAACACATCAATCCTCATACTGAGATAAACTGTGTATCTGCAGAAAAAGAAGGGAAACCCTTATTTTACCTCAGTCCTGTGATATGTGGCTCCGTCCTTTTCTTCAAGTCATCCGACTTTATAGATAGAAAAACACAAATTAAAACAATAACAAAACATAAACCCAAAGAAAAAAGCCATCAGCTGTCAGATATACGATTGCTACAAACCTGTTTAAATTTATACAAGTCGTTTGATTTCTCATGAAAATTCAACCCCAGCAGTTCTTTCTGCAGGTTCTCTACAAAGGTCTCGCTCCTGAGAAAGTTTCTAATGATACAGTGAGGAAAAGGCTGACAGTCGAGCTCCAGATCTCCTAGAAAACAGAAACAAGTCAAATTTCGAGGCTGCTGTTGATAACAGCTGTGTAATGTTGGCCAAATAAATGTAATCATGTATATATATATATTTTTTTAATGATACAAAACATGTAAATCAATATCCTAAACCTATGAAAGATTAAGAAGTGATGAATACATCTGGGTGAGCCAGTTAGATTTGAGAAAATTCACAACCCATTAACACAATTTAAGATTTGATTTAATGCGCTTAGTGATCATTTATCTTACAATCTAACACCAAACACACCAGAAAGCCACTGGATATTACTTGAACAACTATCATTGATAAAGAGTAAATCATATTTATCCAGCATTTTGTTATGTACAGTTGAACTGGTGTATTTTGGTTTTTTTTAAACCCTTTTATTGTAACTACCTGGTTGACAGATCTGAAGGACATATTTAAACTTATTGTTGTAGGATAATCTTTACTAACCCTGACTGTAACGACTCCTGTGGCTCCATGCCTCCTTCATGAACCTCTTCACCTGCTCTTCTTCTAAAGCTACACAAAGTTCAGCTCTTTCTAAACAACTCTTCTTTTTCCTCTTCTTCTCCATTTTTCCACCCTCGCCTGAGAGTCGTTTAGACGCCATTGAGCAGCTGATATTGATGGTCTAAAAACGGATAAATATAGATGTAATTAACACTCTTTGCTACACAATTTGACTGTAAATAATACTTATATCCGAACTATCACCAGGTTTACGCATTACAGCCATAAATATAGCTACCCACATGCGGTTCTTGTGTCGCAGGCAAATGACGTAATGGTAGGCTGTTCGTGCACGCCCCGAGTAGAGACTGTCAGGCAGAGCCTTACGCTTACAGTCATAGATGGTTCATACATATATATCCTTATAGTCTCCTTACAGTAGTGCCAATATATTAAACAGATTTATCTTAATTCACATTCACAATTTCACATTTGGATGTTTTGAAGGGAATACTTGTTGGGTTTTTTAATGAACAATTAAAACTAGAGTTGAAAAGTGCCATTTGTATTCAATGCAATCCAACTTGGTTAAATGTAGGAATGATGTTCTTTTCTATTCCTTTTCAAGTATTTAGTGTTCAGTAATTTCAGTGGGGTGATAATTGAAAAAGAAAGAAAACAAGCTGAAGAGTACATGTCTAATTGTGTACAGCTCAAATGTCTATTTGGGCAAGGTTATGATTGTGGGTTTTCATTTTACATTTGTTTAATGGTGGCCACTGTTTGTTCAGGATTCATAAGCACAAGGTCTGGAAGCTTGAAAACCTTAAAGTGACCACTTGATCAAACTAACATACAACTGACTCATGTGATCACAGACATGCCATTTCTTACACGGTAAATGGGCTATCAGTTAAGTCATCCAAAGTATTTCTAGTGCTATTTTAAACACTTTAAGCAAACTATTTAAGTTCTGACATTTGAGCATTGCTTTTATATCCGTCTATAATTTATTAATAGAGAAAATAAACTCAGAACCATGCATAAACATTTTTATATCATTCAGCAGCTCATTTGCTCTGTGTACTTTATAAAAACATACCCAAAGGACTGCTTTATTAAAAAAAGAAAAGAAAACAGCGTTGTTACAGGTTAAAACAACAGGAAAGTCAATGATGTCATTTGTTTAATCAAACATTTACCTCAACTGAGAGAACATGAAATCTGATTCTAATCCACACTGAATTACAGACCTGTATACTACAAAAACAAGCAGTTATTTTCAAGATAAAAAAAAGACAGATACATCACATTTTCTTCTAACAGTATAAACACCCCTTGTGAAACATGACAAATGTCCTTTTGTGAAAGTAGAGCAATAGATGAGACATGTTTTTTTCCATCACGTTGTCCTTCATCTGCGCTCAGAGAGAGCTGCACTCACAGAGACAGCTGGATGGTCTTCTGATCACACACGTTAGTTATAAATGAAGTTGAACCTAAAAAAGGAAATGATAATCAAGAGTAAAGGGTCCGTGTATGTTCTTCTGAGATTAAAGTTTTCACAGTCATACATTTTGAAAAACCAAATACTGGTTTTGCTTTCTGTGATGTCATGTAGTGATATAGATTTGTTTCCATGTTTGATTTGACTTCCCTGCTCTGAGGGATACTCTGAAAACTGTACGTCATTCTCTTGCAATATTCATCTATTTCTGTCATAAACACTTTACCTTTCAGGCCAATTTTAGTCAAAGCAAAGTCCAATCTGAAATTGATGCCTTCAATCAGATACTGTGTAAGCATGTCTTCTTTTGCCTGCTTATTTGTATAAATAAGTGTGGCACAGTTTTAGTTAATGCATTAGGAGGGTGATCAGTGAAAAATACATGAATTGATTGGATTAAAGAAATACAGATTTTATATTCGTCATCACTTACAATATCTCTTGGAGAGAGACCATTGAGACATTATGATTCCGGATTAGAAGAATTTTTTAAAAACATTTATCCACAATAACAATGAACAGAAAAAAATGAATGAAGGCTTTTCACACTATTACCAAATGTATAAAAAGACATGAGCAGTACCTGCTCAACAGCTGTGGTAGACTGGAAATGATTGGTCCATATCCAGGCGCGTTGTCGTAGAGTTCAAACAATGGTGCGGCCACCAGTTTATAGTTTTTGGGGACAGCAAACAGCGCTGAGGAAACGGGTTTCAAAACAAGAATCAATGATACCACCTCTCCTTTCAAATTAACATGTCTGCTTCTCCGACAGAAACATTTCACTTGATTTAAATCAATTTGACAAGTTACATTGTGGTAGACTAACCTTTTTCCTGCAACTGAACCAGAAAAAGCTTTTTATGCTCCTTAGGTTTGGTGATGTGAGCTGGAATATAGGGATACTGAAAGACAAAAACAACTTCAGATCACTTCGTTATCCTACACAGATGCAAACTACATCTGTGTGTACAGAGCTACAGAGATTTTCAAGTTTAATCCTGGCTCGATGGAATACAAAAAGGAAAGTGTCTAACACATGTATCTATAAATCTAAACATGCTTGTAACCCAAGAGACTTGAACTGTGGTTGACCAATGGCTGATAACCAAAGGTGCAAATATTGTGACAATCAGGGCTAATGTCAATACAGATGTTTAAAATAAGCCAAATTAGACGATTCAGAGAGTTTGTTACATCTTGATCATTTTTTATCCTTGTTTTACGGAAGGTTTCTTACAAGCTGCATGTCACTGATCTTTCCCAGAAACAATATAAGACACCCACACTGTCTACACCAGGGGTGTCCAAAGTGCGGCCCGGGGGCCATTTGTGGCCCTTGAATGGATTGTTTGTGGCCCTTGACTTCGTTCGAAGAATCAGAAGATTTTGGCCCCAGGCCTCATCAGATCGCATATTTCGTTCTTTTTCTTTTTCATGTTAGTGAGGGAGACCTATAAAAGCCTGACTATTCCCTAAGTGGTCAAAATACAAAAAGTTCCTTCCAATATTTAAAAAAAAACACACAAAAAAAACCCTGTGGCCCGTGAGCGATTCTAACACGACAATTTTGGCCCGCAAGAAAAAAAGTTTGGACACCACTGGTTTACACTTTCTGACCATGAGAATAAATAAAACTCTTCTTTGAATCAGCAGTAAGTATATCGGCTTTCAAACAGTACATTTATGTGAAACAACTGATGGACATTGGCTACTGAAACAAGTGCATGACCCTTTTTCATTAACAGGAACAGAATTGGCCCATCGTGATGTTAAACCAATGCAATCTGTGAATCCCTTCTGCTAACCCTATTTCATTTGTTTAATGAAACATTACAATGTTTCAAGTGATCTACCAACCTGTGGAGGCTCAAAGTTGGGGCGCCACCAGTTGCCAATACAGTCATCAATCACCCAGTCCTGCTTCACACCGTCTTGTCGACCAAGGATCTAACATTCAGACAAAAGTTAAGACATGTAAACTCATCTAGGAGCACACTAACAAAAGAGAGAGTGCTGTGACAGAGGTACTACCTCAGTCATCAGGCGTTTCAGACCCTCCACCTCATCTTCTCCTGGACTCAACTCGCCACCAGGCCTACATGAAGAAGTAACAACAAAAACCTGTTCAGCAAAAACAATTATCCTGCTTCATGCAAAGAGGTGATGGACATGAACTACTTACAGTTTGAAGAAAGTTGTTCCCAGCTGCAAAAGTAAAACATGAGGCAGTCTGTGTTCATGAACAATTAGAACACCTTCCACTGTCCTGCGCATTCCCATTTTGTCAAATTCTTCCCGCATCCGCTGGAAACGTGCAGCCACTGAGCTGTCCTTCTCATACAGAGGCTCCTTAGTGCCGAATGTGTAGTTGGTAAGGGGGTATCTGAAGTAAAAGGAAAAAAAACACATGATAAGTCAATGAGAATGACTAGAGATTGTCAAAGTGTGTTTCACATCCTTGTGCTACAAAAGATAGATAGAGATAGATAGATACTTTATTGATCCCGAGGGAAATTCATACAAAAGAATGAATGAAACCTTTACTGCCTGGATCATTTGCACCAAGAGCACAAAAACATAAATGACAACAAGAGATGTTGAAATGAAAACCAACAGCACAGCTCATAACATCACTGAAACAATATCATTAAAAAACAACAACTTTAAAATACATAATATTTTATATAAATAAGTATGTCAACGTTCATTTATATGTAACATTCATCTTAATTTTGGATGAATCCATATTGTGTTAGGGCTTATCTATTTTGTATTCTTGTGTTATTTTATTTGCTTTGATAACATGCTGCTGTAACACCACAAGTAGATTGATCTATCTATTTAAACATTGTATAATTACGTGTAAAGGACGTCTAGTAGCAAGTAAAAAAAAAAAAGGAAAAAGCTAGTAATAAAATGAAAAGCTGAAATTCAAAAATAAGAATTCAATCAGGAACTTCCCATCAAAGAATTGAGTAGAGAAAGTACATTACGACTGCACGTTTATCTCTTATTACGGTGTCTAACATTTGAGATAAATTCAGTGCAAAATAATGTCTTATTAACTATATGTTGACTGAGCACTGTCCAGGAAGTGAGGTTCTCCAGAGGCATCTTTCGGTTTACATTTTATCTTTGAGGTTTCCTTTCTTAGGGGCAGAACAGCGAAGCTGCGGAACTTTCTTGTTTAATACAATTTCATTCAAACAGAAAAAAGTTAATCACATTTTTTGAGAGACTTGATCTCGTCAATTAAAACTGATCAATGATAAATTACATTTTCAACGCTAATCGAATTTGTTTATAATATATATTTCGTGGCCATCAACCATTTGATTTATTGACTATTAATCAATAATTAAAGTTTCGTTTGTTGGCGCCCCAAAACAATTATGTAACGTAAACGTCTTGTGCATCCACATCATTTATTATCCACTGATCTGATCAGTGTCCTGTGGAGGGAGAGAAGTTATAAATGCATCAAACAGAAAGAGTCACCTAAGCTACACGTTTTATTTTACCCTCGTTTTAAGTTAACATATTGCTTTTTTTTTTTTTTTTACAAATATCGGCAGAATGTCTTTTTTTTTTTTTTTTACAACATCTATTGTTGATAGATCCCATTAACTCACAGGTTGATGGTCCTCTCCAGTGTGAGCGGTTTCGCAGGCCCGGAGATGTATTTGTTCCCGAACTGGACGGCACCGCCGCGCGGCCAGCCTGCGTTGGAGCGATTAGGAGGCGCGACCGACATCTCTAACGTGTGCTGAATCCTCCTGCAGAAATACCTCTGTTTGCACTGGTTAGAAACTAGCTTTAATATCTAATTAACAAAAGAAATTCTGAGTAGTTGTGCGGAGCGTCCACAATCAATTCTCTACCGTGGTTTCCCCCACGGTCCTTCACTTCCGGGTGAAATAAGTGTGGCTTTTGGGGTAATACTCCCGCCAGCGACCCCTGCTGGTCTGGGTGATGGACACCAGTGCTTAAAATCAATGTAGTTAATGGGCTGTTATTTTACTACACATTATATTGCACTGTTGTCTGCCGCATCAAAACTGGTATAATTCCAGTCCACCCAGACACCAGGATATTAACTTATTTCCCTGTAAGAGACATGGCTTTATGTGGAAATAGATTATAATTAACTGTGTGTTTAATATTGTGGCTTGCAAATATATATTAAAAAAAATATGTATTTTTTTCTTTGAAATGAAGGTAACTATTTCAAAATGTAAGTTCACTCTTTATCTGGGAAACAGATTTTCTTTTTTCAAAATATCTTAGGTTAAGGTTTTTATAAATGTTATGTAATGTTAATGTAAAACCATTTCCTTTAGGGACTAATAAAGTATATACAATTTATAAAATATTTCATGGATTCGCTTACAGCCTCTTGTGATTTTCCAAAGCGATTTGAGTTTTCTCTGATGTCACTATGCTATTCAGGTCTGGTGGGAAAAAAAAGACCACAATTAAACGGAAACAGAGAAAAAAACAGCACCAACAATTAGGTTATCCATGTAACAATTAAAAAAACATGAACTCCAGAAAAAGCAAGAAAGTGTTCAGGCTTTTCAGATATTCTTATCACAAGTACAAAGTATTCATGGAAAAAAACCCAGAAGGAATAATACAGGCAATTCAATAATCCATTTAATATTCATAAGTATGTCTCTTATCCATCTATTGTAAACATGGTGTAGTTGTCTTATGGTACATAATCATACGTGCAATGCAAAAATTCAAACATAAGTTAAAAAAGGACAAAGACACTGCTGGATTTGTTAATTACATAACACCAAAGGGATCTCAGTTCTTTGGTCCAGTGGCCCACCCTTTGTGGTGTGCTGCTATAATGTGGTGGTCCCTGTAGGAAGTGCCATGGATCTTTTCCTCTCGTTTTTCCCTTTACTGTGGTCTCTCCTGCCCGTCACAGTAGTTGGTCCCGTTTTTAGCAACATCATGGTTTTTAAATTACTTCTCACCTTCAGACTTGATTTCTTCTTGTTTTTGAACTTCTATCAGCACTTCATCAACATCTTTTCCTGACGCAGCCTTAGCCATTACCACTTCTGTTTTTTTTGTGTCCTCCTCAGGTTTGGCAGCTTGTTCCTGCATTTCTTCATTATTCTCTTTACGGTTGACCAGAGCTACTTTCTCATTTTCCTCCTTGCTTTCCTTTGCATCATCAACTGTCTTGTTCTCATCCATCTCAGTTCCGTTGCTCTTTTGTTCCGTCTTAAGCACCTCATCTGCAGTTAAAAAAAAAAAAAAAAACACCCTTCAACTTACCTTAATGCTTGATAAAGAAAACAAATAAATGCAAGTTACAACACATAAAATACAGAACTTAAAACATACCTGAGTCCTTCTCTGCAGGCTCTACACTGGCTCTATCTTCAGGAGATGTCTTTAAATCTGTATCTTGGCCTGGACTTTCTTTAGAAGGAGCTGGAGTGGCCAGATGGTGAAAAGCAGCACTTGAGCTATCAGTCGTGGAGAGGTCAGAGATAGTTGGCGTGAGGGTAGTGCTAACACTGATTGTGTAAGGTTGGTCTGAGTCAGTTGTAGGTGGAGGACTAACAGCAGTAGCATTTGTTGAACTAGTGGTGGAAGTGAAATCTGAACAGTTTACAGCACTGGTTGTGGTGGTGGTAGTGTCGGTGGGGTTTGTTTCACTTGATGATGTGGAGGGAATAGACATATCAGATGTGGTTGGATGAGGAATGGTAGAAGTAGAGCTTGAGTCTATGCAGTTGGTGGATGTCGGGCTTGCAGTGGTGTCGGGAAGTTCAGAAAGGATCAGTGTGGAGGAAGAGGAAATGGGGGTGTCAGGTGAAAATGGAGATGCGATGGTATCGCTTAGGTCAGGAGGTGGAGATGTTTTAGTGACTGGTGAAGCTACTATTACACAGCTACCTGAGGTGGCTGAAGTCATATCATCACTAGCTTCAGTAATTAGATTGTTGTTAGTAGAAAAGACGGATTGTGAATCTGATGTGCAGGTGGAGGGTGACGAAGCGTTGGTGCTGACAGGAACAGCTGCATCAACACCAACAGAAGGTGGAGCATCAACCGAGTGAACGCTTGATTCAGTTTGCAGATTTGTTGATGCTGTGGAAACTTGAATTTTGCTGCTGGGAGCAGAAACAGTTTCCAAGGTGGATTTGGAAGGTGTAGTTATGGTCACTGAGCAGGACGTGGTGGACAGTCTTGGACTGATGGGCTCAGAGGATGTGGAAGTAATTGAGACAGTAGTGGGAGGCTCTGTGGGTGTAGTTGTGCTGGTAGAACTGGGTTTTTCATGGGTGTTAGCCTTAGATTCAGGTGTAAGCTGTTTGCTGTCAACCTCTGTTACATCAATGGGTGTTGTAGCTTCTGCAGGAGGGCTAACAGAGTCAGTGCATATGTATGTGTCTGAGGACAGTACAGTACTTAAAGAAGAAATCATAGAATCGGTTGAGTTAGGGACTGAGTTTGAGATTGTTGGTACAGTAGGTGTGGTGGTGGTGGTAGCATTGACGTCAGGAGTAGCAGGGGTAGATGTAGCCGGACTCAGTTTAGTGGGTGTATTTGTCTCTGCCTCCTGTATTTGGGCAAGCTCATTCTCAGGTGTGTTGCGGCCAGATGTTGAGGGTGGGGGACCTGGTTTGATAACTGGCTTTGGGAGCAAAGCAGGTTTCCCAGCTGACTCGTGTGCTGACACACTTGGGCGCATTTGATGCCGCGTATCTAAAGAAGAAAATTAACGTGTAAATATTTATAGTTATCATATATTAAAGAAGAAGTAAATCTGTGTTTTTGTTTTGTGTTTACCTGACGATGCAGACATGGTTCGAGGTTTTGTGAACGTAGGTGGTGGCTCAGGCTTACTGTCAATGATAGTTCCTGATGCACAAACATCATTCACAGCTTATGTTACAAGAGGAATTAATTCACATCTTGATCTCTATAATGGATGGAGAACAGTCTTATAAGCAAAATGAGCTATTAAACCTTAAATAGAGAACTTATCCAGATCAAAAAGCCACTCCTTCTGTTACAAATCCATTAACTTTAAAGATGGAGCTCTACTAAGAAGGAGCAAGGAAGAGTTTAATCATTTTAAGTATATAGACAAATAGACATACCCTCAGATTCTGCCTTTTTCATCTCTCCCTCCTGAGTCTAAAAAAACAAAAGAGGTATTTAGAAAACTTTAAAGACGCCTACAGTATACACATTTACAAACAGAAAAAACCAAGCATATACCTGTGCCTCTCCTGGCTGGACTTTGGAAACTCCAATACGTTGAAGCATGAGATGGAGTTTCTGTTCAAAGCTATGTTGGCCCTCCAACTGTTTCTGAAAGTAGCAACAGCAGGGGGATGAGTTATTTCACAACTTACGTAACTCAACAAAAAATACACTACTCTATTTGTATTCACCTTTCCAGTATTTCTTCCATAAGGGTTCCCTGCTGCAGCTGATCCAGACAGCAGAATGAGAGATTGGGACTTCCCCTCTCTGAGAGCTCGACGGGGAGGCGCCGCTTCACTTCTCAGCGTTGGGGCACCAGAAACAGGTGTCTCCTGAACAGCTGACTCTCCAGCGCTTGGATTCTCTTTCGACTTCTCCTTTTCATTTTCCTTGACTCGTTCTTTGTCTTTGTCTTTCTCGGCTCTAGCGGCTTCCCGGAGAGGGCGGATGAGATCAGTGATGGAGGTCTTTTTGGGGCGCCCGTCATGGCTCGTTTCAGACTTCAGACCTCGTCTCTTTTTGAGTGTAAAAAAATCGCCCAGCTTCCTCCTGAGTGTTTTGGTCTGGGGTGGACAAGGGGCAGAGCTCGCAGGAGCCACCTCGTGCACTGTGATAGCTTCCTCATCTTGATTTTTCCTTAAGAAGGATCATATATCAAATAAATTAACATCCTTGAATACATTTATTAGGCACTAGACCTATATATGGAAGCATAAGAGGCAGCTAGTGGTACTCACAGTGCATCAGTAGGAAGTACTCTCTTAGTAAAGAACTCCTCGACACCTTCATCCACCCTCCCCATGTGCTCAAGGGCTTCATTTTCACTCTCTATTATAGTTTCCTAAATAACATACACAGAAAAAAAAAACTACAATTTTACACCAAAGATTTACGAACGGATTTTGAAAAGCAACTTCTGTTGTACATAATTTAACATTACATAACCGTAACCTCTAAAAACCCACACACTCTGGTACTAGTGTTCCTCCTGCCTCTATAGGTGTATTTTGGTTTGAATCTCTCTTCCAGCCATGCTACAAACCAGCCTCTCGGGAGTCAGTTGCCCAGTAACGTAAAATGGGGGGGCGTCACTGGACTTTGCATGCTGAATAAAGCAGAGTAACTCATTTTGCCAATGTAGGTAATGTGATATTGAAATTGCAGCAATTCAGTGCTGCATCATCCTGATCATATTAACATCTGTCACCACAAGTAGCAATGAAAGACAGGAAAGCAATTTCAGCACAAGTCTATATTACAGATGATATCCTGTCAGGGGAATCGCCTGAATTGTGTCTCCCTGGCCATTGGCACCAAGGGAGTGACTGTGTCTACAGCCTTATAGCTCAGTGACAACACAATCAGCTCAGTGCAAAAAGGAGACGATCACACACACTCACACACAGACACACAATACAGTTAAATACAACCTGTGAAGAAAAAAAGAACATTTTTTCTGTTGTGCAGACAACACATTCACAAACAGATTTCTAGTGAGGCTACTTCAAAAAGCCAGTGACCGGCAGAAAGGGACTGCCTTATTCAAACAGGGACCAGGCATCTTTCACAGCACCCCTCCTCTGTCCTTCCCTTCCCC
This sequence comes from Symphodus melops, assembly GCF_947650265.1. NCBI lineage: Eukaryota > Metazoa > Chordata > Actinopteri > Labriformes > Labridae > Symphodus > Symphodus melops. Next base: position 14,635,420 of record NC_136693.1, on the reverse strand, counting down.
CTGCCTCTCCCCTCAGTACAATTTTTCATCTCCTCCCATTTTCTCTCCTCACACACACCACCTTTCACTCACAGTCCATTTTTAAAAAACCTTCTCTCTTCCTTCACAGTACCTGCGGTCTGCTGGGGCGGTAGTTCAGTTTTTGTCGGTGAGGTCTTGGTCTGCTCTGGGTGTAATGCCTAAGCGCTGGTCCGCCCAACGGCAGCTCCATTGGGGAGACACGGCACGCTGTTACCGTGGAGCTCTGTTGCCGTGGCTCTGTTGCTGAGGCACGGTTGCTAAGAGCAGGAGCAGCAGCAGTATGTAATGCCTCCTCAGAGGTGGGCGGGGCACAGGCCGGCTGACTGACAGATGTGACAAGAGAACCTCGCCTTTCTCTGCTCCCTCCCTTCTGAGAGGAAAACCATGAGAAAAAGGTGGAGATAAAATAAGCCGATACAAGCAGAGAGAGGAATAAAGTGACCACAGTGATATATATTTGATCCACGCATCATAGCCTCTGACATGCACTTCCATTTGAACATACAACAATGAATATAGCTAAAATGAACAAAATGTTCTATTGGTTATATAACAAATTAATAATTTATTTCATATGCGGAAAATATGCTCTGAAATGTTCTAATTGACAGATTGACCTGGTAAATTTTTATATCACTAAAAAAATGAAGAAATTCACAGGTTAATGAATTATGAACAAAGCAAGATGTAGCATCAATATTTGATATGAAACTCTTTTGAACAGAGAGGATCGTGCAGTTCTTGATTATAAGCTCAAAATGTACCTTTTTTCCCCCTAACATTTGCATGGCTATAATACAAACTTTACAGAGGGCATGTGTTGCACATTTTGGGGGAACTGTGTTGTCTGTTTAAAGTTTGTGTTAATGTTTACTCCAAGAATGTATTAAATAATATAATACTTGTTTGGAAGTTAGACTGATCAATCCTGAAGTTCTCTATGGTATCATAGTTCCTTTTTCTTCATCTTTACCTGAGAGTGAAGATTCCCAAATGTATACTTTTTGTGAAGTTTACTTTGACAACAACACAAAAAATTACTTTTATGTTTTCCATGTATGCCTGAAAAAGATTGACGGTGTCATAGATCTGCAGAATCCCTGAAAGCTATTTTCTAGAGTTTTCCCAGTTGTTTTTACACTGTATTCCTCTAAGCCTTAAAGGGGACATGTTATGAAAAATAGTCTATGAACGTTTATGCGGGCAACCCGAGTGTCTACCAATCCACAGAATGTAAAATAAACCCATCCAGTCCTTTGTTTGTTGTCTGCATAAATCTTACAACAAAGGGGCAGTTTTCTCAACATGTGACATTACAAGATAGATTCTGGTGAAAATAAAAACCCCAAGAAAACCCCTCACCTCCCCTGGTATCTCCACTCATGGACTCGAGGTCTGCCTTTTCTTCTTGCTATATTCTTCCTGTATACATCACTCCTCTGTAACAGAGGGGCCAGATTGAAATAAAGACATTTAACCAAAGAAACCCATGGGAAACAGAGGTGTTTATACCCAGAGCTCTTTAACTCCTTAACGACCAGAGTGATCTAATTTTTTTGTTTTATTCATAAACGATTGTATAATGCCAATTCAATAAAACCTTGTCAAAGAGTGGGAAATGCACATTCCATGTATTATCAGCATATTGGGCAGTAATCTATCTTTCAGTTGCTGGTACTCTATGTCACCAGGATATTGTCTTTATCCTAACACTTTCATCCCAGCTGTGGTAGAATAATACATTATTAAAGGTGATGTGGCCTTGAATCACGATTTGCTGTTGAGAGACTCACCCCACGCACACCTCCAACACTCAAATACTGCCCTCTTGTGATTGACTTGATGTTTTACTTTAACACAAAGTGTTTCTTGTAACATTGAATTCAAGGTGGCTTGACGTTGTCAAGTGAAACTCACCTTTGACACTCACATCTTTTTGTTGTGTGTACTGATCTCATAAAAAAAAAAAATACATATAGACCCTGAATTGTCTTGATCACAGTTGACGTGTTTCAGGATGCCACGCCTACACCTGAATTCAAATCTGGCGCCTGAAACCAAACCCCGACCCCTCCCCCCTCCCCCTCCTCGGCTTTGCGTTTGCGCAGGCGCGTAAGCTCTTAAAGACCGCCATTTTGTGTCGGGGCCCACTCTGCCAAAGCGGGAGAAAATATTAAGCGCGGCGCCCAACACGTACGGACGGCCACTGCAGGATTGAAGACGGTAGCCACCGAGGTTGAGCTTCGGGTTGAATATACCTGGAAAAGAAGCAGTCGAAAGTAAGTGACAGCCTTCTTTTGCCTCCAAACACGGAGACGTTTTTGTAGGAGCCGTCGCCGGCCTCTAGGTGTCACGGTAGGGCTTACCGAGCAGGCGGCAGGCGGGGGGTGTTTGTCTCCCTCTATCGTTATCTACTATCCCCTATACCGTCTATAAACTGTAACTCTGTCCCGGTGGAATGTTTGCCTGATATTAGTAAATCCATACAGAGAGATGATTGTGAAGTGTTTGTGTTATAAGTTTGTTCAGCGCAGTCGTCCATCTTCTCGTGCTCTTTGTTTCCTGTTTTCAGTCGCGCCTCGAGCTCACCTAGTACGAGCTGCCTTCTTTATACTTTTACATTTACAAAGTTTATGTAATGGTCAAGATATTTTAATGTGAAGCTCCAGGTGAACTCATTAAATATGTAAATGCATTAAACAATACATCGACTGCTTGAGATAATCATTGTTTAAATAACCGATGTCGGAACAGGAAGTTGTAAATTGCCGCTTTTTTTTTTTTTTTTACATTTCAACTCACAGCTGCACAACACAAAAACTTACTTCAAGCTCTGATTACTTTAAGGCCTTTGCACACCAGCTATTAAATGACCTATCATTTGCTCTAAGTCACGTTTAACTTTAGTGTGACTCACCAGAGTAAACGGACAACTTCTTAACAACAAGTTCAGTAAGGATACTTAACTGTGTCCTGCATCGACCGCAACGTTGACTCCAATGCTATAATGTGATACCATTTAATAACAATAATTAACTATAACTATAATTAATTTAAAAAACATAATTGATCCACAAAGAACATTTCAGTTCTGCTTGTTTTGTGGTTCAGCATCATTTGCATGAATCTTTACGTGTTGTTAATACTAGATCGTTTACATTATTCTGCGTACACCCATGAATAAAATACACAATACTAAGGCTTCTTTATGTATTAAAGAAATTAACTGAAGCGTTGTTTTTTTTTAATCGCAAATGGGTTGAGGTCCTGAGCTTCATTAATGACTGAAGTTACAACCTTCCTCATATTTAATCTGTTGAGCTCACAGGTCTTACTGCCGATACTCTCTGTGGTCTGTATAAGTTTCCAACAGAGACTGAAAAGAAGTAACAACTAAGTTTCAATATTTCAGGGATGTTAGGAGTGATCCCATCTGGGCTGTCTCAATCCAATGCCAAACTTATACGTTGCAAAGATTGATCATTGGCCATTGTTTAATAACGGTTCTTCTCAACCTTTTACAGACCATATTACTGATTCTTGATCACTAGTATTTTAAAATGACCTTTTATGGTGTCCTGTCTGAGGGGGATGTTTATTTAATCAGTTCTGTCGTGCTGTTTACCCTTTCACTGTTGGCTAAAAGAAAGTGTCTGGTCAGTGGCCACAGAACTGACGGATTACATTCAGTGGTGTTAAAATCACGTTTTCTGCCATGACTGCATCAAGACCATGTGTAAATGTGTTTCTCTCTACTTGTATGTCCTTTCCATTATAGCTGGCAGTTGGCCTATCGCCATGGAAGGCGAGGCTGTTTCCATGGATACCACCCAGGCTGCTGATGGAAAGGCCCTGCCAGAAGGTGGAGACGCCCTGATACAAGGTGTTACCATTGCTCAACAGGGGGAAGTGGCTGGGAATGTGGAGATGATGGTGATGGATGCTCTTGATCCTACTCTTTTGCAAATGAAGACAGAAGTGTTGGAGGGCGGTGGCACAGTCACGGTTACCGGCGGAGACGAGGGTCAGATCATCACACTCCAGGTATTTGCTCAGGTTAACTTTGGATTCCTCTGTGGAGTTGTTTCTTTTTAAAAGGTGACATTTTCAGGGTTTGTTCTTCTTTGTAGGTGGTGAATATGGAGGAGCAGGCAGGCGCTGCCTTAGGTCTTGGTCAGCTTCAGTTGGTGCAGGTTCCCGTCACAACAGGAACTGTAGAGGGCCTGCAGGGGACCTATGTTGATGCATCAGCAGCTAACAAGGACGCTGATCCGGTTATCTGCCACACCCTTCCCTTGCCCGAGGGCTTTCAGGTACAAAACAACTCTGGTGTGCTGAGCAAAAACTTCTCCTGCTCCATTGATGACAAAGTCACCCTACGATTTAAATTGTGATGTTTTCTCGAGGTGGTGAAAGTTGGCGCTAATGGAGAAGTAGAAACTGTAGAGCAGGAGGAGCTTCAGGCAGCCCATGAGGAGCTTCAAGGGACACGGGTTGAAGACGAGGGGGAAGAAGAGGCACATGTGTCTCAGCAAGAAGACCCAGACTGGACCAAGGACCCAGAATACCAGCCCATCTCCTCCATCCGCAAAGGCAAGAAGGGAAAGAAAAGCCGCCTGCGCTACGGGGAGGGTGACCGAGACATGGACGTTTCAGTGTATGACTTTGAAGAAGAGCAGCAGGATGGGCTGTTGTCAGAGGTTAATGCTGAGAAAGTTGTTGGCAACATGAAGCCACCGAAGCCCACCAAGATTAAGAAGAAAGGTGAGACTTTAACGACTCTCTTGAGCCTCCTTTCCTCTCGCATCATACAACCACAATAGTGTGCATTTGCACTGCTTTTATTTATCCAGTTATCTTCTCTTTTTGTGGTCAGGCGTGAAGAAGACTTTCCAGTGTGAGCTGTGTAGCTACACCTGTCCAAGGCGCTCCAACCTGGACAGACACATGAAGAGCCACACAGACGAGAGACCCCATAAATGTCACTTGTGTGGACGGGCCTTCAGAACAGTGACACTGCTGAGAAACCACCTGAACACACACACGGGTAATTGAAAAATGAAATTGATACTGGATTATTGAAGCTATTTAAGTAATTTAGAAATCCAGGTTTTGTTAATGTTCCCTGCTTTACATGTCTGTTAGACAACACACGCACACTGATCATTTTTGACCTTTTTTCCCCGCTCTCTTTGGTTTGTCTAGGCACTCGGCCACATAAATGCACAGATTGTGACATGGCCTTTGTGACCAGTGGTGAGTTGGTGCGTCATCGTCGCTACAAACACACGCACGAAAAGCCCTTCAAGTGCTCCATGTGTGACTATTGCAGCGTGGAGGCAAGTCCCCTCATGGATCTTTTTGAGTTCACTGCCTTTAATGTTCCTCACTGTGCCTCCGAATAGGCTCTTGTTTGAACTTGGTCTCTTTTTTTTCTTCTTCTTTTTTTTGTTTTAGGTGAGTAAGTTGAAAAGACACATCCGCTCTCACACTGGAGAGCGACCCTTCCAGTGCAGTCTTTGCAGCTATGCTAGCAGAGATACTTACAAGCTGAAGAGACACATGAGGACACATTCAGGTAACATACCTCCATCATTTCAAAGCCCAAGCTGTGGCCTGTCTCCAGTTTAAGGAGACCGTCTCAATCATGGAACTCTCTCCACTGTTTTTCAGGTGAAAAGCCGTACGAGTGCTACATCTGCCATGCACGTTTCACACAGAGCGGCACCATGAAGATGCATATTCTGCAGAAACACACAGAGAATGTGGCAAAGTACCACTGCCCACACTGTGACACTGTCATCGCACGCAAAAGTGACCTCGGTTAGTTTTGTTACTCGTACAGTTTTACAAACAAATGGTGTGCTAGGATGGCTTTTTTTTAACCTTCTTTTGTATGTTGGAGATGGAGAAAGGGGACATTTGTTTCAAATATGTTTCTTTTCCAGGTGTTCACTTGCGAAAGCAGCACTCATTTCTTGAGAAGGGAAAGAAGTGCCGTTACTGTGATGCCGTGTTTCATGAGCGATACGCTCTCATCCAACACCAGAAGACTCACAAGAACGAGAAACGTTTTAAGTGCGAACTGTGTGACTACTGCTGTAGACAGGTGTGTAAAGATAATTCATGACAGGTGGTGTTCCTTTTTTTTCTTTTTTCTTTATAGTTTCTAATATTTTTCTGACTTGATCCTTCCTAGGAGCGCCACATGATAATGCACAAGCGCACACACACAGGGGAGAAGCCGTTTGCTTGCAGCCAGTGCGATAAAACCTTCCGGCAGAAACAGCTTTTGGACATGCACTTCAAGCGCTACCACGACCCAAACTTTGTCCCCACTGCCTTCATCTGCAACAAGTGTACCAGGACGTTCACCCGCAGGGTAGGATCAAGCTCTTGGCTTTTAGCACATAACCTCCACCAGCTCTTTCTGTCTGTTTGAGTTGTGATGATCACGTGTGTTTATAATAAACAGAACACTATGCTGCGTCACACTGAAAACTGCACGGGGGAACTTGTTGGAGAGGAGAACGGAACTCCAACACCCAAAAAGGGTCGCCGTGGCAGGAAGAGGAAGATGCAGTCCAGGGGGGAAGATGATGATGACACAGGTACTGTATGCATATGAATCCTTTTTTCTGTGCATTGAATTTCCGTACTATGATATACTCCTGTACATTATACAGACTTGTATTAATGCTTGACGTTCTTATTCATGAAGTGGATGAGGCAGAGGAGGAGGAGGAGGAGGAGGAGGAAGAGGACATTTTAAGTGAGATTGAAGTCGAACAGGCCCCACCAGTGGTCCCCATTCCAGCACCTGTGGAGCCACCAGTAAAGAGAAAACGTGGACGGCCTCCAAAGAGCAAACCAGACGGTAAGTGTGACATCACAACACTTTTGGGCATCTTTTCTTCAAATGTATTTTAAATAGTGTACACAGACTCTTCTATTACCCGCATCTGACCTGAAACTCTTTACAGCGGCTGCTATCATTCGTGTGGAGGACGAGGCCACAGGAGAGGTGGATGACATTATCGTCAAGAAGGAGGTTGGAGCTGAACCTGATGAGCAGGAGGCCGAGGAGGTGATTGTTGGTGAAGGGAAGACTGCCATTCAAATGGAGGAGCTGTCCCAGGTGGAAGGGAACGCACAGGAAGAGCCATCGTCTGAGGCTCAACCTAACGGAGACCTGACCCCTGAGATGATCCTCAGCATGATGGACCGGTGATGATGAGATGATTTTAGACAGTTGACCCTGTAAATGCACACAGCCCCTTGATCACCTTTTAATATCTGCATTTAGGATGACTAAGACCCACAATCTGGCACAGAGAAAAAAACCTTTACGGTTGTCATTTTAAGAGGTCCTTTTTTAATCATGAATTGATAAAGAGTTGTATGATTTTAAAAGATTTGAATAATTTTGCTTACCAAAAAAGCATTTTAGTATATTGAAGGGTGGCTGTAATTGACTGCAGTATCTTTATCCCTTTCTTATTTGCGTTGCTCTTTTTATGGTAAATGCATTCAACATGACACAATCTCTGTCAGTGAGAATTACGCAACATATTTTTTTGTCATTCTGGACTGAATGTCTCCTAAATCTAAACTGCGTGCATGTACTATCCACTAAAAATGTGGTGTTTTTTTTTTTTTTTTTACCCCCCCCCCCCATCTCAACTTTGCAAATTCTTTACTTTGTACACCTGTGTGCTTCTTGGTTAAATGTGTGAATAGATAAATGTGGACTTTTCTTAACTTTAAGCTATTTCTGTTCCCATCCTCAATGAAGTGCTCTCCTCAACTCTCGGATGGGGATTTATTTGTTTTGAAAGCGGCTGAGAATTAAGAAAAGAAGAATTGAGTCATGTCACTTAGACATCATCAGATGTAAGAGCTTTTAGAAAAATGGAGGAAACTTTCAGAACGATTAAACTGCCATTAATTACAGCCACCTGCAGGATTCTTTTTAGAAATATTTTGAATAGCTTTTATATTTTGTTTTGGGGTTTTTGTTTTTTTTTGGTGGTTAGTAAATCCCCTTTAGAACTTCTTTGTTAGTTTTAAAAGCTCCATAGACATGCTGCTTGTTTCTCGCTTTACTTACATCTAGGTGATGTGTATGTACTGAACATTGTCATGAGAAGTGCAAAAACTGTTGTTGCTCCTCTGTGTAGCCATTCCACTTCGGGTTAAGTTTTCCTTTTTTGTATCATTGAGCAATTCTGTGTAGACTGAATGACATGTTGACAACAGTGTGGCTAAAACAGCAGATGTATGAGTGTACAACCAATAAAAGACTGGCCTTTAAGGTTCTGAAGTTTGAGTCTCATGAACATTTTGATTCAGTCTAGTTTGGGTGACAAGTTAATGGTATTTGGTGGTACATAAAACGATTGCTTGAATCATTGTTTATCTAAAAAAAAAAAAGTTAAGAACCAGATCTAACAAATGTTCATGTATTTTGCTTGCATAAATATTTTATTAAATGGAAGACTTGATATTAAGAGTGTATGTCTTAAGTACATGTTTTCTTTCTTTGGGCTTGTGTTAAATGGTCTTGGCTGTCACTGTTATACTTACTCCCCCTTTTTTTAATGGAAATGATTTAGCTCGAGATCTGATGTTCACAGATATTTGACACAGATGATATGATGCAAAACGATTCACTGCCTCCTTTGCATGTCAGTCACTTGTATCATGAGAAGAGCCTGACTTTGATTTGATATGCCACTGTAATGTTATCTTATGCAAGTTGCACCATTTTAAACGGGTATTTGTACAAACTTCAAATACTGCCTTCAGATACATTGTTCGCATGACAAGGACATTGTTTAAACTGGTCCTAATAGTTCCTGTGCTTTGCTTTCACTGACCTACAGTAAAAGTTTAGGCCAAATGGTTACTACCCCCTTCAAAGTGGATTTGATACAAAATAAGGTACGATGAACCACTTTATAACGGATGCGTGTTAATACCTGTAGATTTCTGTTTTCTTTTTCTTTTTTTTAAACCTCCAGGTCATTACAAGCAGTAAAAGTTAGTTGTAGTGGGCCACAGACAACACTGAATTGAGCGTTATTTAACTTTTGACATTCAAAAAGTTAAGAAGCTATCTAGTGCGGATGGCTTCAATAAACTATTAACACTTCATTTACCTTACTTCTAAACGCGTTTAGTCTCCTTACCCCTGATTTAACTTATTACTCTTCGTGTTATGATGGTTTGGTCTAAACACGGTAACAAAGTCCCGGTCTCTTGTTCTGTTGGAAACCAGCCACATGCGCTCCATCAACTAACACGATGTGATTTAACAGCTTTGTTAAAGTTGAACCCAGCGATCACCCAGAGAGTTCTGCTCTGTTTGTAGAGACGATACTTCCTTTTTCCATTTTCTCTCTTCTTGTCTTATGTCTGTTTTTTTTTCCGTTTGATTCACCGTGGCGTCGTCAGCGGAGCACGAGAGGCAGTGACAGACTAGGGACATCATTGTTGCCACAGCAACAAACCGAAGCTTGGTTTCCGGCTTGTAGAGTGGCTTTTCAAAGTAAATGTAGACGACTTTGAAACCTTACAAGCAGTGTTTTTACACAATTTTAGAGTACTAACTTTTTCAATGTTCTTAATGTACAACAAGCCCAGTTCGTCTGTCCCAGGAGAATATTCAGTTGTAAATCAATTAAGCAGTGTGTGTGCTATGGCAGGCAGGTGTTCCTTTATTCCTATTTATGGTATTATAGGTGAGGATTTTTGCAGCTGTTTAAACTCTGTAATTGCTACATATAGACACAATCCAAGCATACAATTTACATTTTAAAATGGATGACATAACCTACTTCTGACTGTTAGAGATATTTATCCAGTGTCTTCATAACATATATTCTTATAGTCTATGATTTTATTTTCACATGGTGTCCTATGGCACTGTTTATAACAGACACGACAATGCATTAAACTATACTTATGTGGCACATTCAAAGTGCTGTAGAGTTATTGACCAAAAAAAGAGAAATATATAGCACTATGGTCATTCTTGGTTAAAACTCCTTTTAAACTACTTTTTTTTTTTTTAGTAAATGAGACGTAAAGGCATATACATCATTAGTAGGCTAACAAAACTGTTTACTGTTCTCTGTAATTTCTCAAAGTGAGCTGCCGAAGGTAGGTGTTAAACAAGTGATAAGCATCATATGGCAGAAACATATTTTTAAATCCTTTCCACAGCAAAGATTTAAAGTGAGTAATACACTTAACTGTTAAAATAAAGCAAGGAGATATTTTTGTTTACAAATATGACACAAATGTAAAGGACGGAACAGCAAGGAGATAAGAGTTCACAATGATTGGAAACAAAATAAAACACATTAAAATGGTGATCTTATCATTGTTCAAAAAGTCGTAGGTATACCCATTTAAATATAAAAAAAACTATATGTTTTAATGCATTATCTAAAATAATTTGCAGTATACCACAGGGGTAAGGGCATGTTCCTGGCCAGTTCAGTATTTGTATGTACAATTAAATAATTAAAACTTTTCCAGGATTGTGAGATTTCGACCAATTCAACTTAAAGTGTTAATAGATTACTGGAATGACAACGGTCTACGGGTAAATGCGTCCATATCTCGCACAAATGTGGCTTCGTATTATGTTTATTTCTTTTATTATGAAAATCTTTCCCGGAAGTGTTCACATAGCTGCTGCTGGATTGACTGTGGACAAAAAAACTGCAAAATCCAGGAGAGGGACAGCGCCCAGAATAACTGTAAACCTCTGCTAACTGCGTGGAGCATCGTACTGGATATGAGACTCTGGACATATCCTCCGGGCTGTCGGACATTTATACAGAGGTAGGTGGGCGGCTTCTTAAATCGCCAAGGTCAAAATATGAAGCCTGCGAACATTTTCACGGGCATGAATCCGAAGTGAAGTTGCTTTCCCGTGATGTTGACGACATTGTATCTGCCGCTGGCTGTGGCTCACTTGTATTTTCATCAGCTGGGTTTTTTGTGTGTGTTTGTTATAAGTTGTTGGGGGTGATTATTTCAGGGGACAGGGTGGACCGTGGTCCTGTGACGGACCGGATCGGACTTTCTCCGGCCTGTGATGAGCTCTGGGGGGGTTGGTGGGTTAGGATGGTAATAACAAAATCTGGCACGACACCGTTCGCTAAGTTTTTCGTTTAGACTCCATCATTACTGCTTTAACTTGAAGTATCTTAAAGAGTCTGGTTGTGTTGTAGGAAACCTGTTTATCCGACTCAGTGGCCTGCTGCTCCTTGGTGAGGCTAATCCACTAATCTGCAATAGAAGTAGTTGCTTTTTGTTATAACACCATTACCTCTCATCCTCCATCTCCTCCTCTTCCTCCTCCGGCATACACATGGACCCACAGAGTATGAACAGGGATTTAATGAGGGATTACTTTTGTAGCTGTATACATTTTTAAATCCAGAAATACAATAATTAGCCGACTAGTGGATAAACTGATCGATTAGGATTCATCCTAAAATTTCGCTTGCATTACTTTCATTTCCCTGCTGTCTGCACTAGAACACACTGTGTTTTGGTTTTAAAATGAAATCATGTAAAGACACCGCGTTTGACTGGGATGTCCAGTTGTTTTATTTTGCAGTGTTGATGAAACATGATTCAATTAATGGACAGTCAAGCAGGAAAAAATAAACCTTGTTTTGGTAGTTGACAAATAAATGCAGTCATCTGTTAAGTTAAAATAAATCCATCAGTTAAAGTGTGGGATTACTGCTGTTTAACAGTCCTAACTAAAACACATTTATCTTTCCAATTCTTAGCCTACATTAACATGGTCATTTTTAATGATGACCATGTATTGATTGAACAATCAATCAATTGTTAAATAATAAGATGATTGATTGAACAATCAATCAATTGTTAAATAATAAGATGATTATAAGAATGATAGTTAGGTTACATGTACTTCGGTGTAGCCTACTCAGTAAGACATCAATTGATTTGTCTTCATGGAAAGGCCCAAGTGATTCTGAGATTGTTTTAGAACCAGCTAATTTCTGAGCAAGGCTACAAGTACTTATGCATGCTGCTACTGCATGAAAGGCTTTTTACACAAAACTCCAGTCTTGTGAGGTGATTGGAAACAGTGTCCTCTTTGTTCGCTCTGCTCCAGTGGAGAGAATTAATCCTATAATGACCTCTGATGTATAAGGAAAGGGCTAACAGCACATCTTACAGGGAGGAAACTGGGGGACATTAAGTCATAATTATGGGTACTATTCTAAAGTCTGCTGAGCATTTGTTTGGGCTTTAGGTTTAGCTCAGGACTGTATGTGTGTGTGTGTGTGTGGGGGGAAGGGGGGGGGTCTTTACATCACAATGATTCAGTAGCTGTGACCACCTCAGGGTGCAGGTCCGAGGCCTGCTCATGGTTCTAGGATGGTAAAAGTTGTGGGGTGTTGTAGAAGCTTGATAGTGTGGCACCTTTTATTTTTTTCCAAACCCTGACGAAGTCCAGTTAATCCTCCAAGTTCGTAGCCAAGATTAGTGGTTTAACTGGACCCCCGACCTGGTCTCCCCCCCCCCCCCCCAAGCCCAAGTCCACACTGTGTGGCAAGATTTTACTGGAAAAACAGGGTGTATATTTTGATATCAGAAGTATTTTTCCTTGTAAATGAATGCTACTAGAAAACTTTAATCTGTGTCTTCTGTCCCAGCAACAAGTGATCCAATCAGACAGATTTCTCTCCTGGTTTGGATTTTAGTGAAAGACAATGGAGAGCAGATGTCACCAGTCTCTCTGCTTCATGCTGGCTCATTCACAGATCCCATGTGTTAATATGGGTTTGGCTCCTGCTTGACAGATTTAGTGTGGGTTAAGTCTGTAATCTCTTTTGTGGCTAGATTAGCTGGGGCACGACCCTCTCTTCCTACAGTTTCCCTGTACTATGGCATAATCTTCACGTTCATTAAACTCGCTGTTGAAAGAGTCAGAATTTACACCGTTGCACACGGTGGAAGAATGGCTTTATATTCTTGAGCCAAACTTGGATGTTGAATTTCCTGTGTAGAGTCAGCCACGAGACTTCCTGTACTCGGGTGTTGGATGTGGAGGGGGTTGGAGAAGTGGGGAAGGAAAAGGAAGAGAAGCAAAAGCAGATTGCAGGCAGTACTTTTGTCAGCCTCTGTGGCTGCTGCACGCATGTCACTGTCCGTAACAGGCTTTAAACGAAACAGTGTTGCCAGACCAAGGAAGTGAAAGAGCGGTTTCTATCCTCTATTTCCCTTCAGTTTATCCTCTTGTGACCTCAGTTATTTTAAAAATCTTTGATAATCACAGAGCAGGAGCGAAAATCCTGTCAGGTAGAGTCAATGTAAGAGATGAGCAGGGGATTTTTTGTCTCTAATGTCCCATTTTTGTACAATTACAGGACATGTCCTTCTGTTTGTTAAAGACACAACGCAACACTTACAGCTCCAAGCATGCTACAGTTATTCCCTCTACTTAACAGGTGAGCAGAGCTCTATATTTTTGGCTCCGGACTACCATTTTCCTTGATGTCCCCTTAGAATGTAACAGAAAAAAATCACAGAGACCTTATCAGAAATAATCCAATGCTCTGTATCTCTCTGCTTCTATCTCCCTCAGTCCTGTTTGATCCAAGAAAAACGTGCCTTGTAAGGAAGCAGGATGTTCACAGGCTCCACTAAACTGCCACCCACTAAAAACCCCCAGCCCGAGCGGCTAGATGAAGTGTATGCTGCCTTGCGCAGAGGCTTACAGTGAGTAAACAGATCTCAGGCACTGTTTGTATTCATTATGGTGGATGGCTGCCAGGTGAAATATCATCTGTGACACAGGAAATGACTCAAAATGAAGAAGACTCTTAAAAGTAATGCACTTTTATTTCTTGCTGTCAGGTCTTACCTGCAGGTCCACCAGCTGGAGCTGGAGAGTCTGGGTCAGCAGATCAGAGAAAACAAGAGGAATGGTCGACTGGTGAGAGCTCATGTTGATAGAAACCAGTCACACCAGTATCATCTATCAGTCAGTAGTTGGCCTAACTGTTTTCATATCCAGTCTTCAGACAGGGTGTTAATGACACTCTTTGATATGCTGAATGTTTTCTGTCTTTTCTTTTCAGGGTTCTTTGTATGAGCAGGATAAGGTTAGTTTCATTCACACCTGTTGCATGTAGGGCATTGAAACTATACGTCAAGATAACTTTTCAGTTGGTCTGTCATGTTTAACCAATGGTTTGTTTTCATTTTTTGCAGCAAGTAAAGGCCATAGAGAGGTTTATGCGACGCCTGGAATTCCACCTTAGCAAGGTATGTGTCATGATGCAGAATCCTTCAAATATATGATAAGTAAATTAATAATTATTTAAAGATAATAATAATAATTTAAAAAAAAAGTTAATATATAACAAATGACTGAAAGGACATTGTGGGACATGAAAGATGTTATTTTGACGGCTGTTTATGTTGCTATAGTAAAGAGATGCAAAAAACTCCCCTTAACCTATCTGACCTGCATCCACCTAAAGGCTGACACAGCTGACGGCTACCTGGTGGGATTATCTCAGTATTGAGGGACAGCAGTGGCAGATATTTGTCTGATGTATATGTAGACAGATAGCCCTTAGGCCTGCCCGATATTTAGTGCTCTTAATAATTACTATAAATGTTAATTAATTAGTTAAACTAAATTAGTTAGCTAATAGCTAGCTCCAGCTTCATAACTATATCAGAATGATGTGAAGCATGACTTTCATACCCCAGAGGTATGTACATGCATGCACGTACGCATGCTGAGAAAAAAGAAACACTGAGAGAAAAATATCTACAATTAGTGTCTTCTTCAAAACCACAAATTTGCAGTCTAATTATATTTAAAAGACAGACATTAAAAATAAAGATTTTTCTTTTATTTATTCATAGAATATTTAATCTCCTCTTTCAGTCCATCATATTAATTAAATCTGTATAATATTGTCCCCTTCCAGGTTGAAGAGCTGTATGATGCTTACTGTATACAGCGGCGACTGCGTGATGGAGCAAGTAAGATGGTGGCGGCCTTTAATTCAGCCAGCGGCAGCAAGGAGGCCAGAGAGAGCCTTAGTGAAGCTAACAAGGGCTACAGGGAATGTACAGAGGCAAGTAACTGACCTGAGCTGTGTTTGTATGACTAATCTGTGTTAAACTTTGTTTTTGATATCAGACTATCTACTGTATATTATAACCATATACATACTCACTATTATATCATCGAAACCCTTCCAACTATGTGTTACTGCAGCACATGTGCTCACTTGAGAGTGAAATCGAAAGCCAGATGGGAGAATTTCATGTCAAGATGAAAGGTAAGTCATTTCCTACCATCTTATGACTTCTTCTTGACTTCACTCTATGTTAGTCCAGTTCTCATTTTACTCGTTTTTTTTTGGGATGTTTAAGGCCTCGCAGGCTTTGCACGGCTGTGTGCTGGTGACCAGTATGAGGTGAGAGAAACATTTACATAGCTTGAAGACAGACATTGACAGTCTCCATGTTTTCTGCCTCACATCATCTATTTTTGGCCCCATTAGGTCTTAATGCGTTATGGGAGACAACGCTGGAGGTTAAGAGGCCGAGTCGAAGTCAGCAATAAGCAGATGTGGGACAGTGAAGAGTACATCTTCTTGCCCCTCGTCACAGAACTGCTGTCAATCAAGGTAATTCAACTGTTTAAAGCTATGCAGATTTCTTTTATTTCTGCTGTGTGTTTCATCTTTGTTATTGTAAACAACTCCAATAAATACAGCAGAAAAAATGTGGAACTTTCTCTTTCTTCCTTTGCCACCTGGACTTAAAACCCACTGGCTGTGACTCAAGGTGTTAATCTTTAAAAACAGGTCACAAGGCTAAATCATTTTCCAAAACAGAGCTAATTTAGAGCAAATGTAGTTCAAACAGCAGGAAATGGGTTCTTTGTTCCAGACTGTATTTAGCTGTGGTTTAATACATAATTTTTGCATTAGTAAATGAAAGAAACATGTCTCTTCCTCTAAATGGACCAGCATTGAGGCATCCAATCACATCAGCTCATTCGGAAAAAAAAAGGCACAAAACGTCAAAATGCTAAATTGTTATTTTAAACATAGCCATGTTTGTCTCAGATAGTGTATCTCCTTATAATTGTATACATTTATTACCTCTTTTTTTTAAACAAAATTGAAGTTTTAAAAATTCTTACAAATCACCTTTATGAGTCTTTGGCTACAAAGACCACATGACATTTTAGTTTTTTCTCTTTTCATAAGATATAATAACATTAGATATCCTTAATTGATTCCTGAACTGCAATATTTTCTTTATTAACAGCCATAAAGACGTTTTGTTTTTTGACAGTCTTGTCTTATAAATAACTACATGTATTCTCACAACAATGCCAGCCTTATTATACATTCACTTTGTGTTATATTCCCATGATCTCATGTCTGTGACGTTTACTTGCTTTGGTTGTCAAGGTGACAGAGCTGAAGAGCCTGGCCAATCACGTGGTGGTGGGCAGTGTGTCCTGCGAAATGCTGGACCTGTTCTGCCCACTTCCTCAGACGCTAGCTGTGGATATAAACGACCTTGGGACAGTGAAGCTAAACTTGGAAGTCACCTGGAGGTATATAAACGTGCAGTCTGCAGCTTCTCGTTATTTGAATCATTTTTCTCACTTTTCTAAAGGTGTCATTTTGCGTTGTTTCTCATTCTCTCATTTGTTTTCAGTCCGTTTGATAAGGATGACCAGACATCATCTAGCAGTACGGTTTCCAAGCGGCTGCTGTCCAATCAGAGTCCTCCTGACACGCCCTCTATGCGGGAGCAGGTGTTTTATGTGAGTATCGTTAAAAGAGAAATCCTATCACATCTCCATCACACCTGTCCTGTAACACCACATGTTTATTTTTTGAGTCAAAGGTCTGTAAACTCTATTTTTACTTCACGTACACATTCTCTGTTTGGCATTCATCTTACTCATGGCTATTATTACTGTCATTTTACTGGCTTGTTCTATTTCAGCTGCTCCCCAACTGTTTGATGTGTAGCAATAGCACTGATGTGTGCGAGGATGTTCACAGAGCAGTGTGTGTGAGGTCATGTGGTTGTGGGAGTGGCGTGCAGAGATTGAATGACAGCGGTAGCGGGATGTGTGACAGCAGCATGTATGAACGGAGTTGTGGTCCTTGTAGCTGTTTAATTGTGGTTGAGTAGAACTCCAATATATCCCTCCTCTTCCTCACCTCGTGTGAAGAGCATGCCTCGTGTCTGGCCCAGACACAGCCGCCCACTGATGGAGCATTTCCTCAACGTCATGACGGAAAGGATGGCATCCTCACGTTTTGAAATCAGCCACACGACGCCCCGATTCACCTCTTTTCAGTCGGTGTGTTGGGACGTAGTTGTAGCTGTAGTTTAGCATGAAATCAAAAAGTAGAATTAAAATGTTTTTGATTAACCAAAATCAATCAACACAAGTGTTATTAAGATTAATTAATTTTTGAGTGAACTTCTAT
Organism: Symphodus melops; assembly: GCF_947650265.1. Taxonomy (NCBI): domain Eukaryota; kingdom Metazoa; phylum Chordata; class Actinopteri; order Labriformes; family Labridae; genus Symphodus; species Symphodus melops. The sequence continues at coordinate 14,617,850 of NC_136693.1, read as the reverse complement.
TTAAATCATGGATCCTAATTGGAAAATAGCTATATTTCTTTTGAATCCTGGAAAAAAAAACTGTATGATGTAAATATAAACACAATCTCAATGTCTTACAGAGTAAGTGCAAGAGGCGCAATATGGATACTGGTTTATTTTAAAATAACAAAATTAAAATGTGTTTTCCTGGGCAAGATAGCTCTGTATGTTTTATTCCATCTGCTGTGGTCAGTGGATCCACATTCTGTGATTCATTTTAGGTATAGCAATGATTTAATTGTGTTTATATCAAATGTAGGCAAAGCAAGATGCTGGTACTTCTAGCATTTTGTTTGCATTAACAACTAATCAAAAGTCAAGCAGAACCCAAAATGATGCATTAAAACTGCCTCAAATGATTGTTGGTTCAAAAGCTGAATGTTTTAATAAATTCAGTTTCTATGTTGATTTAACAAACACCATAATCAGTGTGTTAAGCTCCACACATTACATTTGGTGTCGTTAAATGACTTAAAACAACCTCAGTGATTTTTTTTAAATTCATGAAATGAAGTTGTGCTAAAACACAAAGACTATTTGCTATTCCAGTGGTTCTCAAAGATTGTTCACTTACTTATCAATCTAGACAACAGAGAATCATAACAAGCATAATCATTGTGGACTTACACACAGTCTTATTGTGATACTGTAAATAGTTTTCAGGTGTAAAGGAGAAAAGATGATTTTAAAAAGTTCCGCTCTTATCACAAATCTGTCCGCTGAACTTCTGATGAAACTTTTTTTAGTCCTCTGTTGCCTCTCTTTCATGCAGCTAAAACAGAGTTTGAGAACCACTGGATCAAATAATATATCACTTTTATATCAGTATAACGTCCTCTATTAAGCCAGCAAAACTTTTAAACCAAGTACTGTATATATCTAATCTGTTGCCTCTGTGTCTTGTTACCTGTCCAGTCTCTTCTGAAGCGACAGGGCGAAATGGAGAACGGGACCGTCTGGTCCAACTCCTCTGAATCCTCCGATGACTCGTCCAGTCCTGCCCTGGCTCACCATGCTCAGAGACTCACTGCCTCCAACATGCTGCCCACCACTCTCACCTCTCAGCTGTCATTAACGCAGCATAAGTCCAGCGCATCAACGCCGTCGCTCTCCTCCAACCAAGAGGAGGATGAGACAGAGAGAGGGGAGGTTTTCTCTCAGACAGACGCCGTGCCAAATGGCCACCAGCAGACGCACACAGAGCAGAGTGCAGACTGTAGTGTGACTGACAGAGCTTCTGTCCAATCAGCTGAGGTCTCCGAAACCTCAGCAGACCTGAGCTGCTCGTGCCCCGATGTTTCCTCTATAGCTCCTGCATCACAGGTGGAGTCAACAAATGCGTCTGAGATTGGCGTCCCTCAGGTATGTGTTTCAGCAGAGGAGGTAAAGGATGATGCACCTGAGAAGTCATCAGAACGGGCTCAACAGACTGAAACAGAGGACGACACCACTGAAGCAGCCGGAGATGAGCACCACCAGGTCGAAACATCAGAGAAACACAGTGAGCAACATCCATCCATCCAGAAGTCAGAGCAACCCGAGGACGCTTCAAGGGTGAGCTACGTTATTCATTTATTAAGATGTTTACAATGTGAAACAAGAACAATTTAAAAACCTACCTATTATTTTTGTTCTCTCTGCAGGTTCCTTTTCCTGTTTCATCTAGTTTTACTCTGGAGCTCGAGACAGCCCTTGAAAGTTTTGACTTTCTCAACTGCTCTGATCTCGAAGAAGATGAGGAGGACGAGGAGCAAAAACGGGAGGACAGAGAAGAAAAGGAAGAGGACGGTGGGCAAGATAAAGACGAACAACCGAAATTGGAGAACAAGTCAGAGGAAGAAAACAAGGAAGAAAAGGATGATGATGATGAGCAAGATAACGAGGAGCAGCTCAGAATGGATGACGAAACAGTAGGGGAAAAAGAAAAGGAGCAGGGTGGGAAAAATGAGGACGAACAACATAAAACAGAACAAGAGACAATGGTAGAAGTGGAAAAGGAGGAGGAGGAAGGTGAGTCTCAGGAGGAGGAGAACCAAAACAAGCTAAAGAACGATAGAGTGGAGGATGAGGAAAAGGAGGATGAAAAGGGGCAAGAGGAAGAGGAACAACACAACATGGAGAAAGAGACAGTAAAAGAAGAAGAGGATAAAGAAGAGGAGCACGGGCAAGATGAAGAGAACCAAAAAGAAATGGAGGACAAGGCAGTGGATGAAGAAATGAAAGAGGAGGAGGATGATGATGACGATGATGGGCAAAATGCAAAGACCCCAAACAAAACTGAAGAGACGTTGAAGGAAGAGGAGAAGAAGGTCGATGAAAGAGAAGATGAAACAAACCAAAACAAGATTGCAGTAGAGGAACAAGAGCAATTTTACTCTGGAGGAAGGTCAGTGTTGAGTATGAGATTTTAAAAACTTTTTTGTGTGTGTGTGTGTCATTATTAAACTCTTAATAGACCGCCCTCAGATGCTCTTTGATCATTTGAATGAATTTATATCGTGTTTTTGCATCTTTCACAATAAACTACATGATCATTGGTTTTCAATAAGCTGCATTAACACATGTTTTAAGAAGACTAAGAGGATGACCTCTTGTGATATACTCGATACTACTCCACTTGTAGCACACTGTAGTAACACTCTGATCGATCCGCCAGTAGCATATTTTTCTCTATTTGGAATATGCTGTGATTTGTTGCACTTTATTTAACATTACTTGTATTTGTTTTGATCTTAACAATATAAGAGCTGAATCAACAACAGTGTACAGTGTATGACCACATAGACTACCATGCCAGCATTTCCAAACACAATGTGTGAAGGTGTTCTGCAGGAAAAAAAAAAAAAAAAATCTAATTTTTCCTTTCAAACATGGAGTCACAGGATTGAATGTTTCCCTCAGTGTAGACATTCAGCTTGGTACAGTGATGAATTCAGTGGTTTTATTGGAGGATTGTTAACCTCTGTACTCATCCATTTTGTCTCTTCTGCAGCGACGATGAGGAAAGAGAGGAACTGGAGATCCTGATGGAAGCCCCCGAAGGATTTAGAAACTCAGATGAAGATTGTTTCTCTGACTCACAGGTAATCAGTTGATCTGCTGAATTGTAGTCTTTGAGGGTTTTTTTTTTTCGTTTTCAAATGAACTTAAAAAGAAAAAAACATGTTTAAAAAGGAGTCAAGTGTGGAGGATGTGCAGGACTGGTTGCGGCGGATAAATAGATCTGAGGACTTGGAGGAGCACAGCGAGGAAAAGGGAGATGGACTGAAGGGTGAGCGCTGAAGACACAGTCTGCAGTTGTTCTTTTGACCACAGAAGTTTTTAATGTCCCTGTTTTTAATCTTTCAGAAGAGGAGCAGTCACATGATCAGGAGGAGCGTTCCACTACCCCGGGACATTTGGCCACTACTGTCTTTTAATGACACAGTGGGACCATAGCTAAACCATTTCACCCACACTTGTCTCCTCTCGCTCTGCGGGGCTGGAGAGGCCTTGAGGATGATCCACTTACTGCTCAGACAAACAGGCTCTTCCGTCAGGGCAGAGTTTGTGCACATATTTGCCTTGTTCTGACTAACTGAGAATGACAAACCTCGAGGTTTCTGCACCTCAGCCATGACTCAAAGTCCCCAACCCACTAAATACAATAAGTACTCTTTTTTTCCCTCCATCACGTTGCCTGGGTTTAAGCGGGACACCACTTTGTTTACACTTTCAAAGGGGTTTTTGTTGTATGAACATTCAATGTCCAAAACATTTCAGGAACAGCTAAAAGCGGCCTTGATTTTGTTTTTATTACAGTGCATTTATGACCTAATCCAATAGTTTGTAACTGTTTAAGAAATTCAAGTCGATGGACTTCTTAGATCTGCAGAGAAGCATACAGTCGCTGAGCTGCACTGCAATCAATGGTCCAAAAAAATACCAGTATTAGTGGATGTAAAAAAGACGAGGAGGTTATCATTTTTCAGTGTTAAATAAGTGTTCAGTCCAGAGCTCTTCTCATGTAGTGGGAGAGTGAAAGAGCTCATGAGCGTGATGTTGTCTGAAGATTTTTATCAACGTGCTGTGGACATAAAGTCATTTCCAAAACAGGAACGCTCTCTAAGAGGATCTTTTCAGAGACAGATGCTGAGAATAATCACACCAAGTGCAGAAGTTACATTCAACCTTCAAAGTAAAGAGCTTAAGATGTATTAGGAAGGAATCCAACACATTAAGGAAAGAAGTCATACTCATGTTGGTCTTGTTTTAACAATCAGTGTAAACCTATATTAAAACCTGCATGTGTAGCTGCCTCACACTGCCAGCATGTCTGTATAAAAGCTCAAACGTTCAGTTGAAGTGTGTAAGCTCAGCTCCTGTGTGAGGAAGCCGTCGGGTCTGTAGCTGTGTTCAAAAGTCGCCTCACAGGGGCGCTATAGTCTTTTCAGTATCATGCTTTCCGTTCTACAAAAGCCTCCTCATTCAGAAAGTGCCTCAGAGATGAAAGGTTAAAAATGCCAAGACAGGAGAGATAAGGCAAAAGAAAAGTGTTTATTTTCTGAATTACTTTGAGAGTGTGCACAATAAGAGATATTTACTGTTTCATATAAGAAGAATTGTATATGTCTTGAAATGTTAAAATGTTTATGTTCAGAAATGTTAAACTTTATAAAGGTTCCTTTAAAATAAATATGTCTGCTGTTATGTTGGATAAAGTTGTGTGTGTGCGTGTGCGTGTGTGCCATCAGGGGCGTTTTATGTTAGAGGCCCCAGGCATAGTCGAATATGAGGCCCTGCTTATTTAACTGAAAACAATCATTGCTAGAACAACACTTATTTTGAAGCAGCTCTCTTCAGTTAACAAATACAAAGACATACAGGACATCACCACATTACTAACAAATATACACAAGCATATTCACCAGTGCTTACTCATTTCCTTGAGAAAACAACTCATAGTCACATCTAAATCGTTTTACACGACTAAGCCAGGTGTAACTTCTGAATATTAACTTTCCATAATGCTCACTCTAGGTGTCGTGTGTTCTTCTGCCACAAAGCACTCCCTTTTATTTACTTAATGCCATTTTGCATGCAGTTATCCACTAACGCATTGTTTCAATATTGACAGAGATCTAATTTACTGGAATGTGCATGGATATGGTGACATTGTGGGTCTTTTTCAGAGGTTTAAATATTGTAGGTGGTCCACCTTTGGGAATCTGCATAAAGATCTATTCATTTTTTAACACATTCCTTAGGAATGAATGTAGTCTGGTGCCCATTGGTTTACAGATTACAAAACTAACTGTGAAAGACTACAAGACGCTGTTTTAAATAAAAATACAAAGAAAAATGATTCAAAGTGGACGAGTTGTGGAAATCCCTTCATCCCTATCTCTGCGTTAGCTTGTTTAATGGAAATGTTCAGCAATGTTAAGTTTAGCTTCATAAATGTGGGGATAACACTAATATTTGTTAGAATTGTCAATCCTGTTCTTCCTTCACAAAATGAAACCAAACATATCATTAAAAGGACTTTATTAAAAAACATTATCAAAGAGAAAACAGCTGAAACAAGTAACAAGTTTAAATACCTAAAACCTCAATATTGCAGAAGGCTGTATAACATTTATCGAAGAAAGCAGAAATATCACCCAAATATGTAACTCCAAACATTAAAACTTCAACCAGGTCTTCTGTAGACTGTGAAATGCTCAAATCTTACAGCGCAATTTGTGAGAAAACAAGGCTACCATAAACGCATAAAATGGTGATCCTAAAACAAAACTCATCAACCTGATGTTTGCAGGTTTTATCTTTACAACACTCTGTTTTCAGTGCAATGAGACAACAGTTTAAAATAACATACAATGATTCAGTCGAGCTGAAAAACACACCATTCTCCAAAGTTTTTCCTTCTGGTACGTTTCTGTGAAAGCAAAATGGAAATATATCAATATTCTTTATCCACACAAAACCCTCAATTTCAGCATCATAATAAACAAATAAATAAATTTTCTAACCAGATGTACCTTCGTGTATCACCTCACCTAGAAACTGAGTGGCTGCTCCAGTGACCCGCCCAGATCCAGTAAAGCATCTCTCAGTGTGGATTTCAGCACTGAATAATCTGGCTGCTCAGAGTACTGCAGAGCCATCACTGCAGCCAGGAAGGATTGAAATGCAGCTACAACGCAAACAAACACAGACACAAATACATTTATAAAGGGCAAAGGACTTACACTTTTTATGTGTTATGTAGAACAAGCAACTCACTGGGAACTCTTTTCTTTCCAAGGCAGTGTCTCAATAGACCAGAAACATCCTCCACGTACCTTGACAAGAACATGTTTAAGTTATCAGGGTTTTCTATTCAATGTATGGCCAATTTCACTACTTCATGTTTATACGTTACACGTGCAGCAGAAACTTGACGCGTATAATTTAAAATGTGATGTTGTATCAAAAGGTGTGTGAAGTTGAAATGTCTCACCCCTGTTTCTGTTTGGCGACCTCGTCTGGATTAGTTAGTGCTGTCCATGGCAGCCTACCCGTGTGCCAGCGCAGCATGCAGTAACCCAGAGACTGCAGGTCACTACGACGTGACGGAGCTGAAGCAGAGGACAAACAACAAGAGTGACCCCATCATGTGTTTTCTCTACCCGCCTTACATTGATTAATAAACACCATAAAGGCAATCAATAGATGTGTACATCAAACAACCACAACAATCTACTTCTTCAGAAAGAGAGAGGTGGGCAGTGGGAGGACCGCAGGTGTCTCCCTTCTGTTTGGCTTTTCAGAAGCTGGTAGAGAAAAATGGAATTTGATTCACTGCAACAAGAAATCAGTGTCTCACCTGCTCCCTTATGCGCATCGAGGCTGATAAACTCGGTGGTGCCCTCATGTGGTGTTCTGCTGTCTTCACGATACTCTACATGCTGCCCTCCTGGACAGTACCTGAAGGCATGGCAGTATCCTACCAGGTATACCTAACCTCACACACAAACACACACACAGATAAGTAAAGAGTGCTGAGCGGTAAACAAACCTAATTCATGGAAAGGTCAAAGATGTTTATTGCTCACCTGAGATTTCTGTTCTGGTTTGATGTAAATATTTTCTGCACTGATATCACCATGAACATACTCGTTTGAATGGATGTACTGCAGCACGTCTAACTGCAAGGAGGGAGAAATGTTATCTTTTGAGTGAAGGCGGGGACAGAAGATGTTTTTGTTTCGGGGACTTTCCAATGAGTTACACTCACTATTCTACAGGCGAGTTGAAGAACTGCTTTCTCAGACAGAAGCTCGTCTATTTCAACCATGACAGACTGGAGACATTGGCCCATGTCGGGGAAAATCAGAAATCTGTTAAAAAAACAAAAAACAAGCTTTAAATAAACAGAAGATTATTTCATATCTTGTGTAAAAAAAAAAGAAAGAAAAAAAGACGGATTGTTTTCTTCCACACCTGTAGGATTCTGCATGAAGACCAAAACCAACACAGGAAGGAATCCCCAGAAAGTCCATCTTATTTTGTTTGATCCATTTGTCCACTAGAGAGGCAAACAAGTTTTAATAGTGGGACAAAAGTGTGTGATAAGTTCCATCTCTGACGAACCAGGACTGAATCTCAGGAGAGTTTAAGTTTGTTTGGTCCTCCAGACTGGCCTGTTGATGATCCTGTTGAATCAGCTCACATCTTTCTGCTTTTCTTTCCACAAGTGGTGGAATGACAGAGAGTTACTTTAGTGGGAAATTGTGCATCTATCCGGGGGTTTCCAATCTTTTCAGTTCTTGCTTTCCAAAATAAGGGTGCCAGAGACTGACTGTCCCTGAAGCTGGACGTGGAATATAACGTAATGCACAGCCACACACGACTAGACCCATCTACGTAGACCTACCTATCCTAACACTGGTAACACAAAAGTACAACACAAAAGAAAACAACAGCCTAAAAACCATAATATTATTTGATGTAGTAATAATATTGTGAGAAAGGTTTGAAGCAGAATACGAGGATGTTCCATGTATGAACTTGAGCAGTGAGTGGACACACAGCACATCATAAAAAGAGGAGCAGAAGTGTAAAGAACAGCAGACACCTACATTGTTGCTGTCATGTGCAAACATTTTTACACATTCAAGTTTATTTGAAAATGAACAACTTTTTTGCTCCTATTTTTACAATAATGGATAAAGTATACTATACCCCCCCCAATTTGGGAGCCGTTGATCTTGATCACAAAGGAAACTGCCACTGTCAAGCTCATTTTAACCGCTGGAGCCGTTAGTGCTTCAGTTCTTTTGAACAGCCTGTTTCAGCCATTGAACAACTTCAGGACATACACTTCTGCTCCCTTTCAGCAGTCAGTTACAACAATTAGTTACGACCTCATAACTAATCAATCCATAACACTATAACAAGTGACTTTCACATGTTTTTTTAGACAGACACAGTAGTGTTGAGGAGTTGGAATGGAAAGACACTAAACGCTCACCAGATGCAGGTTTCGCGGCTCTCTGCAGGAAGTTCTGCTCATTGAAGATTCTTCCATCCTTGGCTCCCTGACAGGAAGTAGAAACATTAAAGAGCTCATTCAGGAAGATTTAAAAACCGACTTATTTGTTACAGGAACATGTTTAGAAATTCCTAATGGGGAAAGCATTTCTTGACTGGGGGAATCTCGGGCCCAGAGCCTCATGATGTACTTTAAGACAGAGTACTAGTCTACAATCTGACGAGGCCTCACTTACCAGTTTGAGGATGTGACTTGAGTCCTTGGAGTTGAGTCTTGAAACTGTTTGCAAAACTGACATTAACAAAATATAATAACTCAGTTTTGATAATACAGGCTACACAGCTTTATCTACTTCAGTAGGTCAGCCATTTCTTCTGCTGCTGTAATGATGGAGGCTGAACCAATGAGACACTGAGCTCCTGGCTCAGTTCAAACACATGAACATTTAGAAGAACAACAACATTTAGAAGAGCTTAATTGCAACAACATCATTTTTATGTTTTGGATTTGTACTTTTTGTCTAGTATGGGTCATGTACAGAACATTTTCATCAAAGAAATAGTTAAATGTTCAATCTATTCTAATAATGTTAATATGTTCTCTGAAATACAAGTTACAGCTGAACTTTGATCATGTTTACTATCACTTTCTTAATGTACATTTCTTTATTTTTGGTTAGAGGAACTCCAGCATGCCTTCATCTTTGACTACTGAAGTGAAGACTGAGTCATTATCGCCACTTATGTTCATAAGAACAACAGACTGTGTGTGCAGTTTTGCTGACGGTAATTCCCCTGACGTTTTGAACAATGTCTCACCTTCATAGATGATCTCTGTCAAGTTCTGCGTCTGCAGTTTCCCCAGCTTCCATTTTTTCCCTGTGGTGTCTGTCATCTCCTCACCTTCATTCAGGGGCTCCACGTTGAATGCAAGCCTAGCCTTCTTGGTTTTACTTTTACCTGTCGTTGTGCACGTAAAGAAACACAATAATATGTTTACATGGAAAAGTGCTCATTTTTCTTCATCATCAACAATTAATGTTATTCAGTAATGCCACATGTTTGATTCACCTTTTGATGGAGACTTGGAGTTTGGTGATGAATATGGGAGAGAACGAGAGCCGTCTACTAATGACTCTGCTGCTCTACTTCCACCTTCATCTTCCACCTGCTTCCCAGAAGGGCTGGAGGCTTTTGCCTTTCCTCTGACTACATGTGGATTCAACCACAAACATGATGATGATTGATAATATTTTTCAAAAGAACTGTTATTGTTTATGTGTGTGTTTTTTGTGTTTCAACTCACCATTTCGAGGGGATTTGGTGAGAAGAGAGGACGACAGCTTCAAAGTTGGCTCTAACGCATCTTTAAAAGTGACAGTGTGTGCCTTTGGAGGAGTTCTAACCAATCCAACACCACTATCTGTTGATACAAATAAAAGTTTTTTACCTGCCAAAGGAAGGCAAAAGCTGCCAAATAATTGTATTCAGATGAATCCACTGTGTGTTGTCTCCATCCTCATTACCTTTAAACTTGTCTTTTCCAACAGGTTTAGTGGAAGGTGGCAAAGGTGGTGAGACTTCTTTAAGGGGGAATGAAACGACCTTGTTGAGACGTAAGGAGTTGCGGGTCTTTTGCAGTGCAGGTCGAGTTGTAACAAGAGCTGATAGAGTGCCAGGGAGGGCTGTAAGAAAAACAGAATTTATATTTAAAAAGTCAATGGATAGCATCAAGTTAATTCTCTGAAAATATATTAAGAAATGATCTTTTACTTTGTGTATGCGCACAACTGGTGCTTGAAGCAGGACTTGTTGTAACCACTGATGTAGCTGCTTCATTCCTTTTGGGTGGAGAGAGACTTAGAGGTGGTGTTGAGCTCACATTTCCAGGTCCTTCAATAGAAGAGGGAAGCTTTTCTCCACATGACGGACAAAATCTGAAATCCAGCTGCAACTTTTCCCCACACTGGGGGCAGAAATGAAAAGGCATACTGCAAGAAAAAAACCCAACATATTGTTATGTACATCTTTGTCCCAACAGCTTCAAGTAAACCATCGTTAGTGTCGTTGTTGTGTATACATTAACCCACAGACTCCTCTACATTAATGGTGCACATCCAGCTACTATTGCAAAGGGCTAAATCGGATTACAGATCTGCATCAATTACTTAATTTATGGTTATAAAGAAAGGAAAACAAAGATTAGGCTAGGTGCTTTATCTGAAATGTAACAGGTTAAGAAGGGTCCATTGGGCTTTTGAATGTTGATCATTTATGCTCTGGTAAATTGGCAGGAATTTTATTTCTTATTTCTTTTCATGAATAAACTTTGCAAACTTTTTTGTTAAAGGGTGAATAATCCTTAAATGCAGCTTTGGTAAAACAATAATCCAACACATTTTAGAAAAGACAACGCTGATAATTAATTTAGTAAATTAATATGCGACACGAATAAAATCTGGTTTGGCGTCATACAAATACACTCTCTCATTATGGATAAATGAAGCAAACTTTTAGTAAGACTCGTTTAACGATACATTTAACCTCTTCAACATTTTAAACTACAATATGTGATCTCTTACATACAGATGTGTTTCTATTAAGCAAATGATGCACTAACAGCTGGTTTATTTATCCTGAACCCATTACAACTGTTTTACCCAAAACAACTAATAGTATAATATCACAATTCTATACTTATAAGAAAACATTGGACCAAAAGGTCGTGAATGTTTCCTTCAGGAGAAATATCAACATGTGTCGCTTCTTGTTGAAAGAAGAACGAAACAAAAACATCATCAGCTAGCGGAAACGCAACGAAACTAAATAAAACTACAGTTTTGGCTGGAAATGTAGCTCTGTTTCGGATTTAGAGGCTTAACTTTCAGTACAACGTGAAAGAAAACTTCTCTGCATTTTATCAAGTTGCCAGAAAAAGTCTAAAAAAGTGCGTCAGATACCTTCAGGAAACACGGCTCCTTACAGTCTGGTTTGTTCAGCGCACAGACCACGAAGCTTCCGGGAGTGGACCATCTTCTTCACAGAATAAATGTTGTTACAGCAGTTTAAGTAAAACAGCGCCCCCGACAGGAGGTATGAGTAACTACAGATCATCCGTCAACATTTACTAATGTTTGATTACAGAAAGTAAGACCTTTGCGACAAATACATTTTTGGAAATGGTCTGAATTCAAATTGTATTGACAATGTGTTGTCAACAGAGACAACATTAAAGCGTCCATTACAATTACAATAATGAGCGAATTCAATAGACTGATCAATCACTAGACTGGAACAGAGTTGTAGACGAACCCAGGAAAACAGTTTCAAAATAAAACAGAGGTCATCGACATGTATGTAGTTTATTTTCAAAGTGCTTTGTATTTAAATGGCATCTTGAACAATCATCAGAAGTTGTAGCGTTTAACTGGGGAAATCCATACAACTCAGAGGTCATGTTTATGTTTCATGACAGAAACTGTTCAAGAATGATGACATGCTGCTTCAAAGAATACATAAATAAAAATGTTTATTTTTGGACATCATTTACATATTATGTATATGAAACTATATGGCACATTTTAATACAAGAAACATTGTATAGTCTTGCTTATATAATCAAATGTAATTTTAGTGATAGCTAAGAGGCCCTCATTATAATAAACCATTGTGACTGAATCTTTACATTTTGCTTTAAAAATATACCTTTAAGAAAATTTGCGCTTAGTAGTTTGGAAAAAAGGTAATTGGTTCACTTTTATTGCCTCGGCCTAATCGACAAAATTATTTCCACTCTTAATACATCTAACAGCTCTCTAACATCTAACAGATCATTTAAACTTTAACATTTGAATGGTCTTTCACTCAGCAGACTGGAATACCCGTAATCATGAAATGATTATTTCTTGGAGAATTAATGGTTTTATTACTGAAAACCTTTCGCTTTTCATGATGAAGTGTAGATAACTTTGTTTCACTGAATTTTAAAAAGCAAATTTAATCAGACTAACGTTAGATGTCCAATGTGAGCAAAAAAAAAAAAAAGTAGCTGGACATTCAGTAAAGCATAAGCAGTACGATACTAGCTACCTAAAGGTTGCTAAATGAACACCTCAAGTAATGCAGGTAATACAGCCTAAAATAATCTGACTGGAGGAATAAAGAATAATAGAGGTGGCTTCTTTCCTAATTACAGTGTACATCTATGCTTACTTTACAGCGAGTGAAATATCAATTATCATTATATTCAAAGCACATCTGGCAGTGCACCTCACTTCCTGCTTAAAGTAGAAAGTTCATGCTTGGAAATATGATCAGCCTAAAGAGCTGAAGACCTAAGTTGGACTTTTACTCAAGGCACAACAAGAAATAAATACCCCACAGTTTCAAAATAACAATTTCTCAGAAGACTGATCCTATCCTAAATGAACTGAGATGCCCTTATTAAAAGGTGTTTAACTCTGAAAATGTAAACAGCATCTCACTGAAGGTGACATGTGTAATGAACTGGTTTGTGGGTTAAAGGAAAGAAATATCAAATTCCACCTTCATTGGAATAAAAATATTACATTAGATAATGTATTTATTTATATATACTTCAACTTGGATGAATTCCTATTTTTTACCAATGTTATGGACACCAATAAGTGACCAAAGTGGTTCATCATTTGATCTAACATGCACATTTGCTCCTTTCAGGGGCCTCTGAGAGGTCTGGGTTGGTGGGTCCATTAACTCGGACAGTCCCATCGGGGATCCAGGACTTGTCAACACATCTTTCCATCCTCTTCATAATAAGATCCAGCAGGACGTCCACAGCCTGGTTCACGTTCTGCCCGTTTGCAGCACTTGTCTCAAAGTATGGTATTCTGCATGGAAATAAATTCCAGTTATAAACACGACAACAGCAGTAGGAAATTAAATGTGTGATGACATCATAATAACCTTCTATGCCCATGTGAAGCAACATATTGACAGCATCAGTGTTGCTCCTTTTGGAGTTTGATATGCGTGTTTGGAAAATATAGTGACACGTCATTGAATTTGAATATTTATCTCGCATCAATTTACAGCTGTTTCCTGTTGTCGTGGCATATGCTCTCATGAGTATCAACGCTTTGTAATCTAATTGTATATATTATTAACAGAACGAATAAGTGGAGACATAGAATAGGATACAGGCTTACTGTATGTAGTTAAGCAGTTCATTTAAAGTCAACAGATACTGACCAAATGTCTGAAAGTGAAACGCTGATTAAATACTCAGGTATTTCTTCTTTGAAGCCAAATAAAACATTGTCACTCTATAACATCTGTGTTTTTAGTAAAGGTGTGTCCAGTAGGGTTAGAGCAGGATATTTTACACATGTGCACAAATATTTGCTTTTCAAGGAGGATGAATTTATTTATTTTATGACATTCTGCTGCACAGACTTAGGCACAAATTGCAGTCCCTGCCTTCTTGACAAACATCGGAGGGAGAGGTCCATGTACAGACGGATCAAAGCTGAGACGTACCCGTACTTCTCTGCCAGCTCACGGACCTCCTCTTCAGTGACTGCTCTCTGATCTGTTAGGTCACATTTGTTCCCACACAGTACGACGTCCGGGCTTTCACAATAAGCATGAACCTGCAACTGGCCTGAAAGATACATACAAATATGTATTATGTCTTAAGTCTGGTGTTCATATGTTGTTGTTTTTTAGGAAGATATTAAGACATTGTTATTGTATTACAATCACCTGGGAAAAAAATAGTGTGAGCACAACGGGAGCATCAGCTCAAGTTTGCAAAGAAAGGAAATAAAATGTTTAATTTGTGCAAAAGCAGCTTGTTTATTCTGCTCAAGTCAGACACAGAGTGTTTTGTCATTGTTTAGTACAAATACTAAAAAAAAATCTATTTAAACGATTGTGCACTTGAAACTGTCCCAATTTAAATAACTGCAGACTGATTTTTAATACCATTGTCAGTTAATGATTAAAGCCCTGAAAGTATAGTGATATATCAAAGAACATACTCATCCAGTTTCTGACATTCAGGAAACTTTGCTCATTTGTGAGGTCAAAAAGAAGAAGAAAACCCATTGCATCTCTAAAGAACGCAGTCGTCAAACTCCGAAACCTGTCATGAGAAATATCGTTAAAAAAGGGAGAGTCACATTTGGGAAACAACTGAAGACAACACTGGCTTTGAGAGAGATTCATGTACCTCTCCTGTCCTGCAGTGTCCCACAGTTGCATGTGAATCTTCTGTCCTTTACCTGAAGATCCATCTGGACCTGTTGGACTGTACAACTGAAAGACAGCAGGGACACAATGAGATAAAAAAAAAAAAAGAAAAGACAAAAAAAAAATCCTCTTTTTAAATATATGTAATCTGATGTAATCAGCTAAAAAAAAGAAAGCCAAAACATTTTGTGTCAATCTAAATATTTGATTACAGTTCAAATAATCTAGATAAGTATGATGAATCCCTTTAAGCAGCTTATGAGGAGAAAAAAATGCAAGGCAAACAAAATACTGTGTGAGTTGAGTTTTTTCCTCTACATGGCTGTGTGCACCTCTGTAATATATGTCATAGGAAAACACTTTATATGATGAAATCCAAGAATTAAAGAACGTCAAGAAAAATCAGTTCAAGGAAATCTTGGTTCATCTAAATAAACTACACTTTAGGATATGCCATGGAACAGTCAATATTCAAAAAAGACGGACAAGTTGGACGTAACTTGACAGGGCTCTAACCTCTCAGATAACTTTAGTCATTTGGACCAGGACAAATCAAGATTGTGTGGTGTTTGATTTTTTATACTTAATGGATTCAGATACAGAAAGCACATCTCTGGGTTGTCTGAGGACATAGTAAAATAACTTACTGTCTTCTCACCATGACAGTGAGTTAAGCTGTGTACTCCGTAAGTGAATATTTAATAACTAATGTAACTTTTACTCAGATTTTTTATTCCTAGTTAATGTTATACTGAAATAAAAAAGTAAGTGATGGACTTTCAGTCTTATCACATAAACTGGACTGTCTGTATAACTATGATCAAACTGTCATTCAAGCGACCTTCTTGGTGCCTGAGTTCAGTAGTAATATTAAGTAAATATGAACACTGCTCAGGTGTTTGCCAATGGTATGAAGTGTTTATTCTGAGGGAGGGTGCTTTCTGCTGTTCACCAACATTAGTCATTACTGGGACTTCTGTTGCAACATTCATCAGTAGTCTTTTGTTACAAGACTTAATGGCGTGGGAATGCGTTTAAGCCCCTGATTAGGTAAATCCTAGAGGCACACACATGGCCACAGATATGTTACTTTAGAAGTACAGAGTGTAAATACATGTGTCCCAACATGACCAATGTTAACTTAGAAACTGTACCATTTTAATTAACATGACTGCACTTACCACTCTTTTTTCTCTGAAGTCTATTCCAACTGTAGTGATAAACTTTGAGTTAAACTTGCCATCTGTGTATTGGTAGAGAAAGCTAGTTTTTCCCACTCCAGAGTCGCCGAGGGCTAGGAATTTGATGAGGTAATCATAGTCCCCGTCAGACATAGTGAGTGCTAAGTTTCTGAAACACACAAGCAAAAGATCTCATGAGAACAGCAGTCAAGCTATTTTGCAGAGATAAATCTCTAAATGCAATGGTATTGTTTTCAATTTTCCCCAAAGTGCAGAGCAAATACTAACACATAAAGGAATACAAAAAAAGCAGTTACATCTTGTTTTCTAGCGAACCCTTAGATTATCATATTATGTTCTACTTTGCATCAAAATTCATTAACACTTGATTTTATTTGAGTAAAAACATATATAGTTGTAAAGCCAATTCTTTCTATCTAATGTTATTATTTTACAACAGGAAACTATCTAAACATATAATTGACAGGCGGTGCAATTTAATATAAGTCAACTCTCAATGTACTGTACTGTACTGGCAACCAATTCTTGGCTTTTGTCATCAGTGGAAACCCTTTTTAACATATAGAGAATATGTAAAAGAAAGGACATCCCAAGTGTGATTCTCTGAATGTAAAGTAGATGTAAACATTTTAATGTGGTTTTAAATGCACATGGTTTGTGAAGATCAGGATTATAGCTGCATTACTATTCCTTTCAGGAATCAAGGGTGGACAAGTTCACTGATAACTTTATTGATACAAACGTGTTTACATTAATTACATAAATAAAAGGACAAAAAAATACAATAGAATTAAATAATTCGAGGCATAAACTGATGGCACTTGAAATAAAAGTGTATCATGTATAAGCTCAAACAAAGCATCACATATTGTTTAGTAATTGCAATAAAACTACTGAACATGGTTTTATATTAAATTTTCGTTATTAGTCTACATTGCATCTTCATGTCTTGATATTACAAGGTAAGTTAACATGGCAATAATATAGAGACTTAGCAACTAATAACTCATGCCTGGTTTCTAGCCTAGCAACTCCTATTAACAGTTAGCACTGCTATCAGCTAGAGGGAAGGGAAAGCTTGAGAGTAATGACAGAGAAGGACATAACATACTGTTTATGTTTTCATGGGATTTGATACCAAGTAGGAGACATACAGACACCAACTTGAATCTTTATGATTGTTTGTGCATGAAGTCAAATCTATTCATGTGGTTCATACACCTTATTTAAAGAGCCATGATAGCCAGCTCCTGAGCGGGTCTGTGTCGGAATCAGTTACTTTGTAGAGTAAAAGACAAGCAATCCAAAGGAGCCAAGATTAAAATGATGTCAGTGAAGTCTATTGACCTATGACTATGAGGCAGGCCGACTAGTCCCACCCTAACTGGTACAACAGAACCAACAGGTGAGGGTGGGGGGGGGGGGGGGGGGGGGGGGGGGTGTAGTCAAGTAAAGCTTGTATAGTATACACACACACACACACACACACACACACACAGGTCTGATCAGGACAAATAGTGAAATAGTGAAATAGTGAAAAACAAATGTGTGGTTGGACTATGGCTGTGTAGCGGCTAAGATCTTTTTCTCAAATTCCAAGATTTAATTAGGCCAAACAGATTATATTATGCTCAATAAACAATAGGATTTTGGTATTGAGTTCCTCTACAGAGTGAAGGTGATGCAGTTTGGAAGGACTGATTCACTCAGTTTGCTCGTGCAGTTCAATCAAACGACGTTTCATTTTTTTGTATTTAGCTTTGTCTGTTGTCATTCCAGTCAAACTGGTTGATTCAACGTTTCACAAAGAACATTTAATTAGCACTCACTATCAATTGAACAAGAATTCAATCCTTACTCGGATGCAGGTAAACTAAGACCATCTACACATAGAGTGAGAGCTTCATGATGAGTTGATGAACATCATGTCCTACTCCACTTGCCTTTGGATTCATCTCATTCGTATATCAGACCTATTACATTAATATAATGATAAGTGATAGGATATACAGTGCACTGACAAAGAGCTCATCTTTAAAGTTCAAATGAAAATTTAAAAAAATAATAATAATATCTATAGCAGCAAAGTTTTTCTTAATCGATTCTCTCCCGACATTTTGTTTTGGAAAATAAAAGTCAAACTACCTTTTCCTCACTCAACTTTGTTCGCCTATGTCGGCACTGATTGGCAGATTTGGCACAAAACTACATTTTCAGTTGCTTCTTGCTCACCCAACTCCAGTGGTCTCGCCAGTGTTCTTGGAACTTTCTCTCCCTGGTCTTTCTAAACTTTGTCTCTACTGTCCCTTCACTTTGCACATGATTTTCTATTTCTAAAATGTTGATTGAAATGAAATCAACAATTATTTCTTTAAACAGATTTCATAAAACCCAGCTCTCCGGAGACGAACAACCTAAAAAGCCCTGTCATAACTTCAGGGTCCATCCTAGGGAGCATGGGCACATTTGTGCATCACTGCCAAACGGGTGGACTAAAAACAATTTACCACACTAATTCATTAGAGAAAACCTGTGCTACAATGCAAGTATAGTGACGGAGCGTGATCGCGAAAGTGTAAGCAGTGAAGTTGTTGGTGGCCCCTATCTTTCAGCTATGACACATAGAAAAGCCATCACAGGAAAAAGCTTAAAAAGATCAATTCTGAATATAAATTATGTGTTGCTGTCCATTTTTTAAGGCATTATTATAACTGGAGGAGGAAGAGTCACTCATTAGGCTCAGAGTCTTTTAATCAGGCCAGTGAGCTCTTTGGAATGTCTAGCCCTACATGAGCAGGCAGTCCGTTTCTTTCCATTTTAACAATAAAAATCTGCTAGTGTGTATGGTATGGGACAAGATGCATATTTGACTGCCAGTGGGACAATGTGTTTAAGCCTGGAACAAGCAAAGAACGGTTTAGAGGAGCGGCTGCAGAGACAGTGCAGTAACTCTATGTGCAGACAGGCTCACTCATCAGCCTCCAAGTGAACACAACACAGGGACCAAAAGAAACCAGTTTGACACCAGGGTGAGGGTGCAGCAGGGCTATGAAGACAGCTTGGTGAGGTCATGTGATGCCATGACTTTGACATACTTCTAAAGTGATCTGTAATGGTCATAGTTGACTTTAAAAATAAGGTTAGAGGAGAAACAGTGGCTGCAGGGCGTCTGTGTTTGTTTGTGCAAGGCTACTATACTACAGTCCTTATTTAATCTTGTTTATTTATTATGAATGAAAAAAACATGAAATCACACTGTTACAGTACTTTACACATGCAGGCATACAACTTACATTTTAATCAAACATTTTCATGATAATATTAAAGGACCAGTGGGCTTGTATAGGCTTTGGCTAAATGTAGCTGTCCCCCTGATTCCAAATCAAAACTTACAAAACACACAATTGGAAGGAATAGTATTACAGAATCTTGTAAATAACATTCAGTGTAAGCCTATAAATAATGTCTTTCTTGATATTTCCCTGTCAAAGTAACAAACAGACAGACTCAGGCAGACCTCTATATTAGCCTTATTTTAACTACTGTGCAGTTTGACCTCTAGAGGGAGAATATAACAAGATCTTTGACACTTCTTCAACATTATGCAAGACCTCAGAATTAGTGGTTCAGTTCAACATTGTGGGCTGATGTGTGTAATGTAAGAAGTGTTTCATCCTGCTGACACAGTCACAGGAAATGATGGAGGGCATTTTAAAGTCCTTCACAACAGTCAAGGTTCTGTCCACTCATTGTTGCCTTTGAAAGGAGTTGCACTTTTCCTCTACAGATAAGCAGCTTTTGGCTTGTTTGAGTAAAGGCTGACTTGATTTAGTAAAGAAATGTAACTTAAGGTTGTTGTTGTTATTTTACTACATTTACACAATGAGAAGGAAGATCTATCATGATAACTACTGAATGAACCTTTTCACTTGACATGGTCGACTAAATCTGGTCAAAACAATTAAAAGAAAGTGCACATATATCATATGACCGGTGCGTAGAAAAGCATTCAGACAAGTGCCACATTCTTTCCCTGTTACCCGCACTGAACCTTTCATCTAGAGCTATAAGCAGCTTAAGGTCTCGTGCAAAATCAGGATGCGTGAAAAATACACTGTGATGGAGACGACTTCAACATGCTCTGATTTGGCCATGAATGGTAAAAAAAAAAAAAAAAAAGACCACTGAGCCTCTAAAAGTAGCTAGTGCTGCTCATGGGCCTGTTTTAACTCAGGTGAGGTCAAAGTTATGTATCAGGTGTTGACATGGTAATCAGTTGACATCAACTATTTCACAGATCTTTCAAATCCCATACTAGTACATGTGTTTGTTCTGTGGTAAAGAGGAAATCACCACAACTTGAAAATAATGAACATGACTTCAAGTGTGTGCTTTATCTTTTTCAGTACTTTACCTTGCCCTCAGATAGCCTGTTCCTTTGGCATCATATTTTCTCAGTCCTCTGATCCTACACAAGCCTTGTACTTTGTTACCCCATAGATCAGCTGTCTGGGTCAGAAAAGTGAGTTGGCAGGGGTGCCAGTAGTCTAGTGGTGAGTGTGCGCACACAAGGTAAAGAGGGCGGTCCATGCTTAAATGTGACATATGGCTCCTTTCCTGAATATCATTCACTACGCTCTCTATCCTCAATTTTTTGACTCTATCCACGGTCCTGTCTCGACGAAAAGGGGGAAAAAGCCCAAAAATACAAGAAGAAGTGCGCTGGTGAGCGTAAGTCAAGTTGGACTTATCTTAAGATTTGATGGGAAAAATTTTTTTTTAAAGAATGTTCATTTAGCTATCTGGTCACCTCTGTTTGTTAAGTAAGGCCAACTCTGGCGATCTGCACATTAACACTGAGACAGCTTCAAAATTCTAGAAATCATATTTCTGAACACGATTAGATTCAGTAAAACCTCTTTGATGCAAAGTAAACTTTTCTGATGATTAAACATCAACTGGCTCCTGACTTTGTGCGTAATTCTTTTTTTTTTCTTTCAGAATTTCTGAACTAATAAGCTATCAAGTAACAACAGTATATCCTCTGTGAAGACAGACCATAGACTAAACATTAATGGATGTCACCCAATTGTTACGACAGGTGGCTTGGAGGTTCACTGCTGGAAATCCAGTCTGAGCCTAACTGTTGAGTAAACCTCAAACAGACTGAGAGCTGAGGTGGATTTTAAGCGTCCTGACGTAACGTTACACCGGGCCTACCTGTCAATCAGGTCAGAACCACTTCTGGAGCTCCTGGAAACAGCCTCAAGAAGACCCTTGAGGAACTGCAGGATTTTGAACCTCACACAAGGTTGCAGCTCGAGACCATTTTAAAGGCCCCTTTGTATTTGCCTGTCCACGCAGGAGCTGGCAAAAACACGTCTCCAGCCAAACGTGTTGTTTAGAATTGTTTGAGTGTTTCAAATCAATAATTGTTAAATTCAATTTACTATTTTTTTTAATATTTTCTTTTGCATTCATAGTGTATTTACACACCGACTTTCCAGAGGGCCATGTCACACTCACTGGATGCTCAGGGAGAAGAAGAAGACTACAACAGTAAAATACATGTTGGAGTCTTTAGTTTGTTCTAAACCTATACAACAATGCACACAGAATTATCTAATATAATAAGGTACATTCAAATTATTATCTGGTTATTTCTATCCTCTAGGAGCATTATTTAATATATAAAGAAGCCTGTTTATCAATACTGAAGTGAATTAAATCGTGACCCAAAAACATCCAAATCAAATTGAACTGTTAATTTCTGCAGCCTTAGTCACAGATTAACTTTTCTGTGCATGACATGTCATTGTGTAAGATCTCTTATCATATTAAATAACTCATCAAAAAAAAATGGAGGACGCAGTTTCAACTCCCTCTGACTGATGGAGACACATTTTTCTGACAGTCTGGTGTGTCAGTATATTGACTAACAATATCATTTCTGTGACAGTGAAAATAGGTCACAGCAAAACCACACATGTGTTTGCAAGATTCTATAGACTATTATCAGAGTAATCAGAAAGCATCTTGTTGAGCCCCATTGTAAATGAGCAACACATTCTCATGTTCCCAAGTGACAACTGGTGAACAGAAACACAAAGTAAACAGGAACATCTTTAACTTCACAACCACTTACTTCTAATCTTCTGAAGTATTAAGCTAGCTGAGTGCAGCTGTCTTCTCATTGGTAACTTTCCTTGATCATGTGTAATTGAAAAAATTGATCTATTAGAAATCATGGCTGTACATCTTTTTGGATAAAGAAAAACAAATGTGGTCTCACATACCCATAAACCTTTGAACAGACAACATTGTTGCATTATAAGATGTATGCAGCACATAAACACATTAGTGGAAAGGTACTGACAGCAGTATAACAGCTAAGATGTGTAACATTAAGTATTACACACATTTCTAAACAGGTTCATGCTCTTGCAGCCCATCTGCAGCTGTTCTGTGTGTCAGGCCTTTCAAATTGGATCTTCTACCAGCTCGGGCATTTTCGTTTAACATAATTTTGAGCACAAGCAGAGAGTCTATTTTAGCTTGGTTTAAGCCTTTTGCTTGAATTAATCAAATACATTTTTGAAAAGAGAAAATGACATCCTAGAACGTGAGTGCAGAGGATCTTGTTGAAACAGGTCAAGTCACAGTAGTTAATAAAGCAGTAGAAATGTAGTTGCTAATGGAAAGTGCATCCAGGTCCTGGACCACACTCAAAATGTATTGCTTTACTACATCATCAGTCATTTGACATCCACATGAACATGGTCTTAATTTCCCATCAACCAAGTGTACTGGTGACATTTAGAATATAAATCGATTTAGTGTCACACCAACAGCTGTGAAAAGGCAATTATTTGACAGAAGGTTCACCACAACAGTGTATTTGTTGCAGCAGGCACCATCAGCATTAACACATGACTATGCCATTTTATAGGACTATAATATTACAAACTATGAATACATTGGGTTTTCTGTTTTCTCTGATGACTCATTGCGACATCAGAACACAATTTTACGATGATGCAGCCAGAGACTCTGAATTAAGTGTGGATCTGTCATGTTGAAGAATAACAACCTTATTTAGCTAATGTCACGAGTGTGTTCAATCACTTCAGTTACTACCAACCATCTAAAGCAGCACACTGCCTGAGAAAAGCTTCACACTGACCAACTGGAAAATTAGATTCCAGTTACGTAATTCCTTTCAGATTTGTTTAGGACCTTTTTATATGCAATAGTTTAACAAAGTTATTTGTCAACACATTATTTCACTTTTACTTTACACAACACATTATAGGCTATGAAGAAACCTTGTACCGGTACTCAACACAAAGTAACTAATGAGCTAAAAGTACAAGAATCAGGTCCCCATTTTTACGCAAGTGAATGAATTGAATCCCTGAATACAGAGTTCAAGAAAGCAGATATATGGTCTTCATTTAGGAACGTCCAAATGACATGAGAGTATTAGAAGGACTGAAAACATCAGCCGACCAAAAAGCACCATATGGTGGCAGTAGCTCTGTCTGTAGGGACATGGGTTGGCAGCTGGAGGGTCACCGGTTCGAGTCCCAGCCCAGACCAAGTCCGGACATTGGCCTTGTAACTGGAGAGGTATCAGTCCACTTCCTAAGCACTGCCAAGGTGCCCTTAAGCGCTCACTGTGGGCAGTCCCCTCATTTTGAGACCTCACCATTAATGCATGCCCATGTTTTGGGAGTATTTCGGTCTATGTGTGTTCATGTCCATTAAACAGAGTATAAATCTTAATTTTTAAGCTTGAATAAAATTATAAATTATTATTCTAATATAACAAAAAGGCCATCTAACTTGTACAACAATCTATACATACAATACATGTCTTTGCTGATAAAGATGTTTTTTTTTGACATCACGTTCTTCACCTCTGTACTTAGTAGACCCTTTGTATACATTGATTTTTTCATTTAGACACAAGACACCAGATACTGGACATCTATTGTAAGAGTTAGAGGTGCTGAAGTAGTTTACTGTTTTTATTCTGATTTTGCGGCATATTCATGTCAAGCATCTTTCTTATTTTATGCCATGTTGTTTTTTTTATGGTTTGTATCTACAATAGTTTGTCATTTTCTACTTAATGTAGTATCCCTGAGGCTTTCCCTTTTCTTAAGTTTCAATAAAATGGAGCTTCCTCTCTGCTCTCTCTCTCTCTCTCTAAAGATGTGTTGAAATGGGAGTAGCTGTGTTTGCCAGACAAGCACTACCACCCATGCAGACCCGCAAATAAAGACCAGCTTTAATCATTTGTCAGGGAGAAGTGGAGGACCCACCCTGGGCAGCTGTCCAACACAGAGGCCAGCAGCTCCTCGGAAAGTCCGGATATAGGTACACTATAAACTTTAAAGGGTGCAAAACAATTGGGACACTGTGATGATAAGCTTCTCCGAATAAAATTCAACAATTAGATAAGGGTATCAAGCATCCTTGAAACTTCTGGCTGCCAATAAGGGCAACTGTGTCGTCATTAAATGTCAGGATTTTACGCCAAGGCGCAAATCGTTTTACTGTAACTAAAAGGAAATGACTTCGTGTAAATGTCGCTGGTAGTCAGATGGATTTTTTTTTTTAACCAAGAATAACCTCACTTTTACTTTATATTAATCCTGCAGTGTCAAGTAGAATTCACTGGACGCCGACCTCGCAGTTATCTGTTTAAACAGCCTGACATGAGTCCAAACATGCGCTGAGTTCGGCTACTATATTGTAGTCTTGGCTAAAGAAAACCTCTTTTAGTCTTATCAGCTGTGGTGTTCGTCTGTAAATGGCATTTAACAAGTTTGAGATAGCTAACAACTACTTCAGGAGGTTAAAGCAGGTGTAAAATGTTCATTATAGGTCTTGAGTTGTGTGGGTGAATTTCTCAATCTGTTTGTCAGGTTTAGGGTTAGGGTAGGTCTGGGTTTAGGGTTAGGTTAGGTCTAGGTTTAGGATTAGGGGTTAGACGATCGATTAAGTTAAAAAAAAAGACGTTTCCAGCCACTCTCTAAGTTGTGACAGATGCTACAAACTCATTTCTTCTACTGACATTTCCTGGAAAACAGTGACCTACTCACCAGCCCCGGGGTGTAGCTGCTGTGCACTGGTGTCGTGGTGTTCAAATTTACGCAGGAGGTGACCCAGTAAGTCTTTTCCGAAAGGTGAAAAAAAAAAAGTTCTACTTTCTTCGTCTCCTCTGGGCCATTAGTTGACATGAGAACAGCTTCTGTAGCACTGAGCAGCACCTTCACTCTCCCTGTGGGTGTCTTTGTACAAACAGCTCCTCCTCCTTACTGTTAACCGGGGTAGGTCGGCCTATACAAGAACTTGACAAGCTGAACAGCAGGCTAACAACGTGTCTACATTTAACTAAGCTGGTCATGTTTGTCAACTCAAGAAGTTATCTAATACTTTTATTTATTCCATTAGGACATCTGTTCCCAGCCTAAGGTCCGAGAACCACTAGGGGCGCCAAAGACCTGCAGGGCTCTGTCTGCTTAGGTTGTGAAAATTAGAAATGCACATAATAAAAATCATAACACACTAAATGAGTGGATAATACAAAAGTCTTTTGGTAAAAGTAATTGTTTTAGGGGTTTCTGTTGATTATAGCCTATCAATAAAACATTTTAAATCCTGCTTAGCCAGAAAATATGAAATGTTGGGATATTTAGCATATTTGGTGTCCAGCGTCTTCATCCTGTTTTTAATTTAATTTTGTTATGTAAAACTGTTTCTTTTATTATATCCTTCGAAGTTTTTAATTATGTTTCATATTGTTTGTTTTCAACTCTCCTTGTAAGGTGTCATTAGGTTTTTTGAAAAGCTCCCATAAATAAAATGTATTATTTTTAAGCAGTATGGTATTACAGGAGCATATGTGTATGTCTACATAAGTATATGCATGATTTTTAGGTTCAATTAAATAATTAATTTTATTTATCCTGTCAGTTGCATGTATGAGTTTACTCTGAACCGACTTTGAACATACAAAAAGCTGAAGTTGTCAAATATTGGTCAGGCATGAAACATTTCACTGCATTATCCTGCAAACTAAAAAAATAACCTTACTGTCCCAAGCTTGAAAAACAAATCTGTTATTGAAAATGTTCCCTTTGCATAAAACAGCTAATCTTGCACACAATCGTCCCCATAGAAAACCGGCAATGAAAGAAGAAATAGTGTTCATCGTGAACAAAAACACTTGGTTGGGGTTTTCAATGGGGACCATAGTTAAGTTTGTAAGAACACTGACCTAAGTAATGTCTTTATTAATTAATCCAAGCAGTAAAGTTAAGTGTTTTCAAAATAACCTCCAATGCAAACATTTTTTTTGGCACTTATGCAAAGTCATACATTATGTATAATGAGAAAGTTTTAATTGTCATGAGAGGCTTTAGAGAACTTCAGTCAAGTTTGATGCACAGATTCATAATTTTATTATGAATATTAAAAATTATAACATGAACCCTAAAGAAGCCTAAATCAGTCCATATGGAGATCGTTCTTCCAGTGAAGCATGTCCTTGGAGTGATAAGTTATTTCAGTCCGATTCATTGTTTTTCTCTGGCTCATCCTTTTTTTTTTGTCCTGAGGGCTTCCAGTCCGGTTCAAAAAAAGGTCTGTAGATGTAAATACCACCTGCAACTCCAAGCAGTGTGGCAAAGGCCATCTGTGTGAAGGGTATTCTTCTATGAAACATGCCTGGTTTTGTGATTTCCCACTGTTGAAATACAAGAAGAAACAGTATAAAAGTAATGCCATCCAAGACCTAATAAATTGTCATTGTAACAGTTTTGCAAATCATGTGCTCTGTTGAATATGACACGTTCTTGCTACATTTTAAGCATACCTTGCATGGATTCTGTTAGTAACTCTACATACAGCGACAGAAAAGAATCTGTGTTGCCATGCTGGACCTATGCTTCAGTTTTAAAAGTGCAAGCAGAGCCAGCGAGCAGATTAAAGAAAATCCCTAAATATTTAAAGGAATAATCCAGTCATTAATTAATAACTTGCATTCATTTATCAGCTGAAGTTATGAGATCAATCATATATTTAAAAAAATAAATTTTTAAAATATAACTGAATTTGAATATATTTTGAGTCTTACTTTGAAAAATCCAAACCGGATACTCAATGCATTCACTAACTTTACAGTTTCTAGCTGTGTAGCTACATTCAACACAAGCGTGACAGATTTGCTGCTTTGAGATGAAACTGTGATATTTGTTACTTACCGAGGAAGAGTTTTAATTCAAGGTTTTTAATGATCACCGAACACCGACGGACAAAGAAACACAGAGGAAAACATTAAAGGTACAAACAAACCATGGATCTCAAAGACACGACGGGACACTATTCTTCTTCTAATGTAATATCTGGAAGAACAGCATCTAGTTGTAGTGCGCCACCTAGCGGAGTGTTCAATAACACGCTTCCTCTTCTTTGAAAGACTGTGTAATCATTATATAACCTCAGGGACGTAAAAAAAACAAAACATATAATAAAAAAACAAAACACTATTTAGATATTTTGCACTAGTTTAACTTAAACTAGCTTATCTTACTGTAAAAAAGCATTTCAATCAAAAGTAGTTAAAAATGTTTTTAAAGAAAAGCATGATAAATCACAGCAAAAACATAAATGTATTAAAATAATTCAAATGAAACATTTTCCCCCTGCAACTGTTTTTGTCTCAGATACGGATTTTTATGATTATTATCACTCATGTATTGATCTAAAGGCACTATTTCAATGCTGTTGTTGGTTGAAATGGAGGTCTATGTATTGATCTTCATATTTCATCGGGTTGTGTGTTTTGCATTTCAAAATCTGAAACTGTCATATATATGTGGTGAATGAAGGAGAGCAAAAAAAGCCCAGAGAGAACAGTAGACATGCAAGCCTAATAATAAGGAAATGCAGAAGCAACATACCTCAAATCTGCATTTAGCAATACAGCTGAGTTAATTTACCCTTTCACGTTTTTCATGGCTTGGTTAGTTTCTAAATGAAATGGATCCAGATAAAGTAAAAATACATGAATGGGAACTAAAGAAAACAACAACTTACCAACAAAAACATTTGAGATGAAAAGTTAATTTTCAGGTGCCTCATTTATTTTTTAATAACACTTATTGAGGCTTTTTGCATATTTTCTTATAATTTAAATAATTTACTCTCTCTCTCTCTCTCTCTCTCTCTCTCTCTCTCTCTCTTGTTCTCTCTCTCTCTCTCTCTTTAAGTTGTATAGATTTTATTCATCTCCGAAGGTCAAACTCTGGTTCGCACTCTGTTGTTTTTCATTTCCCATTTGTTTACTCATATTTATATGAAATTCCACTTTTACTTTGAAGGCGGGAAACTACACTGCAGTACTACTACAACTGATCGGAAATAGGTCTACATGCGGAAGCACAGACAAATATTTGATCCCGTTTCCTCTCGTGCTTGTTAGAAGTTTATAAGAATTAATTGTCATTTAGTTTGTTCTTGCAAAGTTTCATAACACAGTTCAATAAGGTGAAGTGGAGTACCGGATGTTATAGGTGAAGTTTATGGGGTTTATGGTCATAGTGTTGGAGAGTTGACAGTTTCTGACTCACCTGATCTACACACTGACAGGTGTGATGTCGACAGCAGATTGTGGAGATAAGCTAAGAGACAAAATGCGCTGATGGAGAACATCCGATCACGGCTGAAGTTTGGTAATAAAGACGATGATGTGAAACTGAGGAAACGTAAATCCCAGCTGTACTCAAAGGAAAGTGAATCTGCTCTTAAGGACGGTGAGGAACCATCAATCTGTGAGATTATTATCATTTAAGAAGAAAAATAGATGAGACTAATACTGACCATACAAACTGCATGATGTGCTGATGTATTTACAATAAATGACTTGAGTTATGTTTATACTGATTTGTCTTTACCTCCACAGGTGGGCTGAGAGTCAGAGTCGTTGTGTTTTGTTTGGTATTCAGACTGATCAACTGTCTCCTGGTTCAGACCAGCTTTGTCCCTGATGAGTACTGGCAGGCTCTTGAGGTTTCCCATCATATGGTCTTCAAATATCCTTTGGACCAGCACCGTTGTTGTAATACAGTTTCTAAAGAGTTTTTTTTAATTCATTGTTCAGAGGGTCATAGAGTGAAGGTTAACTGAGTAAATGTAAATCTTAACTTTTTAAAATCTCTTCATTTATTTATTTTTTCTTCAAATCAAAGGATGTATGACCATCATAGATGACTGCAGACAAACAAAACGTAATTACCCAATTGGTGTCACCAAATATTACTGAAAAGAGCAATGCTATAAATAATGAAAAGGATGTGAAATACTTAGTACATGTAATAATTAAAAGGAATAATTATAGAAAACATGAACATTTTCCGACAACAAAAGAGCCCCCCATCACATTTGTGAAGCTGTACTACCTTAACAGTGTGACTTATGGGTATCAGACCTGGGAATGGAAAGAAGGAATTAGGGGATATTTCTATCCACTCCTATTTGCTTTTATATACAAGATATTACACTTCTTAAGCTATGACTCCGTGTTTTTTCTGGTAAGTTGACACATTTTCTATCCAGACAACTCTTTGAATCAACATGCTATTTTATTTCATTCCTTTTAGTACCTTTTTTCACTCTGGGTGTGGTTTGTTCTGCAGATATGGCTGCCACGAATCATTCAAGCGCTCCTGGCTGTGTTTGCGGACATAAAATTCTTCTTCCTCACTCGAACGTTGCAGAGTCCAGATGTTGCCAATTGCATGGTAAAGACACAGTATTAAACTGAAGGGGATTCTGCAAACAGGACTTTAAACATGAATAACACATTACTGTTAATATATAAATGTGAGGGGGATTTGAAAATTAGGAACATTTTTACACAAAACTGAAATAATGTAAGTCTCTAAAACGTCACTTCTTCGTATCTTTAGGTAGAAGTTTATATTTAGCATTTACTCAAACTTTGAATGATAAATATTGATATTTATTACATTATCTTATTGTATAGTGAGTTTATTGTTTCCATTGTGAAAATTGTCTTATGCTCTACAACAAATCAATCCACCTCCCCAAAAAAACAATATGCCATATTATGTTGGCAGTTTGCGAAGGTGTCGGGCTTTCTCAGTTCTCTTCTTAACTCAGATACATGTCTTCCCTCACTGTTTCATCTTGTTGTGTCTGTAGTTCTTCTGCCATCTTTGCTCATGGTTCTCATGGTACTGCTGCACCAGGACCCTGACCAACAGCCTTGAAACCACCCTTACCTATCTGGCTCTGTTTTACTTTCCCCTCCCTGGATCCAAACAGCACAGCAGGTCTAGGCTCACAAAATCTCTGTTTTGTCTTTAAATATGAATACATTTACATCAAATAATGTTTTAACAGATATTTCATTGATGTTTTTCTAGCAACAAATATTTGGCCCTGGTTGCCCTCGCAGTTGTTTGCCGACCCACCGCCCTGATTGTCTGGTTTCCTCTGCTCATGTACCATTTCAGTCAGGAAGAAAACAAACTAAGGATCATCACTCACAGCTATATTCCCATAGGGTTTGTACTTTCAATTTGATGTCAATTTAATATGTATTTCATCTTCCGGTCTTTAATGATTGTCCTTCTTTTGTTTGCAGAGTTGTGGCTGTTTTGATTTCAACATTGATTGACTGCATATTCTATAAAAAGGTAAAACATTGAATCAATGTGATTCTTAAATTACCTGACTTGTTGCTAAACTAACAGCTGTTCCCCACCGGATTTCTCTTTAGTTGGCCCTGGTGCAGTGGAACTTCCTGAAGTTTAATATCTTTCATGGTGTGGCAGATTTTTACGGCTCTCACCCCTGGCACTGGTACCTCACTCAAGGGTTTCCCGTCATCATCGGTCCTCATCTTCCTCTTTTTCTTCACGGGTGCAGCCTCACCTTCAAAAAATATAAAGTTCTCCTGGCTGCAGTTGTCTGGACCATCATAGTGTACAGGTACAACCTGTGCCATTATATAGAAATCTCAACATTACACTTGAGACATACACATTGTTTGTGATACTCATAAAAACAAATTGTACATCGCAGTTCTAAGATGTTTAAAAGCTACCTCTTTGATACGTTTGAAAAGGATTTATGACATCTGCATTTATCTCTCCCTCAGTCTATGTTGCATTTCTGTATAAAGATCTCATTTAAATTCATTTTTAAGCGAGTTGGACAAACATGGCTCCTGGTGGTTCATGATATTTAAAGGCTTCTCAAAAACAAACTGAAACATGAATTATTTTTCTCCAGTTTTCTTCCTCACAAGGAGTTTAGATTCATATATCCAGTGCTGCCGTTCTGCATGGTCTTCTGTGGTAGGACCTCAATTTTCACATATTCACACATTTATGTTTGTGAAAGACCAGCCAGATATTTGTTTACATTAGTTTATACCTCTTCAACAGGGATCTCGTTGGCAAGTCTCAAAGTGTGGAGAAGAGCTGCTGCATTTGTGTTGTTGCTGAGTAACCTGACAGCCGCTCTGTACACCGGACTGGTCCATCAGCGAGGAACTCTGGATGTCATGAGTCACATCCAGATGCTTTGTGATACCAGCAGCTCCTCCACCCCTCCTGACATCCTCTACCTCATGCCCTGCCACTCAACGCCTTTTTATAGGTACACTTCCCTCCTTAGAGCCAGTGTACAGTGATGAGCTGAGAATGGGACATTTTCTCATTGAATTATCTAGACATGATAAGACCTACTGTGTGTTATATATATTTTGTTTTGTTCTTATACTGTAAGTCCCATATGTTCCCGGGGGGGGGGGGGGGGGGGGGGTTCTGTATTAGTTTTTAGAGATTGTTGCTGTTAAATGTTGTTACTTGGGGCCATATTCATGAAGCTTCACAAAACAAGAGTTTCTCCTAGTGACAAAACTCACGGAGTGTGCATACTGTATGGTTCAAATTAGTTATTTCTACTATCAGTTTTTCTGTATTTACTGTCGGCAAGTTTTTATTCACAGTAAATTAAGATTCTGAGCTGCTGTTTCACGTAGCATGTTCCATTTGTGTGCTTGCAGTTTTGTCTTTGATTATATTTAATGACTTAAGACTGACAGTCTGTTAAGTCATACCCTCATTTGTGCTTTACCGTTTCTCCATTTGTAGCCATGTTCACTGTCCCATGAAGATGAGGTTTCTCGAGTGTCCTCCAGATCTCGGACAGGAAGCGTATGTGGATGAAGCGGACAGTTTCTATGATGACCCTCTTATCTGGCTCAGGAAATCATTTCCTTACAAATCTTCTCTGCCGACCCACCTGGTTCTGTTTGATGTCCTGGAGATGGTAAGATATTCACAGATTACGGTGTATTGTCCGTATAAAACCTTCGACTAACATGAACTTTTTTCTTTGTTGTAGGAGATCTCAGTGTTTTTGAAAGGGAACAACTTTGTGAGGACAGCAGAAATATTTCACACACATTTTCCTGAGGGAAGAGTTGGAGGAAGCATCTTTATTTATGAAAGGCACTGAAAACCACTGGAAAAGTTTTCTATGTAGAAAGAGAACAACATGCTACTGAAATAAATATTCTTAAGTCAAACGTCATTTTGAAGTATCATTCCAAAAGTTTCATTCATCATCTTGTTGTGACATTTTCTTCCAGTAATGTCAAACTTTCATGTCCAGTTAAAACCCGCTTGAGGTGGAATGTTAGAGAGAAACTAATCTCTGAAAGCACATTAGCAAAGAGTTTTTTGTATCAGAAAATTAAAACTACATGGCTTGACACAAAAACACCCAAACTAGGGACGTCTTCGTTTCATTTTTGTTCAAATTTCACAACAGTCATGTTCCCAATTAATAGTATGTGCCGAGTATTGTTTTGTATTTCTTAAACATAAAAGTAATTCAGTTGTTTTTGTGTCAGTGATGTTTAAGCAGGAATTCTTCTGCTCTCATTTAGAGGTCAAAAATAAAGTTTACATTTGTAGAAGGAAGTGAGACTTTTTGAGTTACAAATGAGAACATAACGTCGATGCCACATCGTTCAGGTAAACCTAATAATATCTTAACTAAAGACAGAACAGATAAAGGACGTTCAGTAGCAAAAACATTGACATTGTGCAAACTTACAAATACAAGCATCTACATCCAACCTCAAATAAAATTTTGCAACAACATTAACACAGCTTGAGGGGTTACTTAGTATTTCGGATCAAATGGCATTGGACCCAGGTCTATTTTGACATCATCTATGTGTCTGTCTGTGTTTTTTCCTGATCGGCTCCATTTGCGTTCACCGTGAGCTCGAGATCTGGCTCTCTGCTGCTTTCGCTGGTGATTCTTTGCCCTCGACGATTCCTTCGAGTCATTGGGTCTCTCAAATGGCCCACTGTGAGATTTAAACATAAAAAGTAAATGGCCTGATTATTAAGTTCATCAATTAAAATGATACAATGATTTAAATGATAAAGAAAAGCTGGAGGATAAGAATGAGTTCGTAAAACTAAGACAGCCATTAAGAAGTGCTATAAAGGTAGAGTCCAAACTTGAATGCATTATGCAAGTAATTCAAAGACAATAATACTGTCAGTGATGTCATGTTTTTTATTTTTTTTATTATTAATATAATGAATATTTATGTTATCCAACCAAAATGCTTTTCCTGCCCAATGTGTCCAACACATTTAATGTGTTAGGTTCACATTAAATACAACATCATAAAGAGGACATCTTATTAGACGCTCTCAGTTGAAGCTTGATGGACACCATGATTCATCAGTCAATAGAAAAAAGCATTGTCACTCTTTCTAACTACTGAGGACATACTTGTTACTATTAACATTTATGCTTTATATCTTGGATATAACTCCCAGACGTAAAAACATTTTTTTCTCATTTAATGAATCAATATAACAGTAGCCCCAGAGTTCTCAGTCATGAGGACAGTTTTCCCAAAACTCAATAGAAATAGAATAGAATAGAAATGTATGTAATTCAGGTGGACACTTAGTGCCCGCCTGAATGACAGCTGCTGTACTTAGTACCTCAGGAGACTTACCGCGGACCATAGCTTTTTCTGTAAGCCTCTCCAAAGAAGTGTCTATAAATGTAATCATCCAGATCTTCAAACACATTGTCATCGTGGCCATGATACTCGTGCATGTCTGACAGATAGTCCTCCACGCCACTTACAAAGTCTGTGAACAGCATGCGGTCGTGAATAAACAGTCCATTGTGGAAGAAGTTGTTGATGAATATCTCAAGCTCTTTCCAGTGATGGAAGTGGTCGACCTCTTGCTGCAGGTAGCTCTGCATCAGCTGGTAAAATTCGTCTGCTCTTATCGGCTCCATAGCTTTGTTGAAGAGACTCATGGACTCCTGGTAAGCGCAGTTGAAAACCCCAGAGCATCCTTTGTAGTTG
The DNA here is from genome assembly GCF_947650265.1 of Symphodus melops. Classification (NCBI taxonomy): domain Eukaryota; kingdom Metazoa; phylum Chordata; class Actinopteri; order Labriformes; family Labridae; genus Symphodus; species Symphodus melops. Next base: position 14,583,425 of record NC_136693.1, on the reverse strand, counting down.
GCCTTGTGGGTGTTTTGACCTTCATCTTGGTGAGTTTTGTGTCCTGACTTTCGTGTGTTGTCATTGCTCTGGAAGGACTCATCGAATTTGTGCGAGTGTCTGTGATGAGGCTTGTATCTGTGCTGCCAGAACTCCTTTCTGTTCTTTTCACCATGTCTCTTCTCGTAAAAGCCTCTGGCTTTGTTCATGAAGGTGGAAGCTGAATCCTTGAAGTGTCTGAAAGTCAGTTTAACAGAATCTGAAAACTTCCTCAGGTTCTCCTTCACAGATTTCTTTGCTCTCTTTATTCGCTCCTTGGTCGAGTTCTTCACAGCATCAAATGCCTCTTTAAATTTACCTCCCATGCCCTCTTCTGTTTTTTCCCCTTTAAACTCTGTGTCTCCTTTTGCTCTGTCTTCCTTGGTTTCCACATACAGCCTCTCCCATAGGTCAGAGCGTTGCTTCTCAAAGCTCAGTCTCTTCTCCAGCTCCATCAGTCGAGACAGCAGTTCTTCTGACCCTGAACCGCCGTCCTTCCCTCCAGACATACGACTTCTCAGCAGGTTTAACTCTCTCCTCAGCTCGTCTGTGACCTCCCTCTCCCTGTCAAGCTTCTTCCTCAGAGCCTGTGCTTCAGCAATCATGTCTTCCCTCTGGCTTCGGATCGTTCGTTTCTCCTCCTCCAGCTGGTCTTTCAGCCTCTGGTTTTCTGACAGCGGTGAGTCAGGAGCCTCCCGCTCTCTGATCTTAGAGCGCAGGTTTCGCAGCTCCTCCTGTAAGGCCGACAGGGACTTCTCTTCACGTTCCAGGGAGATTTTCAGCAACTGATTTTCCGCCATCAACCTCTGTTGCTCAGACACAATCTTGGTTCTCTCATCAGTCCTCTGTTTCAGCAGTGTTTCCAGTTCATCTCTCTGGGCCTAAATAGGAAAAGATATAATAAAAGGAGATGAGACAATGTCTTTTAAGAGTGGTGTGTTTATCAGGTTTACCAAGAGGTTACCTCAGTCTATAAATCACCTACAGCAAGAGCATTAGCAAAAAGATTCTCTTTTTCAACAATTATTTCCTGTCTTTCATAACCGTCCAATGACACCACATGAACAGATTGCGTCCATAAGGGCTGCCACAGTCAAAGTAAGTCAAAGTCATTACAGCTTCTTTAAACAACCTGAATGTGAGCCTGTTTGGCACTGAGCCCCCGGTTCTCTTTCTTCATCTTCTCGATCACCTCTGCAAGCAAGGAAATCACTTTTTGCTCATCCAGGCCCTCAAAGTCACGCTTCTGGAATTAAGGGAGAAAAAGGAAGAGATTTTTGTTGATTTCTGGTTTTAGATAGAATTATTACTCAGAACATGGATCATTTAGTATGTTCATATTATTAATTGAAAACAGTCTCCAAATCTGTCAAAATCAACGGCACCAAAGGCCCTTTTGACAGTAAACTGTTGGTTAACGCTCAGCTCAGTAAAGCATTTTTAGACTTTATGGCGTCGTTAAATTTAGAGTTATTCCATTTTGATCAATCAATCTTTTTTTGAATAGCATCAATTTATAACAAGTGTTATCTCAGTACATTTCAAGTAATTTCTAAATATTTTGTATACTTTATATAAGTTATTGGAAAGCAATCATACATCTAATACTATCTAACTAACTCTGCACTAAGGTTTACAGATATGATTGTAACTGCCAGAGTTGGGAAAAAAACTCCTCTGAGATACAAGTTAAAAATGACACATAAATAAAAGTTTATGTGTTTTTATATTTGGTGAAAAAACAACTGAAAAGTAAATTAAACTCAAACTTTACACAAACATAAGAAGTTGGTAAGTAAGTCGTAATTCTAAAAGACTAACACCGACTGAGTGTGAGATAACTGTTGGGTATATTCTGCAGCAGGTTCTTATTATTGGACTAATGACCTGTGATGTCACTGACCTCGTTTGTTAAAGGTAGTTCTCTCATGTGTCGCTGAAGCAGATCTCTCACACTATCAAGACCATTCACTCTGATTTTCTCCACAGTCGTTTGTCTTTCTTGAATCTGGACTCTACCTGTAACATCATAAACATACTAAACATTAATTAATCACTCACAACATAAAAACTTTTACAGCAGTCCACATTGGGACAAGACCGATGAGGGATTTTTCGGGCTGATACTGATGTCCTTATTGGGGAGAAAAAGAAAGGTGTCTATCATAGCTCTATGTTTGATCAGTAGAGACAGATACATATATTTTTTCACACACGTTTTTGTATTGATGCCCCAAATACAGTTATAAAACATGTGTGGAAAAGATGTACAGTTTAGTGAAGACAAGATGTTTTCAACTGAAAAGTAACTGTTCATGGATGTGCATCATCGAGAGCGAGATGCTGATTGTAATACAAATAGCACCCTCTGCTGGGGAATGAGAACTGCTACCGTGACACAATAATACTTAAACTAAATGTTATTTGACTGCTGATTAAATCTAGTAATATTGGTGCATATCTGCTATAAATTAGCCAATGCGATAAGTACTTGACACACTAATATCAACAAATATTATCGGCTGGCTGATTAATCGATCAGGCTCCAGTCCACATTGTTGCATAAAGTTTACATGGGGTTGAACAAAAAGAGGAAGAAAAGTGGGACAGGTTGATGACCTAAAATTTACAAAGTCAGTGTAGTTAACACTAAAGATAAGAGTCACTGAGATAACCTGTACACTTGCTCTTATGACCAGAGAATAGAGCATGACAAAAACAAGCTCCAGTCAGACAGACTGAGACACGTAGAACATAACTAATAACATGGACAGCAACTGCAATAAGTGACTGAATCACAGATTGTCCGAGCAGCACATCCCCAAATCTATTTCCAAATACTTATAGTTGTGATACAATCAGGAAAGAAAAGTCATAACAGTACAAAATGGTTGCACGATCCCACTGATCTCCCTGGTCCATTTTCATTCAACCTCAATAACACAACAGTAGTCAGACTCTTAAAAATATGCAGATGATGAATTAAATTATTCTGATTTTAAGACAGTTTTTTTGTTGAACTTCTTACCATAGAAATGACCCAACCCCATGCTGACAGCGATGAGGAGGGCGATCAGGACACACTTGTTGAGGATGCTGCTGTGCCGCCCCTGGATGTTCACATCAAGATCATCTGGACTAACATCAGTCTGGTCCTCTTGCTGCCTCTGTTCTTTATCCTCCTCCTCACTGTGGTCTGAGTCCAGCTCACCTTCCTCCTCCTCTTCAGGCTCCGTCACAATGCTCGAAGTATTCTTCCTAAACCTTCGTCTTCGGATCACGGTACTCGGGCTTCTTCCAGCTTCGTCCTCACTGCTGCTCGAGTTTGTCACTGCAGGCTGTTGCACTGGGAAAACTAAAGCAAAACGCACAGCAATGGTTACAGTGATTGTATCAAATAAAACGATTCACATAGTAACGATAACAGCAGGCTTAGAAAGAGTGCGCAAGTGAGGTTAATCATGCAGATTATCACATATTGAAACGAAACCATATTATGAGTCTGACATCTTCCTTTATTAAAACTGTCTGTCTTTGTGAAATGATTTTCCAATAATTAAAGAAGCATTTACATGTGTGTGAACAGAGAAGAGAACGGGAGATAAAACACAATCCTGGGGACGACCTGTGTTTAAAAACACATTAACGGAATTAAAATCATTTCAAAACACCTGCTGTGGTCTTTTATGTAAAAAACTCTTAATCCATAAAATCAGTGTGGGGTGGACCTTAATGTCCCAGAGGCGGCGCAACTGACTATCTGTGTGTATAGTATTAAAAGCAGAAGAGAAAGCCATGAATAAAATCCTAGTGCGGCGGTGTAAAGAGTCAAGGTGTTCGAGAGACTTGCATTCTCTACACAACGTTTTGCTTTATAGTCAAATTGTAAGGATCAAATTTGTTTGACACCATTTTAGACAGTTGGTCACACACTACTCTCTCCATACATTTACACAACACAGAGGTTAGGGCCACCGGTCTGTAGTCCTTAAAGACTTAAGCATGTGTCTTTTTGGCGATTGGGATTATGGTGGAGTCCTTCCACTGGTTGGGGACACACCCAGACTCCAAAAGGTGCTGAAACAGCCTGGTGAAAACCCCACCTCGCTGGGTGGCGCATCCATTGAGCACCCTACCTCAATCATGCAACATGTTGACATCATGCCGCTGGTTGTTAATAAAATAATCTGTGAGACATTTGGCCCACGTGGATTAGAGGTGATTATGAGTGTTTATTTCTTTACATAAAAAATAATGATTTTGGGTCCATATCGTCCAGTCCTACTTCAAAAGAGGCACAGGTGGCTCACTTCAACATGTGTTCAGGTCAGTCACTAACAAGTTAGGTCTGTGGTTAGCTGAGCAAGCTTAGCACAAAAGGAGCTTCACTCCGAGCTCAATCAGGCCACCTGGAATAGAGCGGCCTCCAGCGAACTGGCTTCTCAAACTGGAGCTGAGGTTCAAAAGCCTTTGTGGAAGCTTCCAGTGACTCCACATCAAACCTGCTTTGTTGATGTAGAAAACAGGCAGAGGAGCACATTTTTGTCTGGCTGTAATGTAAATTAAATGTAGACCTTTTGAGAAGGCCTGTAGATAATATATTACTGCATGTCAGTGTGTTTCTGCTGCCTTACCAGTCTCTGCAGCAGTAAAGGCATACTGGCTGCTGCAGGAGGTGCCCATATAGAACTCTTTGTTTGCTTCAGCCTCTTCTTCCACCTCAGCATGCTCGTCCTCCTTCAAGTCTCGCAGAGTCACGATGTCCGAGTGATCGCTGGAGGACAGCACGGTCACATGCTCTTTCCCTGTGGTGTTGTTGCCAGCCTGTAGAAAATACAGCATGTTACAGAAATGTGGCCAAAGCAATAAAGAAACTCTAAATTATTTTAAGTAACTTTTATGTTCTACTCACCTCAGAGACATAAAGTGTCACATCAATAGTTTTTTCTCCCAGAGTGTCATCAAGTGAGTCAGCTGCTCCCTCCTCAGTGCATACATCTGAAAACATAAATGATAATGTTAACATATTAAGCTGGTTTTCTAACCTGACTTTTAACCTCCCAATAACTGATCCATCTCAGAATCCCTTCCACCTCCAAAAATCTTGACTTTTTAGGATATTTACCAGCCGGTCCCTGCAGCTCTGCTTTGGCCACTTGAGTGCACTCCAACAACTCTGCTCCATACTCCACTACAGCCTCTGAGCCCAACGTCTCAATATCTGAACCCTGCACACACGACAGGCAGATATCAAAACTGATGGAATAAATATACCTTTATTAACTCAGACTCATATGTAGAGGGTAGCCTTACAAATGCGTAATAATAATAATAATATAAGAATTCAAACAATAAATACAGACGTTCAGTTTGTCAGCATGATGCTAGTGTATATTTAAAATGTAATAACAACTGGCATCCTTTTCCTTGGACCTGGATGTGAAACAGAGACATTTATCCTACCCACTAAAATACAAAAGGACATTGTTACATCCCATATAAAAGGGAAGAAACAGCAACTGTAAGAATATATAAGCAAATACTCATGTCCTTGTTGTGCAATGATGATTGCATGATTGATTATGATTTAGGAAAAAATAAGATTGTATTACTTAATTACTAGCAGAACCTATACAAGGAGTCTGTTGCTTTTCATTTTTTCCACGATATAATAAAGTTTGTTTTGTTGTCATTGTGCAGTGCTGTTTCAAAAAGTATCTGAAAACGATAAGAAGCCAGTTTATCCAATCAGATTTGTATGAAGTATCACAAAAATCAGTGAAAATGCAGCTGAGAAATGTTTTTCCAATAAACAAAAAAAGTTTGTAAGAAATTTAAAAAGCTAATGCGATTATGTTATTGCATTCTAATTGTCCTTCCAAATATTATGAAGTTCATTATAATAAGTGTATGTGTTTTTTCACATTATAATAAACCCTTTTCTGCCAACTTACATTTTCTATAACAAAAAATGAAAAACCAACTGTGATTACGGAAAAGACGTGGCTTTTTACCTCATTACTAACAATTGTCCAACCACAAGCCGACTCTGTGTCACTGGAAGTCTCTGACATTTTTGTCAGTGTGTCACCTATGCACAGGGATCTAAGGGAAAATAAAGGTTAGACACTATAAACAGTATATAATGTTGAAACAGAGTACGTCATTCTGTCAGGAACATATTTCCCCACCATCACCTTGTCTCATGTTTCTATTCTGCAACTAAAACTACTCCATCTAATGAGTAAAAACCATTATCCAGAAATAGTGTCAGATAAAAACAGCAGCAGGTAAGCTGTAAAGAACGCTGTATCTAACCTTTAAATGTGGTGGTAAGTTTAACTAACTTGCTGAAAAGGACTCTAAGGGAAGAAAACTGATAACTTAATTATACTTATTATTGTATGTCTGTATGACTCAGACCGAATTAGGTACACACAAACACGCCTACCTCTTTTACGGCAAGGTTCACAAACCTGATTCAAACTAAAGCCATTTGTACTATTTCACCCCTCTATTTCATAATGAGAAAATACTTTGTTGAATTATAAGGCGTATTTTCAATGAAAAGGGATCAGCTTATCTTCTTGATTAGGGTACTGAGAGGCTTAAAAATTGTGTTGATACATGCTTATTGTCTCATAATGATGACCTTGGCATGCATTTCCTTGTCTGGTCATGAACTTCACAATTTAATTTAAACGTTTAAAAAAACAAACAAAGTTGTTGTTTTGTTTAAACAGCGACCTTTAGTGGTGACAGCATACAGTCACTGATGATGTCAGCTCCTGCGGCCTGATAAAGTAAACCACTTACATGTTTTCCTCAGCAACAACATAGTTTACAACAAGGAGCACTGCAGAAGTTAGCAGTGGCTAGCTGACATTAACTCTGCCATTTTTAACTAATGTCCTTCAGCTGGTTTGTTTTCTTAACATGCTAGTTAAACATATAATATCTTCCAACATCGTCGGAATAATTTAGTGCAGTTTCCGCGGTATTTGTTATGAACAGCTGCCACTAAACCCCACTTGCTTTAATATCTCGAAACTTGAATAGCTCACCGGTATTTTACATCTGACGACGTAGCAGCTGTTTAACAGAAGAGACCCGGAGTTATAGCAGTATGCTCACAGACTGTAAACTATTAGGATATGCTGCCTAACCTCCTTTGCCTAGGGTTTTTCAGTTAACAACACCGCAAAACCCATTGCAGGTGGTCAATGTAGTTCAACCTGGCTCAGCTAGAATATCAACGGTATTCCTTATACAACTCTTGAAACTACATTTCCCGTAGACCAGCGCGGCGTCCAAACATCCTCTACATGGGAGGAGCTTACAGTTTGCAGTCAATTCTTCCGGCTCTGAAGAAAATATAAACAAGAACACGTGACACTGAAAAGCGCCAAGAAGACAGTCTACCACGATTATTACCAGACAGAGGAAAACAACATTTGGGTCGTGTATGTAAATATGGGCTTCCATTAGTGCCAAAAAAACAGCCTTTGTCTTAAATTATTAATTTTTCAACTGTATCTTTTTACAGAACTATTTTCACGGCGTCATTTTCTTCACTGCGGTCAAGCCAGTCTTCACGCTATTTTAAGGTGCGTTTTAAACAAGAGAGTTTCAACTTAAAATCCCCCTCTGGTTTGTCTATCGTTTTAGAAGTGAATGCTTGCTTAAAAAGACAAAATAACAAGACATTTTGATATGACACTTAAAAATCAAAGCTATCTAAACATAGCTATGGAACATAAGGTATGTTCAAGGCACATTTGAGATTAAAAATGAATTAGTACAGACTCATTTTAGGTCATTAATGTAGTTCACTATCTCATAACGTGATTAAGTCAAATATCAGGACAATCTGATATAGAATTTCCAAATAAAATAAAATATTTTCTGTCAATTCAGCCTCCACAGATGAGCCATCACTGTTGTGGGAAACCAAAGTCCTTTCAAGAGGTCTTATCTTATATGTCCAGTAGAAGGCATAGGCAAGCTTAGCAAAGGGAGATCCTGGAATCTAATTTTAAGGTGGCTGAAAGAGAATATAAAAGTAACTTTTCTGTCGTGGCTCAAAGAATTTTTTGCACTCCGGTACACATTAGATTCTCTCTTGATAAAAGATGCAGAGGGTAAAATTTGATTTGCTAAACAACAAATTCTAAAAGCTTGAGGGCTGGCTTGACCATTGTTTCTGAATGCTGGCTTGACCACAGTGCTCCACTGAACATGGTGGAAATGCAGGAAAAGTATAGTAACCAGAGCAGGCCCTAACCAATGTGGTGCTCTATAGGCAAGATGTCATTTGTCGCCCCTTATATTGCAGCCAGTTTGACCACCCAAGACAATATTATAAATAATATTACGTATGCTTAAAGTGAAGTGGTGTAGAGCTTTATATTTAACAGAATGTCTTTCTTTTAAAATGTCTTTTAGATAAATACAAATAGCTAGAGTAAAAACATAAAAAATATCAAACTAGCCGGTGAATACAGAAGTTGGTTTTGTGTCCTAAACAACATAAGAACAAAACAAAGTGTATTTCTCACACTGGTTGTTTTCTCGACCTGAATAATCTTTACCTAATGAAAGTACAGTGGAAATAACTGATGTTAACTTGAGCTATTGATTCAGAAGTTAGAAATACAGACCAACATTCTATGCTTTAAAGTTTTATTTTAATGTGTTTGGGAGGGTGAGAAACTGTGTACAGCTCCCTGATTAAAGCTCCTGTATGGATCTGATGCTGTGAGAGCTGGAGGATTTTAACAACTGGGATCAGACTCGTGTGTCTCTTTGTGAACCAGTCTGAGTCTTTGAGCGGCTTCAGGTCAGAGAGCGAGACTTTATCTGATTACTGAATGAAATGAGACCATGATAAAGTTATGGATCCAACATCAGGTGTCATGCTGATTTCTTCCAGCTGCTACCTCCTCAGTCATGTCAAGTTTGGATTATCTGCTCAGTCAAAAGTCACATCCTGACCTCGTCATGGACTGAAATATTCCACCTGGCTGCTTGGAAAAGTAGAGAACACAAGTGATTGCAGCACTTAAGACAAAAATATTTATTTATGGTCTCATATACAAAATAACCTTTCTTCATTTCATGGAATGATTTTGAATTTTTTATTCATTTTCTGACTTGCATGAAGTTTACAATAATATATATTCACTCTGGGACGTGAAATGATCTGAATGGCACGCAGACTGAAATAACTGTGCAAAGTGTAATGAAAAAAGTTCCCCTGCTGGACTACTAGGGGGCAGCAACTCTCTGACTGTTGTTACGGTTGAAGAACCTAAAGGACAGGACACGGCTTTTCCCGGTATTCATTAGCCTTAACATAATCACATTTCTATCATCCAACAACAAGCTTAACTCCCATAGTTAGATCATTGGTCTGTGCAGCTTGTTACCTCTGTCTGTTTCATGTCTTTTTCGTGTTTTTGTTTTTCTTCGTCCCTTGGCTCCTGAGGGCTGTGTTGTTATTTTTTTCATTAAGGTCATTCATTAATGTGATATTAAAAGGTAAAGTCAGTGTCACTCACTTCTAATAAATCGCGTGCCCTCCTCAGCAGTGTTGTGATGCACCGGGTCAAGCAGGAGGCCACAAAACCAGGCCTTTTAGAATATGTGATGTAGCCTAGTTGTGTTTTTGTAGCTCCTTATGTATCATTACTAAATAATAGCATCAAAATGATATTAGATAAATGATATTTAGTGATATTTAAACTTTCCTTTTATTTCTTCTTCTTATCTTATCTAACACTTTTCGTCCTCACGCTTATGCCAAGGGCTGGCCCTGCTAGCAATGTCAGTATGATCTTTTCAATGTAGATGTTGGCACTGTTAGTTCTTATAATGTGGACGTGAACGGTGTTATTTGGATGTTTTTTGGTTGTCAATGTGATTACGATGAGGAAGTAAACAATGAGTCCTAAAGCCCCCAACACATCAGCAGAAATATCACCATCAATCTGTTAAACCCTCAGACCGGTGAGACAACATGTTTATGCATAACCACACAGTCATCCTACCCACCACAATAAACAATTTTACATCTAGAGAACGACACTATCAGAGATGATTTTTACTTGTCAAAATAGCATTTGAGGATTTGAAAGCTTGATTAATTGCTGTCTGCGCATATGCAATGCTGAGTGATCATGTTGAAATATACCCTTGTATCTACTCTACCGTGATTGGCTGAATAGGAAAGAGACATCGAATAGGCTACAGATAATTCCCTGTTGAAAAAAAGGCCTTTTGAATAGAACCTCAGCAGGGGAGTTTCAAAAATCCCACATACAAATGCAGTGAGGTTTAGTCAAGACAATCAGTTTGTATATGAATGTAACCAAATCCAAATATTAAAAAAATACATTTTTTTTATCATATATTTGTGGATTTTTTATTACATACATATACAACAATACATATTTGTGTATGAATCAGAAATCATTTGTGTATTTTTTATGTGTGCATTGAAAATATATTTGTGGATAGAGACGTTTATTTATAAATCACAAAATACATTTGTGAATACTTCTGTGTGCATTCATGAATATTGACACTGATATAACTCCATAGACAGTAAATATTGGAGGAGAGAGCAGGGGAAGACATGCAGTAAACATCAAGGGTCAGACTTAAACCTGCAATGGCTGCTAGGACTGTAGACTCTGCACATGGGTCGCACTCTTCCCAAACAAGAACAAGATGTAGACTGTTTTTGGAACACACATATACTCAGCAAAACCTGCTCAATTTTTATTTTCTTAACACTGTAATTAATACCCACTCACAAAAAAGAAGAAGGAAACAGGTTTTCTTCAATTGCTAGAGTTCTCCTCATTTAAAGGGCACAAATAAAAGCATTTTATTGTCTGTCAGACAGGAACAGGATGAATCAAAGGGGTTGTGGTTTGAGAGTTCCTGACTTTGATCCCTGTCCAATAGAACATCCATAATTGAGAAGTTTGTATACATTTATGTGCAATATGCCTGATCTCCACTATGGCCTGATGGCAACCATATCTTAGACAGTGTTCTCCCTAAACCTGAGCCTCAGATTTTATACTGGATGAAGCCCTGAGACATTGTTGTGAAACAGACAATTTCCTTGAGGCTAGTAAAACAGATGAGGTGCTTTTTCTCCTGTATGAAACCAGTCAGTATAATGTACTGTCTGCCGAGGGTAAAGTCCACTGGCAGCATTCTGTAAGGCCCAAAAACTAATGTACTGGGCAGCACAAAAACATTTTCCCTCTACACCCAAACAAATAATAAAGTAATTTATCAAAATCAGTCTGTGGCAGCTGCGCTCCAGCCCAATGCTGTAGTCTGATTTCAAACAAAGCCAGCCAATATAGCTATATAATTTTTTTATGTGAGCTTTTTTCTGTTGCTTTTACACAAACATTTAAAAACCTAACAGAGACAGTACCCAAATGACATCCACAACTATGAGTCCTAATATATACAATAGTTTTCATGGCATCAATTACTACACATATAATATTTAATGTCGCTTATCATTTCATTTATAAGGAATATAAACACACACGTTTTGTTTAATAAAAAGTAAAGTCAAGAAACTTAATGGTTTATTGAAGCATGCACCAATTTGAACATACAAACAAAAAGTGAAATTAGAAAGAAAGTGTCTTTTAGTACATTTCAAAGTTCAACAGTGTTGAAGTGGTTTAGTGCTCTTTCTATGATTGATTTCTTAATTGCATTCACAAATACATAGCTGTTTGCTAGCTTATTGAGAGTGTCTTTTTTTCTGCTCAGTGAACCGTGTAACAGGAATCTCTTATTTTTATTTCATTTATACAAGATAAAGCTCCATTAAGTGTGTTTGGCTGATAATAGTTCAGAAAAATAATATGTCATGTATTACGGAGTATGAAATAGTAATAAGAGGGAATTCTTTTGACCGTAGATCTATCATACAGCATAGGTCACAAGAAAAATGTCTATGAAAAGAAAGAAAAACTAGCTCGGAGCAGTGCTATTTCTCACTTACACACTTGCTTGACTCTACTAAATAAATAATTAAATGAATACATGAATAAAAGACCTTGAAGGGTTTTATATAGACAGCCGGGGTGCTACCCTGAGGGGACTCATCAGTCATGCATCCACTAATGAATAACCCAGAGAAGCTTATAGACTTTTTTTGTACTCAGTGTGATTTGACATCTGTTTTTTGTGTTCAGCATTCCTCTCTCCACTTTCTGAGAAAAAAAAGATAACAGTGTTTCTTTTTACGAGCAGTTTTTACTGTAGTGAAGACAAACAGCTCAATACAGAGTAAGTGTAAGTTGTGGTATCTACATTCATCCACTTGAGTGGTGAATCTGAAGAGATAAAATACAACAGGTAAGTGTACAGCACGGTTGGACAAACAAACTGTATTAATCATACACACTAAGTATTGATTCAATGTATTAGCATTTCTCCCACCTCGCTGGAGCAGGCTGCAGAAGCCACTCAGCTTTAACTAATATGGAAGTTTTTGAAAAGCGCTGAGATCTAAAGACACAAAACATCACTCATTCTCTCTTTTGGAACGTCTTAAATTGCTGTATATTCATTATCCATACAAAGCACACCAGAGACATCAGTACTGCTAATGCTGATTTGTGGCAAAATAGACAGCACTTACTTTTGACGTTCAAAAATGTATGTTCCACACATTTCACTTTAAGTTAGGAAAATTAGTATAGAAATGTGCACATCAGCAGTTGTCAGTAAGGTCATGCTTATTTGTAAAGATAGAGGTATAGTGTATGGACTTAATATCATAATGAGTTTCATTGAAATAAAGGTTGCTTTTTAAAAATTATATTAGCAAAAAAGAAAAGAAAAGTCTGACTAAATACCTGTCTCTCTTTCTTCTTACAGTTTCTCTGTACAGGTTGAGGTGTACTGATGTTGATAGCTAACTCCCACATGATACAGTCTTTAGATTTGTTCCTGGAGTACATTACAAGTGTTGACAGATGTCTCCCCACATAGATTCAGACAGGGACAGATCCCAGTAGAGTGCAGTGAATGGGTGAAGACTCAGCTGAGCAGCTGGGGGACTAACGTCATTCATGCTGCGGTGTCTTGACTAGATTTGAGACTGTCTGCTCAGTAAAGGGAGAACCAAAGAAACCTCCTGTCTGACCAGTACTGGTCTGGTGGTCTGAGTAGAGCTGAAGTCTTGTCTGCAGTATCAGTACATCAGCACAGATTTGATTAACTTCAGACATGCCAGAAATTAACCTGCAGGCGGCTTTAGGGATTTATTTTACACCGTCATTAGAGGATCAACATAAGGGGGAATTTCAGTACCAAAATAAAAAATATATTTTTATATATATATATATAATTTTATATATATAAATTGAGACTGTCTATATATATATGTATAAATATACATTATATATATAATTTTATATATATATTGAGACTGTCTATATATATATATATATATATATAATAATTTTATATATATATTGAGACTGTTTATATATATATATATATATATTATAATTTTATATATATATTGAGACTGTCTATATATATATATATATATATATATATATATATATATATATATATATATATATATATATATATATATATATATACCCACAGAGCAAAAAAAAATCAATGCAAAAAAGGAGTAGGCTAGGCTCTCTGATAGAACAGAAAGCAAGGACAGCAAAAATAAAGCAATATGGTGCAAATGAAAAGGAACTCTAATCTCAAAGAAGCTATGTCAGTAAATAAGCAATCAGTCAATCATAATTAGATTTCAGTATCAATCTTCAGTCAATTAAATTCTATCTCATTAAGAAAATATGAGGTGCGCTACAACAAAATATGACAAAAGTATTAAAAATGAAAGATGACGTGAAATGAGAAGCTCTGCCATTGTCAGAGCACATACATCCTCCCTCAGATCCTTGCTATTACTGTGTGTTTGCCTCACAATGACATGACTTTGTAGGCTGGATTGTCTGTCACTTCTGATAGCTATCAATTATACAGCTCCACATTCTGCCTTACTCATCCTTCAGAGTTGAGTTAGGACAACTTACAGGATGTGAAGTTGTTTCCAGGCACTGTTATGCAGTTGATGTGGTCTGGCACTGACTTGTCATAGCACTTGTGGTCTGATTTGATGGCTGTTCTGTGCCTGCAGAAAGCTTTCTATATTACTTTTTACAAAACCACTCTGCTGTGACAAAGGGTGTGTAAGGAAATGAGGCATAGTCTGCAGGAGGCTCCATCCATCCATCCATCCATCCATCCATTTTCTGCTGCTGAGGCCAGGTCGCGGGGGCAGCATTCTAAGCAGAGACGCTCAGACTTCCCTCGCTCCAGACACTTCCTGGAGCTCTTCTGGTGGGACCCCGAGGCGTTCCCAGACCAATCGAGAGACATAATCTCTCCAGCGTGTCCTAGGTCCACCCCGAGGCCTCCTCCCTGAAGGACATGCCCTGAACATGTCTCTAGGGCGGCATCCAGGGGGCATCCGGAACAGATGCCCGAGCCACCTCAGCTGACTCCTCTCAATGTGGAGAAGTAGCGGCTCTACTCCGAGCTCCTTCCTGGTGACTGAGCTCCTCACCCCATCTCTAAGGTTGCGCCCTGCTACTCTGCGGAGGAAGCCCATTTCAGTACTTGAGCTTGTATCTAGGATCTTGCTCTTTCGGTAATGACCCAAAGCTCATGACCATAGGTGAGGGTTTTAAAATGATCATGGGCAAGTATCTTGTAAACATCTAGTAAACATAACACTGCATATGTGACATCTCCATACTCTTCAAGTTATTTCAAACAACTGCAATGTGTATCCAAACAGAGGTAATAATAGCTCCATGGAAATAAACAATTTGTACAATACAATTGTGATGGCACATCACCATTTGGTCTTCTTTTCAAAATGAAGGTGAGCTATGTATTATGTTAAATATGCTATAAAAACAGGTAAGTTACAAATAACTCAAAGAGTACTTTCTTTGCCAAAATAACTCAGGAAGTAGTTCCTCTTATCAAAACTGCAGAAGCTATATAACTCTATAACACAAAATGTTAAGTAAACATGACTCAATATGCATTCTCAAATTGAAAAGGTGGTTGTCTAATTTCGTTTCTTTTTTCTTTTTTTTTCTCTGCCCATCAACCCAATGTGCAACGTGAAACTCACAGAAAAAACTTTTCTGTACAAATCCAACCTCGCAGCTGGCTTACTGACACGGCCAGACCTGGTCAAAACATGTCCTTGACAGGAGTCAGCCTGTTTAAAGGTCATGTTTTGTGTTCTGATTTATTCTGATTTATGGTTTTGTTATGTGTTAGTTAACTTTTTCTCTGCGTTTCAGATCCTCCTCTCGTCTCCACCTTGTGTCAATCCCCACCCCTGATTACCCGCACCTGTGTCTCATTGCTCCCTGATTTTGTGCTATTTAAACCCCATGTTTCCTCCCTCATGTTGCCAGTTCATGGTGTTTTCCTTGTGTTCCCTAGTCCTAGAATTTTCTGTTTCCTGACTTTGTGTATGACTCCTGCCTACCTTTTGTTAACTACCTTAGCCTGCTCCCCTGGATTTGTTTGCCCATCAGACTACTCGTGGACCGAACCTGCTGGACTGATTGTTGAACCTTCCTCTGGGTTTGCGTTTGCCTCCATACGATACTTGGCATTGTGTCAGTCCTGGTGATTTAGTGCGTATAGTGGTTGTCTGTTCACTTGGATTTGGTCAAATGTCCTCTGGAATGGTGGCACACAGTGGTTGAGAAATCTTCCCACCACTCTCTCAGCGGTTTGCGCAAGTGGGGTAGTCTGTTCAGGTCGTGGAGTTGGTTCTGCCTGGAGGTCTGAAGTCTGCTTCACTGCAGCGCTGCTCCCCACTGTGTGTTGATAAGGTAAGGCCTTGGAGTAAATAATTCTTTTGAGACAACTGCTGGCGTCTTCCAAGCTTGAAGTAGACGTTGTCCCCCGGCCGTAGAGCAGGAAGATGTCGGGCACCATGACGGCAATTGTAATAGAAGGCTTGTTTAGTCTTCTCAGTTGCGCCCTTTTGCTTGATAGTCTTTCTGTTGGGCCATTAGGTCACAGATTTTTCTCAAGCGCAGGGAGAGTCGTTCAGATCTTCCTCCCCATCATCAGTTCTGCTCGGCTAATTCCTGTGGTAGTACAGGGAGTTGAACAATAGCACACGAGGGCTATCAGTGAATTTTCTTGCCAGAGAATTCTCTTTGCAATCTGAGTGATTCATAAAATGTTTTTTGTTTAAAACAAAATATATTTCAGACCATAAGAAACCATGTCAGCTCGAATTCTCCTAATGTTTCATGCCTTTCAGGTTCTGTGTGCTCATGTTAACAGTGCTGCTCCACCAGAGAAGACAGCTCCCCCAGCAGTGTCTTTTGAAAATGTTATGGTCATCCTCTGAGAGGTTTGATAAGTCAGACATTTCACATGTTGTGCGTTTGGAGAGATCTTCATTTTGTGAGGATACAGTCTACAAATGCTAAAAAAGGAACACAATAAAATTTGCAATAAAATGAATATTTTCATGTCCCAAAATTAATCTTAATAACTATCAGCATCTATTTATCGATTTACTTTATGTACTTACTTCATCATCCCATCTTATTTAGTCTTGTTATATTTAAAAAAAGCTTTTGTTACAAAACCCAATCAAGCTTTGTTTCAGAAAGGGCTGTGTGCCGTGAGGAAAAACACAGCCAAATCGACTGGGTATTAAAACACTGCGGGGTTGTGATTGTCTTTTAATGCCGCTGTTGTACAGGACCAATCAACAGACTGCAGTGTTTTGCTCCACCCTTTCGATATTCTTGCACCCCAACAGAAGGGTACCAAAAAGTAGGTCGGTACAGATCGGTAATTTGGAGATCTTTCCTCACTTTAGTCTATGGAAACGCAAAAAAATTTGTGCCGTATCGACACGAACCGAACTGAATCATCTGATGGAAACGGGGCTATTGAAACATTTATTGATATGTTTAATGAACGTCTGTAAATTTGTAAATGCAGACAATAACCTGGGTTACACTTTATTCTTCCCTCCCCAATGCGTCTATAATGTGACATCTGGGTGAAGTTGGGTCAAAAGCTTCTTCAGCAGCTCCCACTCATTTGACTGTTGAGACAGAATCAGCCTCCTTCGATTAGACGCTCACAACTCTGCCTGAGTCGGTGGTGCTCCATTAAATCTCTAATGATCTTCTCTATCTTGAATTAAGAATCCAATACAACTGTCAAAAACAGATGTTTATCTGCAGGATACTGGTAAAGACAGATACAAAAAAACCTGATAATTTCTCACTGCAAGCAGTGTTAGACAGAGACAGAAACATGGAGTCACAGAGGTGACGACTATATTTGACATTTAGTTTTTCCTTTATTTAGCATGCAAGGGTTAGGCATAATAGTAGCATGCACATTGACATTGAGTGTTGCATTTTGAGGATGGTAGGGACATCAGAGAAAAACAAATCAATGAGGACGGAATGGTATTTTTTTCTTTCATAAGGCCTGGAAAACAGATTTAAAACAATTTACTACAACATTATATTGTAAGAACTTAATAAGCAACAATCAATTTTAATTTTGGAAATGCATTTTTTTTTTTTTTTACTCAAATGCTACTTTTCTGCTTCTTCAGGATTATGTGGTTTGAGTTTGACAATGTCTGATTGATAATGATCTTTGCCAACAAAAGAAGCAAGAAACCAGGCGAGTCTTGATAATTAGGGCCCAAAGCACCGACAAGTGCGTAGGACCCTCTTGGAACCCTAATGATTTCTTTTTTTTATTGTTCCTCCTCTTTGCAGCCATTTTTAAAGTGCCTGAACATGAACTCATCAAAATTGCTTTGACTCTAATATGCAGTCTGCAATCATTACCAAAACATTCATGCATGATATATAGCCTGCCATGATTGATTTTTTTTTATCAGTCACAGTGCCATCTGTTGACCACAAGGAGTTACTAATTATCAACTGCCACTAGCCATTGCTGCACAGTAGCTCAGTTCCCCCTCAAAATTGCTGTGAACCATGCCAACAAATTGACCATACAAGACTTTCAAGCTCATGTTCAACTCTGTCCCTCCATGTACATCGTTCGCCATCAAACAGGAAGTAGTTTTTTCACAAGCTTTACATAGTCGTTCACTTCCGAAAGTGGTGACTGTACAGAGAAGAGCCTTTAAGGTCAGTTAGCATGA
Source organism: Symphodus melops (assembly GCF_947650265.1). Taxonomy (NCBI): domain Eukaryota; kingdom Metazoa; phylum Chordata; class Actinopteri; order Labriformes; family Labridae; genus Symphodus; species Symphodus melops. The sequence continues at coordinate 14,565,136 of NC_136693.1, read as the reverse complement.
GCATGATCAACTCTTTTTATAATTCAACTGGCATAACAAAAGCAAACAACCAGTCATCAAGCAGTCATCAAAATCTAATTTATTGTGCTTCTTAATATGTTTGCAGTTTTAAAAGTTAAAATGTAAAGTAATTCCTAATTATAATGTATGTTTTTAAGGCTTTTGAAAATCTCTGATCTTCCTACAAGGTGTAGCTGAAAATACAAAGAATCGATTATGCTGATTTTGTTGGACACATCCATAAAAATGTGATGAAATGTCACTTTTTGTTTTATAGCCATGCATCCAGGTCAGTCCTGCATTTTAGAGGAAAACATCAATAATCCTGACTAAATCTGCCTTGTTCTCTTTCCAGTTGGGGTTGTTCTTATTCGAGGCTCAAGCCTCCTCAGCCGACTGATCTTGGTGTGAAGAAGCAGTGGCCAGATGCCAAGGTCCCCTGAAATTGCAAATTCCTCATCCTGTCACTCAGTATATGAATAGAACCCTTTCACAGATATCTCATTTGAGGTGCTTGTATGGGTGATGGTCGTAACGAGGATAAGTCAGTAAATCAAAAGCTTCGATTTGTGGTTGGGCTCTTTCTTCTCAGGTCTGATATCAGGGCACACTGTGCTTGAGTTGCAAAACTGTCACTCACGTCAGCTATCAATCACAGTTCTTGCCCTCGTTCATGACCCCTGATGACCCCTCTACCAGTGCCAAAGACTGCACAAATGAGCAACCTTTACTGCAAGTCAAAGAGTTAGGCTGTGCTGAGCTGCAGGGTTTCTTGTGCAGGAGAAGGTGAAGTACAGATCAGCTTTTCTGGAGTCACTGCAGGCTTAAAACAATGACAATTCATGATTTAACAAACCGTCTACCTATAAGCGTTGTGCCTGTGAATGTGCATGTGCTTGTTTGTTCTTCTTTCCTGTCTGTACATATGCTTGTGGGTGTTTATCGGTGTTCCCTTCATGTCTTTTTCACTGGCAGAGCTCATTAGTATTTCAAACAGTGTCAGCATCTGAAAATCTGTCACATCTATCCTTTCAGGAAAACAAGATCAGAGTTGCTCACCCCTGTGTCTCGTGGCCCTCAGGTCATTTGTTTTGATTGAGGATGGCAGAGTGTGAAGCATATTAACGACGTGATTGTTAACGAACTGCCCACTGCTTTGTTTTAGCCTTCTCTGAGTTCTCCCAAATGACTCTCTTGCACTGCTTGTAAATGAGGCCAGGGAGTCGACTGAAGTGTCAAAATCTGCTTTCTGGGTAATGATCAAGCTATGCACAGCACTTACTCTTGCACCTGGTATTTTGTAAATAATTTGTTTTTATTCTGCAAAATGAACCTATAATCATTGTATTTCTACCTCTTATGCTATATAATAATTTTAAACAAAGATTAGCCAGTGAGTGATCTAAAGATATTTTTGATTTTCCCTATAAGTCTGGCTGTATGAGGCTGTATCCATCTTTCCATTGCCTCTTGTTTAATTTCTGGCAGCGGTTTGTGATTATGTGTCTACTTAACAAAAGTGGAAGCTCATTACACAATTGGTGCCTTGGACTATACTCTTAAATGAAGGAGAGCTCCAGGGCACATTTTCAGCTGTGGATTTAAGAGGGACCCACAACATAAAAAAAGAAATGAGAATGTGCGTGAGTGGTTATGCAAATAAAGAGAAACACTTAAAAAAAAAAAAAATTACGAAAGCCTTTATTAAGCAATTTCTACCAATAACTAGAAAACAGCGCAGTCAGAGTTAATTGCCAAAGTTAAAAAGGAATGAAAACTAGTTAAAGAGGAGAGGATGTTTCACACAGCACAGAGCTGATTTCTCTTTCAGAAAAAAATCTTTCATTGAAGTGCTGACAAATGTCTTCCATTCACTTTCCAGTTAACATGAAACCTTAATTTAAAACAAATCTTTTCTAGTCTCCCTCTCACCCTGACCCACCCATAGAGGACCAGTCATCCTCTCAGATCCACAGTTAAGCTAAGGAATCCTCACTTGATACACTCATTGACTTATAAACCCATCAGCTGTAACCTGTAAATCTCCGGCTCACTTTCTGACCTTCATGTTAATAAATTACCTGCTTGCTGATTCTTGTAAGCGGTTGTTATGGCCAAGCAAAGACCTTGACCTTTTTAAGGAATAGTTTGACATTTTTTAAGAATGTGCTCATTTACTTTCTAGCCAACAGTCAGTTGAGAAAGATTGATTTTACTCAGGGGTCGGTCTGTTGAATATAAAACAACCGCCAGAAGTTGACTCGTTTATAGCTTACAATTTTGATAACGTGTTAAGCTATAACTATAGCGATTATAATTTACCAAATATTAATGTGTATATAAATGTACTTGTGTCTGCAATTTCTTTTTTTCACCATTAATTTCATAGCTTTCGGTTTGTCAGTGAAGTTATAAACCAGAAAATAGAATTTTTGAAATTTTGTATAATCCATGGACAGCTGGTCAGGGGTTGCTGTTTTGTGATTACATTGCCGTGTTGTGCCAACACTTTTGGAGAGTGAATATCAGTAACATCTTCGATAGACCTCTCTTTCAGAGTTTCAATATGGCAAGCAATCTGTTTTTCCATGCACTTGTAATTGAGTTGTGTGAGGACATTCAGAAATAGGCTATTGATGGATTTTCTCCCGTAATATAAGAAGGATTAACGTTTATTGCGCTGTGTGTACCCTTGATAAGTTCAGAGCCAGGTGGCTATAGAAATGAGCCTCGCTGCTTCTAAAGCAGACAACATAAGATCATTGCTCTCCATCTGCTTGACAGATGCTGTTTGCGAGAAATGATTAATTCTGCATTCGTTTGGAGCATTGCACATCAAAGACATGATGACACGAAAAGTACTTAAAAAAGCCTCCTCAATTGAAAGACAGAGGATTTTGAGCTAATGCACCCTCTTAAATGCAGTGTTGGCCTTCATCTTTGGCTGTGTAATAATCTTGCCATTCAAACTCCTCTTATTAAAACAGTTACCTTTTTTCTTATAACAGATATAAAGTGTCATGAAGCTCTTACGTCACAAGATGTCACATGGCACTTCAAGTAACAACATCTCGGAATTTTGTCTTGTGCACTGATGCGCCCACCAAAGGTCCCTGAGTGCATTTGAAGTCCAGTACAGACCCCAAACACTTAATTGAGCAGCTGAAGACTCGGGCATACATGGTACTGAGGCGTAGTGTGGGGATGGTTAGCAGTTTGGCAGAGGTTGAGCGAAGGGTGTGTGAGGGACTGTAGTGATGGAGGAGGTCGCAGAGGTAAGTGGGGGCGAGTTGGTGAAGAGCTTTGTATGTAAGAAGGAGGTTTTTGTAGTCGATGCGGTGTTGTACAAGGAACCAGTGAAGTTTGATGACAATAGGGGTGATGTGGTCAGAGGATTTGGTGCGAGTGATGATCCGTGTGGCTGAGTTCTGGATGAGATGCAGTGTTCATCATCAATGTTTACTTATATTTTCACGATCACTACTTTATAACTGTAACATTCTGCAGCAATTACTGCACTTCCCCACTTGTTGCCATGTTAGTGCTTTGAAAATCATTTTCTGGGCTATGCTGCCTCACTCAGGAAGCCCTGGTCAACTGGCACGCACTGGCTGATTGAATCACATTTCACCAGGGTCAGCTCGACCTATGGCATACAGGCGACATATCAGGTGAATCACGGGCCATAGAAAAGTCAGGTACATTGCATTATTCAGGTAATTCCTTTTAGAATAGTCGCTGCCACAACTTAACTTTCTTCTTACTCACAGGCGTCACCACCAGTCAAGCTGGCCAAGTATTAGGTCAAGTCAGATCCCAGACACGCTGGGCCAGATGGCTATAGGTCATTCATCATCTAGTCATACCGAGCCTCATGTTAGTGGTCGCTGAACCCAATATGCCGGGCTACGTGTCAGGTTAAATCAGACCCCAGATCTGCCAAATGGCTATCGGTCATTCATCAGCTGGTCCTGCTAGGCCACAGTGGTCATCAGATCCAACATGCCGGGCAACATGACTACAGGACATTTAAGTGGGTCATGCGAGTCATTGTCAGGTCAAGAACCTATCCGGCCGCATGATCAGGTAAGTCACTATAACTGCACAGGTCAAATGTCCTCCAATTGTATATCAATAATTAATCACTATATCTGACATTTTATCCATGTAGCCTGTAATGTAAAACCTATAATAATGATTCTACCTTTTGTCTTTCTCACATTATTTTGGGGGGGTATCCTATCCTGCGTTGGCCTCATTACCCCTCAGAGTACATGAAGTCGTCATGATGAAGTCTAGCCCCCAACAGACTTTTTGCATAGATAACTGATCCAATAATTGTTCATTCTCAATTAAGTCTCTCCTGATGGAAATGGAGCTCAGCGTAAGTTCAGATAGGAAGACTGGTGTTCTTTCTCTTATTCATTCACCTTCTCATTCAACCACTCCCCTCAACACTTCCCCGATGTCACACTCTAGTGATCAGCTGACTGGGCGTGTATAGTAATTAACCAACCAGACTCTGCCTCGACCTCTCTTAACCAATTACCCTTCTGCCGTCAATTGCTAAATACAGTCTTTCTCTCCCACAGCCATTCTGTCGTTTCAGTGCAACCGCTGCAACCCTCCTCCGCCCCAGTCCCCTCCATTCAGCTCAGCAGCTTCCAGATTCAGGCTTTAACCCACTTCTCATCACAGCCTCCATTCCTCTTCATCACCACTAATTTCTAGACTCCAGGGTATCCTATCCTGCGTCGACCTCATTACCCGTCAGAGTACATGAAGTCGTCATGATGGAGTCTAGCCCCCAACAGACTTTTTGAGTACATAAAGTCATCAGGTGGACGATTTAAAATTGTCGCACATTCCATAAATAATTGTTCATTCTCAATTAAGTCAATCAATCTTTATTGGTATAGCATCAATTCATAACAGGCGTTATCTCGAGACACTTCCCGAAAAGCCGGTAAACGACCTTACTGTTTGTCTGTTAACATTACAAAAGAGCAGGTAACAAGACCATGCTCATCGTTATGTTTACAAAAAGCAGGTAAAGGACCTTACTTATGGCTATATTACAAGAGCCCAGCTTAATCAGTCATTGCGTGGCAAGAAAAAACTTGCCTTTCACAGGCAGAAGTCTTTCCTGATTAAAATTACCTTAATATACTATAATAATTAATAATATTATTTTCCACCACTAACAGTGGCACACAGAGAGAAAATAAGACTGAATGACTGATAGACAGATTGTGTGCGACAGGTGCAGAGAAGCTGTCATGTCCTCAGTCATACCTGCATTGAAGAGCTGACTTCAGAATAGCACGCATTTCAAGGTGGCATTGTCACATATACTTAGGCTTCACAGGATTCAACAATAACCAATGACGTGAAAACTCTCATGTCTATTAGCTGCATTAAATCACAAATCTCTCATACTGTGCGGAGCTGTTTGTGTTTACTTCATAAAAAACTGAAATATTTCAGAGAGAAGAGCAGAACCAGGAAAGTCTTCAGCAGTGATAACCTTCGTGATCATTTCGTCTGTTCCAGAGGATCTCGTATGCAATGCAGCTCTGCATGCAGGAGGACAAGAATGGAGTTTTGCTCTAATGCTCTCAAGATGCCTGTTTGAGTAGTGCTGCAGAAGAGGAGGTGCAGAGTCTAAACCCAGATTGCAGCGATAAGCCACTCCTGGAACGTAGAATGTGAGTCCACATACTTTCTACTCATTAGATGAAAGTGGCTGTCACAAATTTCAGGTCAGTGGTGTCAGGGGGTCGGTATTGTTAGTAGAATAAAAAAAAAAGACAATTATTTTTTGTCACTGCAAAAGGAAGCAAAAGTATTTGTCTGGCCCAACCTAATGTAGCATGTGATAAGCGAAAGCACATATTCCCCATAAAAATATGTAAACAATAAATACACTCGAATTTTTGTACAACATACACAAATAACATATTCAGTGTGAACCAGTGAGCATAAGATGTCCTTTTGGGTCACTTTTTATCACTTTGCAAAAGGCAATGCTTTCCCCCCATTTATATTATACTATTTATTATACACTTCAATTTTCACTTCTGGTTTCATGATCTGACCCTTTATCTGCCTTTCATGGCTGGTCCAATCTACCCATGCTATTTGCTCATAGTTGGGAAAGTGGTTGCAGCAGGGACATGTCTGCACAGTTTGACTCTGGGGACAACTGCAGTTAAGCCAGATACTGATGAATACAAATGTGATCAGTTGTTGGTGAATTGTAAAAACAAGGTGGCTGTATTAAGCATAATTTTGAAGATAATATACAAAAGATAATATAGCTAAATTGTTTCAGGTGTCCAATATAAGCAGCTGAATTAGGAGTAACAGTATTGGACACAAGCTGTGGCTCTATTAGTTTTTATACAGGATAATGTACCCTGCAGTTTTGATTCCATAATTATTGGTAGTGATTGATTTAGTGGCAGCAGATGCCTGCGTCATAACAGGATTAAGAGTCAATAGCAATTTTTAATGTTTAATCTGATTCATAGGCTTCCTCTTAAATCATCATCTATCACTGTCAAAAAACAATTCAACTATAATTAATAACATGACACAACATATATATCCTCTGAGTTGTTAACACTTACTGAATTCAGCAATACAAGAACAAGGGAAGTCTATTGGGGCTATAAACCTCATGGCAGACTGAAACTACTTCAGGCTAATCAGGTAGCTTATTAAGAACTTACTATGAATTCTAAATCTATTAATTCAGCAAGTAAGTACCGTAGTTCTGGGTCTAATTTCAACATACTAAATTTTATTTTTATGTTAGGGGAAGATCAAAAATAAATTAGATGTATGTAAGTAATTCTGTTTGTTAACTGCAAAGAAAAAATCCGCCTGCAATGAAGCTTGTTAGAGATGACTTGCCTCTCTATCAGCCTTTTCATCCGAGCCTTAATTTTTTCATCTTGCAATATAACTTCATTTAGCCTACACTGTAGAAAACCCTGATCACCAGTTTGTTCTTTCACTGCACACACAGCTTGGACAGAAATGCATAAAAAACCAACACTGTCCATTTTTCTGTTTAAGTATTTCAACGTAACATAAAAAGGGCAAAAAATTCATCTACATGCAAGTACCTCCTGTCAAATCTCTCTTTCTTGGAGATTATGCTCACCTATATCCTGACTTCTGGGATTCTTTTAGAATATGCAGTCTCAGAGTTGTCACCATGGCAACACAACTACAAATCAGATTCCCTCTCACAGAAAATAATTACTGTGACATTTATCCACATGTGAAGCTTTTGGGCTGTGAGGAGGAAACACAGAGTTCACACCCACGTGCATGTTCTACTAAATCTTTTTTTACAACAAGCAAAAAGTGTTTGTTTGTCGTAGTTTTTAACTGACGATGTATTTCTTTTGCAGGATTTAAGTTTATTTTCAACTGTAGTGGCTGTTGTCTCACTCACCCTGCAGTATAGACAGCCTTTTTTTGTAGCGAGGCTACATGTGGCTCACCTGCAGCAGAGAGAACACAGGAAACCTCCTTGCTCTGGATCCTGCGGGGGCGTTCACATATTCTTTTGTTCCTGACAAGCTGCTTCCTTTAACCATATGGTATTCAAAACTCTCCTGACTCCCCTGATCACACTGCTTGCTATGAGTTGAATTTGTATTGTCTCTGCATTGGGTTTGAAAATAATGTCAAGAAATTACAGGTTGTCTCTATGAGTCATATCCCACATGAGGTGAAACGATGAATAACAGAGTGATATAAAAATACAGGTAAAGAGGGAGTTCTGAGGTGATTTTAATTGTATTAAAAAAAATATTGTTTGACTTTATGGAAAATACTGCCTTTTCTAGGGAAAGACAAATACGATGATCTGCCCTCATGTTTGAAGGGTAAATATGAAGCTATTGCCAGTTACAAGTTAGCTAAGCTAAACGCCATTCAAGGTCACCCATACGTGTCAGAGCAGAGCTTTGTGGTTTTTCATTTGAAAGAGTTTGCCCAAGTGTGCTCAGTAAATCACATTTTTGAGGACTGAAACGTGATCAGAAACTCATTAAACACAAAGGAAGTGGTGAAGATTTACATTCTATATGAATTACTCTAATGAACTCCAATGGGTCTTATAATCCTTTAAATCAAGTACACCATGAAATGTGTTTCACCTAGATTTATGAAATTTGGTTGGCATGTGTCCTGCCCAGAGCAACAATTTAGATCCCTTACCTCAAAACATCTATACCCTTCTTGACAAGTTTATAAAATTTGCAGCGCCACCTTCTGGCAGCAGGCCACAAGTGCTTATAAATGATCATTTACAATACCTATCCTGGCTGTTGAACCCCACTCAAGAATGAGAAGGCAAGTCATAAATGTCCTCACTAAGGGCAACTATGAAACCCTTAAGTCACCATTTAATGGTGTTTTGCCAAAGTCACTTAATATGTGCCAAGTAAAGGGAATTTTTTTTGGAGGATATTTTAATAATTGAATATTAGACATGAGGTGAAGGGTTTGGCATTGATGTGCCCCCTAAAAAAATTTAAAAAACAGCCCCCAGCACATTTGGTCGGCATGCTTCTTGGAGCCAGCCAACCAAGCACTTAATTCAACTAAAAAACGTTTCATTTTGGTGTACGGGAGACCATGATGAGGAAAAGATGTCAAAAGGGTGTACAGATGTCAAAAAGCGGGGCCATGCCCTTGCTGACTGCTCTGTGTCCCATATAGACGACTGCAGCACTCTCTGGAAAAAAGGGCGAGGGTCCTTACTACCAACAGAAACCAGATCACTCTTAGTCACGTCCCAGAACGGAACAGATTCAACATTTTGTTCTGTGGTCGAATTTGTAAAGAGAAGGGAATGGCCACTGTAATCCCACTTTAAATAGTTAGAGATTAATATTTTCTTGAAGGTTTAAATTGAAAGTACACTCTCCTGAGCATGCTACTTAATAACATTTCAAATATGAATAACATTTTCGGGTCAGTATCAACAGAGAAGAAACAATGACATATCTGTTAAAAGTCAGCATTCATAGTCTGTTACAAAGAAAATTACATTTTAAAAGGACAGGTAGACATATTACTGCATAGGCTTCATTAAAAGGAATCTTTTTTTCTGAAATACTGTCTGTGACTCATGGTCAGACAGAGTTAGCTTGCCGTGACCCTGTTCGATGTCTTTACGCCACATCTCTGTTGTTCACTCCAACCTTAAAAGTTATTTTCGAGCAAAAAATGTTGTGCTGAATCAAGGTGGGAAATAAATGCATTTATGTTCATAGTAATAAATTAAGTGAACACATAGATTCCCAACTTACTGTCATTCTGAAGCTAAAAGTTATATTGGACAGTTATATGGAAAGTGTAAAAGCAGGAAGTAAGGTCAAGTGGTCATCCAAAGGAGGATGTTTGTATTGTGCAGGACATTACAGCCTTTTTGAATTTGTTGCATTCAAAATTTGAGCATGCAGAGGCGCTTTTATTGCATATATTTAGATGTGTTAATGAGGTAGGTCCTTGGGATGAAAGTAGGTTTTCATGTATATTTAATGCCATGGTTTGCCCAGCACGACTTGACTGTGGAAGCTAATGAGGACTGACATGTTGAAAACAGGCTGTGCAACTTGTCTCTTCCCCAGGTGCAAACAACAGTCAGAGCAGATAGCAGTCCTGTTTCTTGGCTTCTGCCAACGTATTTGTCATTACAAACTGACTTCAAAATAACCACTTTTTTATAAACACAGATTTGTTTGCACCCTTCTGTATTGTATTGTTGTTATTGTTTTAAAGCCTGATCTATGCTTTTGGATGGGGACTTTACGTACACTACTATTTGTCAGTCAGTATTATTCATGAAATCTCTTCAAAAACCTGGGTGACTCATGATGTGAATTAAAATGAGTTCTGATCGTGTACACCATGAAATGTGGTACAGTAAGCTATGACTTTAGGTGCTATATGTTAGAGGTGCTGGCGGATGGATTTTGTAGCTGTTCCTTTTTCTGAGTGTGTTTAAGAAAACACACAGATTGGAAAAACACAAGCTACAGTAATAAAAAAATCTACGTTTGACAACACTTTCAGCACAGAAAATATAGACTACAGACATATAATAACAAAATCATATAAGACACATTATGTGGTATTAAAAGAGTGAGATATCAATGATGGTTTATTTACATTTGACCCTTCTTATTGGATCAATCTTACTAAGTATCACTACACAGTAAGTAGCAGTTTAGTAGCATTATTAATATTATCATAATAATATCAGTAATCTCATCATAATCTGTAGTGTTTATATTGAAAAGGCTAACACAGCATGTGTAGTGTTAATTACATGTCAAAACAGCATTTTTGTCTTTTGTCCTAAATGTCTCAGATGTGAACAGTTACGCCTGTTTTATTTTTATTCACTTTTCAAACAGGCCATTTAATTGCTTATATTTGACCTGTTTTTATGATTCACATTTCTTTTTTGTGCAAGTTCCTTCGACATTGTTGTTGGCGTGTGAGTTCTGCTAAAATGGATGTGACCTACATTCACTGATGTGCCTGAATGTAACTCCATGAACCTCAAACCATGGCAACAGTTGCCTGACTTAGCAGTGTACTTTATTTTGCCGCATCTGTGTTGTCTAATTAGTGAAGAACTTTATGTGTTTTATCTGTTTGCATATATTTCTTTAGCTGAAGAGGGTTACACACTAAAACGCTTTTTTAATACAGATATTCTTCACAATGAAAAATTGGGTTGGTATCTGTGGAAGATTCAAGTGCTTTTATTGTTCAATTAAAGGGTGATGCTATGAGTTTGATAAACAGAAGGGGAAAAAGGCAATTGCACTCAGTAGTTACAATAGTTTTTACTGTTACTTATTACAAATATTTACACTTAGAAAATAATCATTTTCTGAAGCATCCCACATTTCCCCGACATCTGTACAGCTGAAACCCATAGTAAACCCAGAAACCTGAGACATTAAAAATCAGATAATTACAGCAGGAACAGATTGAGAAAGCTTGCTACACAGTAGCAATAATGATCAGTAGAAAACACATTGGACCCAATACTTCTTTTTAGTCAACCAATATCTGACGGCACCAGATTTACCACAAAATATACTAAACATACTACTTTTTCAAACCTGCAAAATATTTGCCAACTATGGCTGATCCAGTAGGCAACATAAAATGTTTAACATTTATGATGTGATGTCAACTGCTCATCAGAGGACATTGTGGAGTCGTAAATAATGTTAAATTGTGCCCATCCTTTCACACATAAAAAAAAACAAAACCAAAACATCTTGCACTTACACGTGCACATAAAAAAACCCACCCACATTTTTATTCCTGTGTGCTTTTCACTGCAGCGTGCCTTTCAGCAGTTGATCACAAAGAGCTGCTAAACAGGACATTTGTAATAAACCATTTCTGTTCCGTGCATTTCTGCAGAGCCAGTTGGTAGCCAAACTCATTGTCAGTGCTCGCCACAAGCTCTAAGCATCTCTTTGATTTCCTGTTCTGAATGGATCCTCCCTGAAAAGATAAAAGCAGGATGGTTAAAATTGAGCTGTGCAGCAAGAACACAATTGGTGTTCTCAATTTTACTTAAAATCCACACTGCTGTGAACACGTGCAGATGTCAGCTGCTCTGAGCATTTTGGCTGATTTTTACACTACCCTGTTGATAACATCACCATGGCTTGAAGGTAAAAAAAACAAGGTAATTGCCAGTGAAGTCATTAGCAATCTCTCTGGCAATGCTTAGGTTTGCAGAGAATATAATAAATGAGAAAAATCATAGTGAAATACATGAAACATAAAGCACACCAGACAAAAACATTTGGGTTTTGTGGAGGAAGAGATGCTGAAACAAAGGCATTAGGGACTGTAGAACTGCATCATTAGTTTCCCAGCTATTGTAATATTTTTTAAATAAATTATTAAATGTTTTAAGATGAGAGTTATGCCTGAAGGAAGAGCAAAACCTTTGCAAAAAGTCCCCCCCCCCAAAAAAAAAAAAAAAAAAATTCTAGTATACCCTTAAGAAACGAGACAGGATTTTCTCATTACAGCGTCATGGTCGAGCAAGGACAAGTGACTGAAGAGGAGGTCTTCAACAGTCAATGCTGTGTGGAGACGGCTGAGAGGAGAGAGCTCTTTTCAAAACGATGAGGGGAAAGCAGAGGGATGTGGGAGGAAAAGACCAAAGGATTTGACTGGTTGTACAGACCGCGAAATGAATTATTCTCTCTGTATTTACACAGACGTTTGGTCTGTCTGTGAGGTCCAGGAGACACTATTTTATTGATAACAGATTGGTTATAACTACTGAAAGTGGACATTTTTTGGACCACCATGTACTGAGATCCTAAAACAGCTCCTAAAAGCAGTAAATTAGACAATCAAGGAACTTTTTTTTTTACTAGAAGTAATAACAAAAAATATTACTGTACATTCCACGGCAAGGCAAGGCTAGTTTATTTATAGAGCACCAATCATACAGACACAGAGCTAAAAACAAAGCACTTATGACATTATGAGCTTTAAAATGTATGTCATTTAGAAGGAAGAAAACATTACAAATAATAAAAGAATAGCAAAGAACATATTTCTGGCTCTTTTGGCAGGGAGAGAAGGCTTCTGTATTCTTGGTCCAGCCTACAAAACTCTCATTTGGCCAGTTGTTCCTCAAAACAAGGTCAAAGCTTACACCTAAAACACCCCCACTCATCCAAGTTATTCTGGTGGTGCTTATTAAAACAACCCCCAGGAGTCGGCTGATAAATGTACATGAATGTATGTGAACTGGTAGCATGTGGGGTGCTATAGTATACAGTAAATTGGATATACTATGCTATATACAGAACAATAGGTGTTTGTTACTGGGAAATAAAAAGAAATCTCCCACACATACTGACAAAAAGCAACAAGAAAAACAAAGTCATGCCATCCCTCCTACTAATGTTTACTTGTTTTCAAATCATAAATATCAACACCTTTTTTATGACTCATCTTTACATGCAAGCTCACATTTAAGATATTGAACTCATCAATGAAAAGCTACGTCATTTTAAAGAGCATCAGGTTAATGCAACTTTCAAATCAAAGTACAGTAATGCATGTTATCTCTGAAATGAACATTTTCTAATACCTCATACTTTCTGCTGATAGGTTAATCTTGGCTTGACAATTTGCATATGTGCACATTTCATGCACATTTCATGTGTGATAAACGTCAGAATAACATGATATGTTCCAGTTCACTACAAGTTAACTTAATGACCTCTTAAAGTTCCGTGTGAGGATTTGTGACAAAAACAATGTGGCAGCAGCCATCCACATGTAAGGAATATTGTTCTGCTTCGAGGAAACATTTTGATATTTATACATCTTTAGCTGAACAAGACGTTGAGTAACATGAGTCCTTTTAAGCCCAAACCAAAACATGGAGTAAATCCAATTCTCCCACTGTCAGGGGCCATTTTAAGGTTACTGCATGTTCTCTTTACAGAGTGTCTGCAAGCACTGAGCTGCTAATGAAGAAAGACAATCATTAAGTTTCAACAAGTGTTCGCTACTAAATGAGCTGCAGGATTGAGTGGATATCCAGTCAAATAGTAAATTAAACCACTTGCATGATTAAAAAGCTGCCTCCACTGCCTTTTCTCCTACCTCGCTCAACAAACAGCTCAGACTAAATAAGATAAAATGTGGGTTATTTAACCTTGTATTTCCTGACCATGTGTGGGGTGTGTGTCATGGATTGTTACCTGAGTAAAGAGCCAGTGGAGCTTCATGCGTTTGGCTGCAGCGTAGCTGCACTCAATGAGGCGCGGCCTGCTGTTCACATCTACTAGGCACTTGTTGTCGTCGTCATCAACGGTGGGACTGAGGAGCCCAATGTGTAGCTGCTGGGTACTTGTGTAGTACACATTCTACAAGAAAAAACATCTAATTTCAAACAAACTGTTAAGAGATTCACCGTTAAGAAACCCTGGGAATTAAAAACAACTATTCTAGAGCTTGTATTTTACCAAGTAAGTAATAAACTGTGCATTAAATGAGGCTTGCTCTAATGTTTTGGGAAATGATAAAATCTATATGAAGGTTATTTACATGTACATTAAACATGAGTACAGTTATCCTGTTAAAAGGAGGATGTGGAAAAAAATACATAAAAAGACACTAATAATTAAATCAGGAATTGGGAGACAATGAGACTAATTGTTCCCTGGCTGATGAAATCCTGCCTAGTTTATGTTTCTTTTACAGGCAGTTGTTTTTTTATATAAACCTAAAAAAATCCCCAAATCATTTACAACAGAGAATGTTTTGTTTTTCAGAAAGGAAAGGATTAGTGGTATAAACACAAGTTGGAAGTGAGAGAGAGAGAGAGAGAGAGAGAGAGAGAGAGAGAGAGAGAGAGAGAGAGAGAGAGAGAGAGTGAGAGAGAGAGAGAGAGAGAGAGAGAGAGAGAGTGAACCTCAGAATTTAACAGGGGCTCTAATTCTGCAGCGCTATTAGGAATCCATGATCATTTCTTTTTTCTAAATAAAACATCTTGTCCATGTTTGCGTATTCTGCAGCTTGTTCACTTTTACTCTTATCCAAAAAAGCCTTCTGCCTCCTTCAAAACAGACATTAAACAGTGACTATTGCAATTGTAAAAAAATCTGTGCTGCTCACTTTTGGAGAGGCTCAGACTGCCAGACGTTGTATAGCTCTGGTTTCTATCGTTACTGAGCTTAAGTCTGTATGTTTTATCATCGCTTGTGCTGAAATGCTGTATTGTGCTGTTGCTGACAACATGCTCTTGTCAAGTAAGTCCTGTGCTGCATTATAAACGTTGTATTTCTTACTCCTTTCATCCCTGTGCACTGATGTTGTGATCACAATACCTGTAATACAAATGGAATCTCTGCCAAAACAAAACAATGAAAAATACAGCTCGCACCTGCAAAGCCTGTTTAGACAGAAAGCAGCCAACATTAAAACCCTTCTATTTACATGTATTATTATAGAGGCAATCCAGAGAATATTTCCTCTCCATGATGTAACACACAAACACAAACATAGAGTACACTGGATTTGTCTCCCAATCTCATTAGAAATGTTGGAGCTGCTCCAGTCTGTTGTTTGATATGCCGGGATTAAAGCAGATTTATAGTGAATATCATATTTATAATAAGTATGTTATAGAGATATTTAGGTCCCAGAAAGGGCTCGAGAAGTGAATGTATTGTATGGGGGTTTAAAAAAAGAAAAGGCGTTACAAGATTATACAGCCTTCTCCTGAATCAGTTTTAATTTGCGCTGTGGTGTAAATATCAACAAGGCGCAATGACTGTGAAATGTCCAATACATTCATTCAAATTGAGAGGGATAATGTGAGTCTCAAGTCTCACTCCATGAGACAAGTTTTCAGCTGCCACGACAAGGTTAAACAATCTCTGAAAGCAGGCTGTTTAGACGTAATGGGATGGAGGGATCGATAGGAGCTGAAAGAGTTGGGAGAAAGTAAGTGATAATCCTGCTATGCTAACACTTGAAGACACTTGAAGCCCCAGTTATTGAGATCGAAATCTATCCCGGCACAAACCAAGTCCGGAAATTGGCCTGGTAGCTGGAGAGGTGCCAGTCCACTTCCTCTCCTTTAATGCATGTCCATAGGATCCTGTTTGTGCACGTGTGTATTTTGGCCTATGTGTGTGTTCATGTTCATTAAACAAAGTGTGAACCGAATTTCCCCTTGCGGGATTAATAAAGTATGAATTATTATTGTTATTATTATGTAAAATAAGAAAACATTTTGCAGAAATCCGGAGACAGAGACAAATGTTCAGGTGCAATAGAACTTAGTGTTTTATCAATAACAAAGCATTTAAACTTAATGCCTCCGGAAAGGGTATAAAAAATAGGAGACGAGTTTTATATGTATTTAACAACATTGAGGTTTGTTTCTGGAAAGGGCAAACAAGAAAACCTGATAACGTTTTATGAGGAAAAAGTTGTGAGTTTGATCTAATGTGAAGGCAAAGGAAGGGGAGGTTGTTTTTCTTCTAGATGGAGCAGCCCAAGATGGATGTAAAGTAGAGAGGTGATGTATTAAATCTGGCTTTATGCTACATCCTGCATGAAATAGCCTTGCAGAGAGAGAGAGAGAGAGAGAGAGAGAGAGAGAAAGAGAGAGAGAGAGAGAGAGAGAGAGAGAAAGAGAGAGAGAGAGAGAGAGAGAGAGAGAGAGAGAGAGATGGTACCTGAGGTGTCATCCCATGACAGAGGTACATGATGGGCACATTGTCATTGTCAGGCCCCTGGTCCAGACACAGCTCGTTCTTCAGAGAGTTTTTCAGCTGACATTAGGAGACACACACAGTTCATAAATGAGTGTTGTGCACATGACATTTTGAAACTCACTAAGTATTTTTGCTACTCAGTGTGAATTTAAATTCCACAACAATATACAGTAGTTTTGAGTACAGTACCTTTGATCACTTAATGTACAAACAAAGTAAATACATGAATAGAAACAGAGGGATGGTGACACTCAAAGGATTTTCGTGCATTTTGCTTTGAAAATAGAACCGAAAGCATTGATTACCATAAACTATTTTTAGCCTGTACACTATCAAGAATGCAGCTGCCAGGGTTTTAAGATGACTGCAATAAAGGTCATATAACCCCTGTTCAATACAACCACAATGATTCCCTGTGTGTTTGGAATTAATTCTAAAAGATTTTGTTAGTTTTGTCACTTGCCTTATATTTGATATACTCACTATAGTTACATATGATTCTCCACGAAAGGTTACATCATCCAACACTGCTCCAATACTAGGGAAGCTGATTTAATAAGCAATAAGCCTTGTGTTGAAAAACTGATATTCAAACATTTTCGTACTTAAAGATTAAAGTCAGTTAAAAAAATGGTTGTTGATGATTTATATGTTGTATAAATGGTCATTTCTGTAAATTACATTTCCAGCAATGTTCACTATAAAGTTTTATTATAGAGTAATAGATATGTTCAGGTTATAAGCAAACAAAAAATAACCATCCCGATTGGTAAAGAAAGTTCAAACTATTATGTTACCTTTCTGTAGTGGAAAGGTTTTGCTCCCTTTTTAAATAAATTTAGAAGTACATTATTTCTCCCTCAGGCAGAATAAACTATTATCCAAGCATGAAGTATTGCTTGCTGCAGTTCTCACTGTGATTGTATAAAAATGTATCGACTAGGTTTTTTTTGTGAGAGGACAGGCAATATGTTGAAAGGAAAAAAAGCCACCTTCCATCATCATTACCTTGCATATCCTCTGTTATTCTCAATAAACATATAGTCATCATCGTCAGACATAGAGTATTCAAATATACACAGAAAATACAGAAGGCACTTGGCCTGAGCAAATTGAAACATCCAAGAACCTGAATCATACTTTCAACCCTCCTGGCCTCATCCATCTCTATAAAGATGTAAATAAGAAGTGTTAGGCTTGATGAACATTACTCAGACTGTGAAGTCGAGCCAGAGGGTTATTCATGTGCATCATGACAAAGGTTTGCCTGATTGCGAGACACAAATCTGTACTGCAGGGAGCTCTGGAGATGCTGGTTTGTGTGGGGGAGAATTAAGTAAAGATGTCATCAGAAGAACACAGCGAGAGATGATTCAGCTTCCCATTGGCTCAGGAGAAGTCAACATATATCTGATAATCAGAAAATCCACAGGAACAACATGGTCCAGTGCACTGGCGTAGGACCGCATTATTTCTACTGTAACAAACATGACACAACAGAGATACACTGTGGGAAAAAATACATGAGCTTAAAGTCACAGTCAAACAGCATTAAGTCTATATTTAATGTGACATATGTATCTTGATTGTCCTGCTTTAACAAGGGCATGCCCTTTTAAACGCTGAGATTCAAAGATGAGGCTGGACAGAGAGAAGGTGAGACCAAAATAGAAAAGAACATTTTTTCTGCAATGTAAACTAAATTTATAAGCTATCTAGTGGCATCTAATGACTCTTCCAACCACTGCCACTGACTCACCCATCAAATGCATATTGCAAATATATAAAAATGAGGTCTACTAACTTACAGAAATGAGTGTAATGAGGTCGACCTATTTCCTCACGACATCCTTTCCCCATTCGTCAATTTGTACAAGAACAAATTCAACATCCAGACAACACAGAAAGCAGTGCGATTACACTGTGGTCTGTGTGTCAGTGTGTGTTAGGGTGCAGCACAGTGATGTGAGGTGGGAGGATTATGGAGAGGAAGCTGTTTGGGAACAACAAGGACACTGCCAGCATGTGCAGTTTGTCTGGCTTTGTAAAAAATGATAAATTGCATCCATATTCAAAGTCAATGAATGTATAACGTCATCAATGGATTGAAGTTTATTAAGGTAGTGACGGCCACTGACTGTTTCAGTGCTGCTCCCATGGCCTTTTCTTTTCCCCACTCAGGTTGCTTTCAGGTGGTAAAGGGCAGAGCCAGTTAATTTGATGTTATCTCTAATCTTCTTCCTTGCAAAATTTAGGAATTGTTTTGTGACAGAGAGGGGGGTTATGAGTTACGGGGGCTTTTAAACTTTAGGATTTAGGACTTTAGGAAGTAGTTTACGCACTACACAGAAACATTTTTGTTTTTCTATTTCTGGAATAAAACTGAGGAATAATATGAGGGAAGAGCTAAAGTAAGTAGTAGTGTCACACAATTCAAAAGACATTTAAAGAAATAGTTTTTACGAGGTACAGGGATGAGGAAGGGTAATCAAAATCACTGGGGAGTATTTGCAAATGTAAAGTTTAGTTTAATAGTTTAAGGGTTTTGTGTTCATTTGTATTCTTACTATTGGTGATGGTACACTTTACGTAGTTATAATATGGTGGTGGGAATAGGCAGCATTGGTATAATTAGTAAATTAGATTATTAGATGATGACACACAAGTAATTATTTCATATTGTATCACATTATATACTTTACAGCTATTATTTATTATTTATATATTTGAGTTAAGAGGGGCTAGGATAAGATAAGTTTAAACATTCCTACGCATGTAATGTGTTTATATTTTATCTTTTATATTTGTCTTCTATTTTGAGTGCCTTCTGAGAGGAGAAGGACAGAGCGAGTCTCTCCAGCAAACACTCCTCTTTGTAAACAGTTTATTCTCTTGACAGCAGTCTTCCGCATCCCGACACGGGATTCAACTTATTTGCTAAGCCTTGTTGTCTTGACTAGTTCTTGGCTTTTCTTTTTCTGACACTGACCTGAAACTATGATGAAGATGGAGAATGATGCTTACCACTCCGTACGCGATGGTGTCACTGTACATCCTCATCTCAGGGTAGATGTTGACCAGATACCATCGGAAAGTTTTACACCGCAGCCTCTTCCTCAGAGCCTTCCTCTCACTGATGTCGCCAATGTCAATCCCAGAGTCCTGGGTCCAAGCAAACAGACACACACACACACACACACACACACACACACACACAGAGGAACACAGTGACAAACACAAAACATAAAATTGATTAACCATGGCTCGTGGAGAGGCAGATCAGATAAAGGGCCATTGAGGAGCATTGTAAAGCCATTTGTTGTGTATTTGAAAAGCTACAGGGTTTGATTTTTTTCCAGTTCTGCCTTGAAAATCTTTTTTGGGATTTTTTTTCAGGTTTTTATCTTTCCAAAACATCTATTTAAATCTTGATTTAGACACATGAGTATATTTCAGAGGCCTATGTTGTACTACAGAAATACAATGCACTGTTTATATTAAACCATGGTCCTCCGACATATTAATATATACCGGTAATTGTACAAGTAACCAATCATTAAAGCAGTAAGGCAAGGTTTGATGACTACAAATGAAAACGAGATTTGATTTACATTAAACCCAATATTACTTATCTACCTAAGGAACTTTACTGGAATGCTTTCTGAGGTGTTCAGATGTTAAGTTACCTGACTTTTAATTGTCTTGAACATTTACATTTATTGGTGTCATGTGTCACAATCTCATGTGTATAGACTATTAAAAAAGAATGTTTCCTGAATGGATATAATAAATAAAAAAAACTACAGAAATAACACTTTAGGCCCTTAAAAGTAAATTACTCTCAACTGTCAAAAAAGAACAGGTAAGTACAGCAGTATCTTTACATTATTGGCATTTCTCATTGCATTTCATCATCTGGCTCATGTTGTCCTCAAACGTCACTGACGTCACTCTCTTTAATAACTCAAAAGCTCTGGAGGGTTGAAAAGTTGACGGGGCTCTATGGTGCTCAAAAACATCAACAAGTAAACTAAGATGGGTGCAGACATAAACAGCGGTACTTTGTTGATTTTACAACCTCAGATTAACACATATACATGTATATTTTCCCGTGTGGATAATTCACAGGGCTAAAGCTGTGGCTAAATTTCATGCTTCTTGAGTCCAGACTCTGTTAAATGCCTCATTATTGACTGAATGAATTGCCCGCAGATGTTCATCTATTCATAACGTGGATTTACATATTCAAACTGATTATGCAGGAGGAGAAAAAAAGCTTCAGTGAACAAACATTTGACTTCGCCTTTGAGGGGTGCTAGATTTAACATGAGACGACGTAGTGCAATTATTTACTTTACTCTACTGAATCCCAAATGAAGATCAAATAAAAACATTTAATCCAAAGTAAAAACACTGGTTCAACCATTAAAATACAAGACAGCCGGCAGCATATACAGTTTGCATCATTTGGATTCACTGCAAATCTGCAAACAGATATTTGGTGCTTTAACAGTTGTGGACACTGCAGATGTCTTCATTCAGTCTTTTAAATAATGCAAATCTGCTGCAGTTGAAGAGATTTAAAAGACAAAATAGTTTTCATTTTACAATAATGAATAAAAAAATTTAATTAATTAAATTATGTACCTTTTCTGACTACGTCTTTTTTATATAAATGATCAGATTGTTCTTCTTATCGTAGCTGTAATCCAGATTGTTTCTTTTAAATGCTCCCTCCTTCCTGCTATTTCCTAACTGCTAATTTATGTTAATACTATTTGGATGATTCATATTTAGTATTTATTTATTCTGTTGCATGTATTTAATTCAGTCTACAGTATTATGTAAGTGACCAGAAATCATTTCAACTGAGCTTTCTGGTGTGTCAGGAGCTGATTCAACCAAACATCTGCAATGACAGGAGCACAGCTGATAACAGATGACACTCAACACTGTCACATTTAGCTTGGGTGGATGCACAATGGAGCTGCCTGTTTGTCCTGTATTTTTATGATGATGATTTCTATATTCATGTCTGTGTGATTGTGCGTGACTTTTATCCAACACCTGACTTGAGACGTCAGTATGAATGTTCCCCGGGGATTATAATTCAAATGCTGCAACAAACAAATCCCCCAAACAGGAAACCTTGAAAAAGCGCTTTGATCGCTCGTTGTCTGTATTAGGGATGGGAAAATGATCAGGTTTACAATACTCTGTATTGTTTGATTACTGATACGGTGACACATGTAAAGTGTCATTCTGATAATAATGCAGAGGGGCTTTCTCCTCTTTTATCCGTATATAATGTCTCAACATTATTAGTCAGTGTAGGCAGGAGCCAGCTTGTTAGAGTAGACGTGTCATTTGACAAATGAGACAATTCACACGTCTTTGTATTGATTGTTGGAATTCACAGTTTGATCTCAGAGATATAACACATAGGAAGGAATGAGCATTATAATCTGGCTCTGTGTTAAGGAA
This sequence comes from Symphodus melops, assembly GCF_947650265.1. Lineage (NCBI taxonomy): Eukaryota > Metazoa > Chordata > Actinopteri > Labriformes > Labridae > Symphodus > Symphodus melops. The sequence continues at coordinate 14,543,330 of NC_136693.1, read as the reverse complement.
AACAGGCGTGCAGTTTCAGGGTGTACGTTTTTTTATCTTCTTCCGTGAAACTGATGCAGCCTTTGGTTAAGACAAATTGACAAGGAAAAGGATTAGAACTGTTCATCAGGAATCAATCAATGCTAAAATCATGTATTCAATTAAAACAAGGTTAAACCAAAGAGCTCAAGTGATGAAGTTCAAATGAACTCAAGATCTGTCCTGCAAACAGTAAGCCAACTGTATTCCAATATTTCTACCAGATTTTCATTGATTGATTTATTTGTTGTTTAAAAAAAAGCAAGGCATATGGTTTTAACCTCGGTGTCTGTGTGAGCATCTATCCTGGATGTCCTTTGAACTTGGATTATTTAATGCTGGAATGGCTGTTCTTATGTTTTGAATGCTTAATGTCTCATCTGCACAACAACCAGTAAAGACACCTTAAACATTATTATGACAGTTAATAACTTAAATATCTACTCTGCATGCTGAGATTCATCAACATGCCAAGCTAAGTGAAGTATAACCACAAAGTTTTGTTTATTAGAAAACGTGATAATAACATAATCTTTTACCTCCATGGGAATATTCCAGGCCATGTACACATGGCTCTTAAACTCATCCATCCAAACTTCTGCCACTCTGAGGGCGTTTCTCCTCACGTGAGCCGTCAGGTCTTCTGTGTAGGGTTTGTGAGCGCGCTCTATGTGGGCAATACGAGCACAAGGCAGGACCTCAACACTGCCACCACACTGCCACACCTTGTTTCAACATTACAAACACAAAGAAAAGAAGAACATTTTTATGTTAAAGTAAGAGCAGTGACTCTTCTTCACCTCATGATTTGAAGTATTTCTGTTGTGGTCAAATCTACTTCAGAAAGTCGAAATCCTTGTGCTGCCAAGGTTCGACAAAAACAGTACAAAACAAAAAAGAAATATAAAAGAATGTGGACATTTTTTCGGTCTTCTTCGTTACTTCTTAAGCACAGGCGCCTCTGTTCTCATTATGCTGTTTCTCAGGTAAGAAAGCAACTCAGAGGATTTCCTCACAGACAGTGCTCTTTCTAGGTGTCTTGAAGCAGGACTGGGGCTACAGGCAGGGACTATTCATTACCTCTGCAGCCAACTGTGTCTTCGATGGTGAGGAGGGAGTCCCCGTGGTGGAAAACATTAATGTCCCAGTACCCAGGAGGAGAAGCCTGATGAGTAAAAGCCAGTGGCTTTAACTCCTCTCTGACATAATGAAGACCTATGGGAAGCTCCAGACCCTGGTGTGAGGACCTGTGCAAACCTTGCACAGCCATGGGTCTTCCATCCATGAAATAGTGACAAGTAATGATATCTAAGCATGTTTTAAAAAAGGACAGGGAGTTTTATTTTACACTCCCTGCTAACCCGCTTTATCACAGATGCAGATTCATCTCAATACATTTATAATCAACATGCAGTCAAGTATTATGATTGTAGTTATGTTAATATATGCAAACCTACTTGATTTATGTTTCTGTTTACATTACTTCCTGTATTATTTAACAACATTAATTGCCTCTATCAGTCAATAAGGAAATCTGTTTAATTTGTTCTTAATGTCATACATCAAAAGACTTTGAAAACGTATTATACAATGAATTAGGTAATTAAATGGGAATGCAGATTTGTGTCTGAATTATATGAATGGTATAAAAGCACTTTGCAGCACTACAGAAATCAAGCTGCAGTGGTTTAATGGCATCAAATTTAAACTTAAACTATAATCTTATTCATGTGCATTTAAAAATTCTTTTGGATGGGGCTGGAATTTGGACTGGACTTTGGAGAGCGGGAGAGTGCAGAGTTGCACACAGGGAAGAAGCCACAGATAGTACTTGAACTGAGGGTGCTTGGCCCCAGGACTACACCCTTCACACATAGGGCACACAAACTAACCACTAGGTCAATGGAGTCCCATTCATGTGCATTTTAACAGAAACATTTTGCACTTTTGTTTGTAAAGGGACCAAATAATAAACATGATTGTTGCCATTTGATGTATTGCCCCAGAGTTAGCGTAGAGCAAGTTTACATCTGCAGTCCCTCGGCAGGTCACAATTATCACATAGTAATACAAAATATAAAATATGTCAAGATCAGTGGTTACAGAATTGAGCATCTTTCAGCAGATTTTTCAGTTTGTTTTTAAAGCTGCTGATTGAGTGACAGTTTTTCATATCGTCTGGCAGAGCGTTCCACTGAGTCGATGCTTTCACACAGAAAGCTGATTGCCCAAAAGCAAAGCGACAGAAGGTCACAAGACAATCTCTTGTCGAAGATACTCTTGTAGATTTTATTGACTCCACTGAGTGAAAGTTAATAAATTGACGTATCATTTATAAAATTTATAAAATGTTTCCCTCTGCTTGCCCCCAACAAATAATGAAACATGACGTGAGAAAGAATCATATCGTGCATGAACGCCTTGGCAGCTTCATTTAAGAGACAGCCCCTAATGTGTCTCAAATTTGCCTTAACAGTCCAGTCTTTGAACCAAGAAAACCAGTTGGTAAAAAATTTAAATTTATTTATTTATTTTTTACAATCAAGGTATTTTTTAGAACCAAATGAACACAAATATTGATGGCTCAAGCTTCTGCCTAACAGTTATGTCATGAGCCCCATGCTCAGGCTCTAGTTCTCATCACAGCGGTCATGGGTTTAAATCTAACCTCGGCCCCTCTCCCACCATGTCCTATGTCCCTTCAGCTATCCTATCCAAAAATGCAAAAAGACCAAAAAGAAGATGAGAAAAAATAATCAAAAGATTCAATGAAATTGACAAAAATAAAATTGCAATCGCATTCTCAGCTAAAAACAATACTTGACTGAAAGAGCACAGTAGAAGATCAAAAGATTTTAACAAAGACTTTCATAAACAGTTTTAATTACAGCTTGTTGGATCCCTCCCATTCTTCAGTGTCAGCTCTTCTTTAAGATAATGAAATAAATGCCTCTGCATTCGGCCCCTGTGACACCCTCTGTCGGAAACCACTAATTATCTGCTGCTTTTTTTCAAAATTAATCACAAGAAATGGGGTCATTACTGTCAAGACAGAGGTCTGACTCATCAACTAATCTGGGAGCCTTTATTGTATTCAAAACATGACCCTTAATACAGTTGAATATTTCTCATCGCTCACTCCTCCTTGAACAATTATACCCACCAAGTCATTTGTATAGTGACTCATAAAATCACAAATTTTGTGCATTAACACTGATATGGTGGTATGATCTTTTTTCCCACCTCTGTGCAGTCAAAAAGCTGATAAATAGAAATAGCATTCAGATTATTAAACCTTCTGCCACTTGGTCACTGACATAAAAAAAAAAAACAGGTGTTATACTTTGCCAACCACGCCTCAAAACAAATTAAAGCTGCCACTAAGTTTAGTCGATTTTTGAGTCCACTTTTTAATAAAAGTCAAGACCTCACTCCAGAAAGTCTCCCTGATTCAGCAGCGAGGGAACAATTTCAGTCAGGACGACACAACCACTCCCTTTAAACTTCAAACTCATCCCCTGCAGAAATATCTCACGTCCCACGCTGCCACTTGTGCCTCGACTCTCGTTGCCACATCCGCCTGCAAATATGCTGCTGTCTGAATCTGAGCATCCTCCCATTTCACTCTTTCTTTCTATAATTTCTTTTTTTATAGAACTTTTCTGGCAAAGAAGTCGTGTCATAATATGAAATTGTTTTCTCAGATCTATTATCAGGGCACCATCAGACAGAGTCTAAGCTAATTTTATTGCTGCTCTCATCATAATTAGCTTTGGATAAAAGCAAGAGCTAAATATCTTTAATGTAAATGTAATGTGAGTGGAAGTGCTTTATTCTGTGCACACTGGTGCCAGTTACACAAGCAGCGCGTCTAGTGGATTAAGAGGATTTTGATGGCAGTATTCAGAAGGTTATTTCACTGAGGCTTTGAGGATTTAAAGCACTAAAATGATGCAGTTTTATGTTGCAGCAACATATCAAGTCAAAGTACAAAAAATACAGTTTTAAGCTTAATTATTGGATTGTCAGTATGCTTAATAATCGAATGAACTTTATGGTACCTCCAGATGACTTTTGCCTTCAAGTACAACACCAGAAATCTATCTTAATAGCGATGATCACACCCTGCAGGCTGGAAACAGTGTCTGTCACATGTTTGTCATTTTCTTCTTCACAAAGAACAGCAGCAGCTTCCCGTTGTCACTCTTACAAAAGGTTCACAACCAAAATAGGATCAGTATGTTCCAGAAATGTCTGGAAACACCTCATATGTTTTAAACATTTCTCTGCTGATCTCAGTGTTGTTCTTCTTGCTCGATACAACACTTTTCTGGTACGCTATTTTGACGTTTTTTATTTCCAAGAAAGGCAGTGAATTTACCAAATAAAGTCATTAGAGTCATACAATACAGGTAGCAAAACTTGTGTTCACCTTGAGGTATGTATAATGTATAAGCTGAGTGATTTGAACCAATACAATTTATGGCTGACAGTCAGGTAAAGAAGCAGCTTTTGACCACTTGATCATTACTTTAAACTATTCATAATCCAAGTGGTATCTGTCCCCTTTATCATTGTAAAGTGCATGCTTTGTATGACATCGTATCAGGGATGGAAATGTGCTTCCACCTCATTAATATCTAGCCTAAATAATAGCATACAATGTTTTCCTGTGAAACGTTTTCGTATATTATTTAACTGTTACAATGCAACGGTCTATTGTACTGTATAACGTTACATTGTGCCCACCTCTATATTTACATATTTTGTTATATGTGATTATTATCTGTTATCTCATTGTCAACATTTTATCACGCTATTTCAGTTGGCCTGTACGTCAGGGATTTACAATACAAATCAACTCCTGAAGTGTGATTATTGATAATGAACTAACATGGGGAACAAGAGAGAGAGATGAAATGCTCCAGTTTGGAGCTGAGCAGACGGAGATCTGAAGAACTGTGAGTCCATGCATCAGTCATGCAATGAGTCATCACTGCAAGATGGAGGTAGAGATATGATGGGGTAGGGTGTATTTTCATGATAAACATCATGAATCTTAATAAAGGCTGACAAACATTTGAATAGCATTAGACGTGAGGGTATGATAAAACACAGCTTCTCTTCCTGCAGAATACACCAGGAAGGAGACATAAGAGAGGGTTCACAAAATACAGCTTTTGTAGCACTGCTATCCTCTCGGTCAGCATTTCTCTGGATTAGACAATGTTAAATAAACGAGATGTGAGATATACAGAGAATACTTTTAGAGCTCCAAGCAATGCAAAAAATTCAGATAAAATACGTTTTGAACAGTGAGATCTAAAAAGATTATGCATGTAACAAAAATATTCTTTGCTCTTTAAACTTAATAACTGATGTTGCAAACATCCTGACAGATTGTGATGTTATTTGCGGTGACACTTTGCCATTTGAAGATGTCAAACTTATTAAAGAGATGCATCAGCAAAAGAAGCACCCATCTTTTATAACCTCCTGTCAAGACGAGACGAACCTTAGGAACCCATATATTCCTCTGATTTATTATGCTGCTTTTGGAATTTCCTGTTTTTCATGTCAGGGCATCTGAAGCAATCTTCTTTCATCTCTCTGCACCATGCACCTCACTCATCCTCCAGAAACTATAACTGGCTTTAAAAAGACACCCAAACATTCCAGCACTGGATCCATTTCACATTTCCTCACTGCTTTGTGATCATAAAACCGTTCACATCAAAGCACAGACTTTCTTTTAAGGTAAATTTGAGCGCCCTCTTTTGCTGCCCCGGGCACAGAGACAGTGCAGACAATTGGCTTAGAGTTTCTAATATGGGAATCAACTCCAACAGTTTGCAGCCTAAAAAGAGGAGTATGTTTCCTTTCCTCCCCAACAGACTATCCTGAATACCAACAGACATCTCCATCACTGTCCCTCTCAACTAGACCAGGGAGTCTTTCAGGATTTACCAACCCTGTTCTTTGAAACTGTCATCAGTAAAACAGACACCAGAATCATATGTTCAATCTATTACATGAAGACTTTGATGAGAAAAATAATAGGAGGTGTTCCGGATTTATTAGCATTCCTCCTGCTAACCATGGTCATTAATTATTCCTCAGGGATAAACAGTCATTTAACTGCAAAATAAGTTTTACAATCCAATCACTCCTCTCATTATTTTAACAACCTGCGCCTGTTCTGCAATGGTCTCACCTCTCCCTAGATAGCACAAGGTGCTGAAGCACAGTGGCCCTATCAGTACAACCCTGTCATGGTTAAATTGTTTTTATAGAGAAGTAACACACAATAGATCTGTTTAAAACCTTAGAGCCATCACTCTCTACTGTAGACTGCAAAGAGTAAAACTACTCAGCAACAATCTGACATCACTTGGCTATGAATGCTGATTTTGAACATAAATGGTTAATGAAGAATAAATGCATATAAATGAAATTTGAAGGAGATATTGCTGCAGAAATCCATGAAGACAGCATGTGATGAGTCGTATCGTTGCATTATTAATGTACCTCTTTACCACCACATCCTGTCTAATGAAGAACATGTTGTTTTTTTTTCCTCTAGAAGGCGAGAGATGCTGAGGAGTTATCATCCAGGGACTGCTGATGTCTAACCAGCCTCATTCTGCTGGCTCCTTCTTCTTATTTTTCGCATCATATCTATCAAAGTCTGTTTCTGTAAGACTTTTTATATTTTTAAAATGTTATATTCTTTATTGCTCACCATGGGTATTGTAGAGATAACAAACAGAAACTGATTTTGGGAGTTTGACTGTTTGAACTGGCACTGGGGTATAAAATGCCAAAGACACACACAGGCCTTAATCACACACATGCACAAGCAGGACCTGGAGACATGTGTTACAGAAATGGAAAGATGTCAGAGTGTGGCGGCTGCCATCACTAAATGCGCCCCTTGAGCTGGTGGGAGTTTGGTGCTTTGCTCAAAAGCACCATGGGCAATGCCTGAGAAGTGGTCCGGCACCTCTCCAGCTACCAGACCAACTTTCATATTTTGGTCCACGACGGGACTTGAACTGGTGGCCCAAGTCCCTACGGATTGAGCTACTTCAGCCTTTTAAATCACTAGTTACAATACACGTGACTAATTAAAGCTTCCTTCTTCAAGCTGGAATTGATATCTTTCAGATTTGAAACAGAATTTTAATGAATGATCAAATTTTTAAGGATTTAAAAGTTTGACTCTTGATTTCTCTTTATTTTCCTAATTAACACAAATATTCCAGTCATTCTTGGAGCTGTGTGATTTTTTTGGGACCATAATTGGTCTTGCTATATATTTGAGAGGATGAATATGCAAATCAAGACAAACTATCACAGTACACTTGATTTAACAGGACAGAATGCATCCATGAATAATAGCTCAGGGAAAAAAGTCTTGTATCACATTGCAATGTGCATTTTCTACTAGATTTGTCAAATCTGATCCATCCTCTCCATGTTAGAGCTTTTGTATTCACCCTGTGCTCCTGAATCTCTAATCCGGAGGGTATCTTTTATAAACCTTGAAACCACAACTCATCCTCTCTGCTGCAGCCTCCCAAACTCCTCCGCTCCCGTAGTTTATTACTCTCCTTGGCTCAGATAAAAGATAGCAAAGGAAGGAAGACTTACTTTCCCAGATGAGGTTTGTTGTCGCTACAGACGGTTCTCAAATTTCTTTGGCATTTTATACCCCAGTGCCAGTTCAAACAGTCGAGCTCCCAGTTTCTGTTTGTTCAAAAATCAACCACATCAAGAACTATGTTAAAATGTGTTATAGCCTGTTTAGGAACCAAAATAACGCCTAGCATTTATATGATGACATGTTTGGCCATACATTTTAACAGATGTGTCTGTATTTGGAGTGACAGTCACTGTAAAGTGAACAGTGAGCAGGGAAATACTGTAGCTGTTCAGAAACAAGATATTCTGTCATTCTTTGCGAGATTTTTATACGGTTTCAACAGCCTTTAACACAATTAACTTTGTAGATCTTATCTTTTATTAATCTGTGCTACATTTATTACTGTCCACATCACCTCTGTGTCAGACAGAAGTCATTCTCATTAATTTTCCTGTTGGTTTGAGATTATGTGGAGGGCTCCCATATGTTTTTTAGCTGGAGAGGGGTCATCGAACTCAATCACAGATGGACTGCAGATACACTGAATCATTATCGCAAAAATTACAAGATTAATCTAGTATATATTACAAGGAATAGTAGGCATCATTTAAGTGATGGAGAAATTAAAAAAAAAAAAAAGACAAAACTCACTCATTAAGAACACATTTAAATGCAGCTTAAGGCTAAAGATAAGTTTACATGTTCTAAAAAGATTATACTGTTAAATGATGCATATTATGCATATTAAGCAAGTGGTAAACCCGAAGTGTGTTTGCAAAAGAATTAGCCTTACATTTAAAAGCCAAAATTCAAATCTGAAATAAACATGTGAACAGCCTATATTTTTTTTAGATAGATAGACACGGACAGACAGACAGATAGAGACTCCTTGTGCTTTGCTTTCTTTTTAAAATGTTTCAGTACTGTATATTGTCTTTCAGCATTTTGACACGTGCTATATAGATACAATGTATTGCTTCCTTGCGTTAAAATGTCTTTAAACTTGCTTTAAACGATAATGGACACAGATACTGCAAGACTTTGTTTACTGAATGTAAATTACCCCATGAATTTTTGGCTGAACTCTAATGTGGTAATCGTTATTATGACAGTAATGCTGTTTCTTCAATGATCCTCATTTCTCAACACATCCTTCCTGGAACAGCCAAAGAGTGGCGATATCTGTGATACATGGCTGTAGACTAGTTTCACTGGCATAGCACCCAGTATTCACAGGTGTTTTAGGAAATCATTTGTATTATTATTCAGTTTCAGAGCCCTGTTCAATTTGCCAACGTCCAGTCAGACTTGAAGGATCACACCACAGGAAAAACTATATTTGGGGTCTGCTGCACATCTATAAAGAAACAGATCAACACATTGTGACTTGAAGCCTCAACAGTCAGCCAATTTTGTGAGACAGATGTGAAAGGCCACGGCTTAGTGCCTGTCACTCTGCCCTGCGTTTCATAGTGAACTAAGTTTACCTCTCAATAATTTATTGCAAAACATAACAGATAGTAACATCATAACTCAGTCTGGATTAAAGCACACGTCTAAAAGAAGAAAAGTAAAGTCTGTAGAAATGTTAGTAATCCAGTTTGTAAAAGAACTTCCTGCTCAAACACTCATCTCTAAAGACAAATCAACCAGCTGGTTTGTGTGGGGAGGCTGCCAGCGTAACAGCAGTGACAGACACAGACACTGTCCAACAACAGACAATAAAACACGGATGTTTGGGTTCATCTCAGGTTACAAACTATGTGAATGCAAATGTTTTTGAGTCTCAGAAGACTAATTTGAATCCTGTTATGGCAAATGAGGGGCCACTGTCTATTTTTTATGACCGCCACTGGCAATTTTTTCAGTAGTAATTAAACCCTGCCTGCAATTTCTGTTTACTTCCAACTAAGTGCAATGACCAGTACACAGTCTCTAATTTCAAAGATTACCTTCCACCAAAAATGTAGATTTGTCAGTGAGACATTTTTTTAATTCAACATTCACACATATTTTTTCAAGAAGCCCTTTGCATCATTTTTTTTGAAAGGCCTTTATTCACAATGTCTGACCGATTGATTAATATTTAGTCCATGAAGTATATAGAGAAACTAAAATGTGCTGCTTTAAATACGTGTCTGTTTGTTTTGCCCACTTACTTTCACATTTTGCTTTATGTTCACTATATTTGTTTCATAAACATATTTGAAATGCACCTGTGATAACTGTACTGTATTGCTAACTCCCAAACTCTCCCTTGTATATAATTACCATTGTTGTCTTTTAAGCATGGCACAATGCATGAAACATAAGGGCTATAAGCAAAGGTAATCTTATCAAGTGTCAAGACAACTCAAGATAAAAGTCTCTCCTTAAGCACAAATGGATTTATAGGAATTTGAATGCTTTGTGTGCACAGAAACATTCCCGCAGTTACAGACACAGACACAAAATACATATTTCATGTGTGTCGTTATGCTGGATTAGAATGTTAATCCTTGTACATCACCATACTATAAAATATAATAATGTAGTTTTCAGCTTCCTCCCAGTGACAGAATGCAATTGTGAATGCTACGATTCATTTCTCCCTCACGCTGCACAGGACATCCCTTTCAAGCCTCCGCCAAAGCCTGGAGCTGCTGGCCTGGTTTGAGTGTGTCTCAGAGGATCCGTCGGTAGCCTGTCTGTGTGCTGGCAGGTGGTCAAGAGGCATGACCAATATGCTGCAGCTGGGTGGACAGACAGAGAGGCAGAGAGGCAGAGAGGCAGAGAGGCAAACAGACAGACAGACAGACAGACAGACAGACAGACAGACAGACAGACAGACAGACAGACAGACAGACAGACAGACAGACAGACAGACAGACAGACAGACAGACAGACAGACCCGACTGCATGGGGCTCAATGGGTCTCCTAATCTTGGGCCGAGCCAAGGTCCTGGAGTCCTGTAGCTCTAAACTCACTATGTCAACCTCTGTTTCAAAAGCTTTACTAAACTCTAGACTACATTAACCTTCAGGCAAGGGCGAGCAGTGTCAGTCTTACACAAACAACTGAGTTTACATTGACTGTAACACTGGAGTAAAAACTAAGACACAGAGCAATGAACCTAAAAGATTCATCAAAGTGTTTATTTACAGCTATGTGCCCAAAGTTGTGATAAGATCAGCAATGTGTCCAGCTGTAAAGCAATCAGCAGGGCTATTATCAGACCCAGAGATTTTAAAAGCTTGCCATTTCTGCAGGAAAGCGACTTACTCGACTGGTCCCCAGTCGACATTAGCGAGGACGAATATTTTCCTATTTGATGCGTTTTTGTAAGATTCTTTCACGACTCTCAAGCAGATAAATCCTGTGAGACAGGAGAGAGGAGGAGTTCTCACCCCCTTCTTCTTGTTTTTGAGCAGGCTGATAGGTGCATTAGTGACTTTGTACAGCAAATGTGTGCTGCCATTAGCCTTCCCTATAGATGCTTTGTTCTTTCACACAACCCTCTGTTTGTAGTAGACGCTCAACTGAATTTAACAACACCCATTTCCATCCAAGTGAGAGCTGGAGATGGTTTGAGAATTACTTCAGGTACAGCACAGTTAGAGGAACAAAACACACAGTCGACAATCTCTTAACACACTGCATACAATAATAATCACTTTGAGTGCTGCAGCTCCCACATGTGCCAGATCGCAAGGAGTTTGAGGTGATCATTTAGTCTTAGAAAGTAATCAGAGTATAAATATTTCGGCTTTGACTTAACAAGTTGCCCTGGGTAGACTTGCCATAGAATAAATACTTCACTGTATTGACTTGTCCCTGTCAAAGTATCCAATCATTATTCTTACATTCGGAAAACAAAACTTAAAGGATCAGGTCGATGTTTTCATTTCAAATTTCCCCTGTTAACAAAACACACTAAGACACAAAACCCTACACTGCACTGGAGGACATTGGAGATATGGCCTAGGAAAAGTTTTGTTTCGGTCTGACAAGGAGACTTGTTAAAAAGTGGTTCTAAAGTGCAGAATCTACTGGACATCTGCTCTGAAATTTGCATTTAATACCATGAAGAAATTTGGGGCCTTCTTTCACACATGGCACAAAGTAGCTCACCTCTATGGGCCATGGTAGCCTCTGTAATTAAGGTCTAAACAGGACCCAAAATATTAAAGCTTCATGAGCCACTTCCGCTCTGCTTGGTGAACACAGTGTTGTAGCACTTAAACTTACTTAAATATCAGTGCATTTTCGGAATATAACAGAAGAAATTTTTATTGTCCACTAGCGATGGAAATTTGCCTTAGGCTCACCCAGAAAACAACATGAAAACATTCAGGCCGTCAATAACACAGACATCATAGCAGCTAGGTATACACTCCAGTGATATGATAGTTTAGATTGAATCAGTCATGTTGTAAGATTAAGGATGTTTACTGCACTTGGAATAAGTGACTTCTTAAAGAGACTTTTAGTTGCCAAAGGGACTCTATATAATACTATCACTGCACAATCACTTGCTTCACCACAGGGAGATTCCAGCTCACCTCCAACACCAAGCTCTTCCTCAGTTTGACAGAGCAAAACACTGACAAAACCTGTAAACTGTAAACCTTTTCAGAAATTAAAACACACACTGGCCTTATATTCTGCATTCACCATAGCTCTGTCATCATGTAAGTAACTGCCCCTCCACCTCTTCACAATTATTTTTTACTTCAGCCAAGTGACACTTTTATACGAGTTTAGTATTTCATATGAAAACAATACAATGAAGCCTTCTGTGACCTTGCTCTCAACAGCTATTACGTGTCATTATCACAGTTAATTTTCCACACATTACCTGCATGAGCAATGGCCCATGTCCACAGGGTGAAGATGGTATTACTCACCCTAATGCCAAGCTCTACATTTTCTCCCCCGTACACCTCCATCCCCTCATCCAGCAGGCCAATCTCCTCGAAGTACAGCCTGTCCACCACGAAGCAGCCAATCAGGGCAGGGCTCCTGAGGGATTAGAGATGATGAAGATCAGTATTGTTCCTCTACACAGGTTATTTGTTAGCGTGTTAGCGGGGAAAAGAGACCTTGCACAAAGTATAATTTGACCATGAATGCTGCATTAATTACCTTTTTTTTTTTTTTTTTGGATTTTTACATCATATAGTAATATTATATTCTTTGATTCAGGCATTAATGATACAGCAGTGTTCACTTACTGGATTGGTGCACTCTTGTTACTGTTGTGCCACCAGGTTTTGGGCGGGTTGAGGTAGCGACACCAAAGCTCCCAGTCGAAGCCGTGGGCTGACAGTGGATACTCCTCAATCTCAAACGTGTCGTACTTGATGTTATCAAAGGATGGTGAGATTATTCTTGTTCTATCTTCTTTAATTCTCTGAAGAATGGGTTCAGCCCTTCACACATGGACAGAAAAAAGTGGTTTTACTGTGAGTATTTTCCATCTGGAAAATGGAAAACACACTAAAGAGCATATAAAAGCAGAAAAAAACAGACTATGAGACCTTTAAAATGAGTTTCATCAAATGTAGTACTATGCAAAACCCCTATTCATATCAGTAAAAGCAAAAGTGTGTTTCCCCTTAGGAGTATCAAGACATGAGATATTTTGACTGTTTTGCCAATTGACCAATCTCCCCCTCAGTCCTTAAACAAGAACATGCTACTTAACATGCAGCTTACATGTGTCTTTACAATGCAAAATTGAAGACACACCCATACAAGTGACTCAAATATATGCCAATATACATGCCTTTGCCTGGCCAGACTGAAGACACCTCTATATTGGTCATTAAGGCAGATGGTCTGTCATAATGTATGTGTGGCTCTGCCTATCGGTAGTGACCAAAAAAATAAGAATGCGGATACAAGCGACAGGAATGAGTTCTGTCTGGAGTGTGGTTGGGATCAGCCTTGACGATAGATAGAAGAGCTTGGACATTTGGGGAGGAACTTGAAATAGAGCAGCTTCTCCTTTGTATCAAAAGGAACTAGTTAAGGAACCAGCTTCCTTTCTACTTTCACTAAAGTGCAGCCGGTGTTGACTCTAGTTCGGTGGCTGCTCTGCAGTGCTTGTGCATATGCCCCATACTTTGTGTTGTACTGAGTGAATAAACTGAAAGGGAACTAAATGTTATGGAGGTACAAGAGTAGACTGCCTTACAGCACAACAGTGAAGAGCTGCTTTTGAACTGAGGGTTGACTATTTTGATGTATATACTGTATTTATGTGAAGGCGAAACCACAGATAAGTAATAACAGACCATGTTAAAGGTATAAACAGAGGTATATTCTGACAAGCCCCACGGGGGTATGGTGTCCTATAATGTTTTGTACCTTGTTCCTCTCCTTCAGGGAACAAAAGTCATAGTCATAATATTTCATTTTACAGACCTACTTAAATATTCACAAATGAAATTGGAAAACCAGAAGAGCTGAATGGAAATTCACAGCATGCCCTGTTGTAATTCCATAAGGTCATATTCTGCATGATATGTTTAATTGATCACAGTGCAATAAAGGGGTGTGAAAAAAAAGATACAGTTAAGTTTCACAATATTTGTTTTCATGATACTATATCCATTTTCCCGCCCCCAAAATCAATACTTGAAATTGATTTAAAATGTCCCTTAAATGCCTTGAATACTCAATGATCTGAGCACCTGTATATTCTGATGTAAATGTACAGTAGATATTGCGGTTGGGGTAATAGGCTGGCTACTAGATCCTAAAGCTGCCAGTAACGGAGAGTAACTGTGATAATTCATTAAAATGATTTAAGCTAACTGGTCGCACTTTCTTATTCAATCCAAACGTATGAGAATGCTGGCAGCCCTCTTTACTTAATTCTGAAAACATTATTAAGAGAATTCCATAAATATTTCCTAATTTCATAAATGGCTCGTCATTGCATCAAAAAGCAGATATAGTTTATAAAGTTAAAAAAAATACACAAAAAGGATTTAAACCATGTCAGTTCACTGAGGATATCATTTTGGATGTTTTTCAGTTCCTCATGACAGATTTGGAACGGAAAGCACAGATTTTCCGTGGGAGTTTGAGCACCCTGACAGTGATGGTTATGATCTTGTGAAGCATTTTTTCTGTGTGTTTGACATAGACACAGTCGATTATAAAACAAACACATTGTAAAAAGTTATTATTTTCACAAACATACACTAATTTGACGAAAAATCCACTGTCATTGTGTAGAGCTGAGATGACTTCACGCTCTACTTGTTTTGAGTAACTCACCAGCCAACATTGAATTCGACGTGGGCATCAAACAGCGCAACGACTGGGGCTGTAGCAGCCCTCCACCCGCTCACTCTGGACCGAATAAGCCCCTCCTGCTTGGCATGCCGCACCATCTTGATAAATCCTGGACTTCGGCTGTTAGTCTCGGACACGAAATTCTGCAGCTTCTCCTTCAGCTCATCTACAAATACACATTTTTTTTAAACCAATCTTTAATACATTTTTGCAGAGACAGGCGAGAAAAGGGATACTTGAGAGCAAAATTCAACCCACAACACAAGACACTGTCATATCCTCCTCCAGTCATGTCCTCCTACAGTCCTGCAGAATCTCAATGGTAGGAGTCCAGACGCACTCATGCTCCACTGCTTTGATCACTGGACCAAACAGGCAGCAGCTTGAGCGGCACAACAGACCTCTGTGTGACTTACCAGTCGTAAGAGGGTATTGCAATATTGAGGACTCTGCAAGCAATGCTTTCAAAACTCCGAGGAATGAGATGGAGGACGTCGATTTGTTTTATTGTTTGGTTTCAAAGTTTGGTTTTAGCATTATCACTTAAGCTAAACCCTGCACTATGAGTCAAAGCCTACAGGATAAATCAGTCAGAGGTTCAGTACTTATTTTGAAAAATAACCACATCTTACTTGACAAGTTATTAGTAAAAAGCTACAGTAATATGTGTAGTAATAATATTGAAATGCTCAAAATCTCCCAGAAGTATGATTCATTTTAGCAAAGATTCAACAATAGAAATTTCAAGAAGAGTGGAAACAACTTCTTTCAGAAAAGGCTACTTGTTGGAGTCCTTTGATAAACCTATATGCAAAAGTCTGTGAGCCTACATTATTACAGTAATGTCACAACTCTTTACTGTTAAATTAAGTGAATTACCACTTGCAAATAAAATAATCTTTGACAATGTTTGCACTTTTAAGTGACCTTTTGACTAAATGAGAATCGGACACAGAAACGAGCAATCAGTATTTGCCATGATATCATTGCTACTTTTGGTTGCTTCAAAAGTCAGGCCAGCTCCAGTGTGTGATTTTCTAAACCTGCACAACTTGGCAAGAGTTCCCTTAAAAAAGTTAATCTGATTTTGAAGTTTATGGGGGCTTTGAAAAAACACTCCACCTCTGATCAAAGACATCAAATATTTTTAAAGCAGCAGATCTTCCAACAAGTCACGATTCTGCAAAGACCCACCATAAACCAAATTGCCCCAGAGTTGGCTTATTTGAATATAAACTGTTATTTATAAATATATTGAATCTGCCTTATTTCCACTAACTTTGAAAATAAATTTGGGCTGCTGTGCTGAACAATTCTTCAAAAGCTTGATCCAAAAGGCTGATAGGCTGATAATTGTTGGTATCTTTTATTCAAAAAAGTCTCACAGGATATCACTTTACGACAATCAACCTTTAGGGAAAAAAAGCAAAACAATAGAGGAATTGATTTACTTAGTTTCTTCATCCCCCAAGGTTGGAAAAACAGGAGTTAACTTCACCAATATTTTTACATTTCCTTTGTTAACACAGAATATGTGGCAAATTAATGTTTGTAAATCAAAGTTTTAGTGTGAGTATTAGTCAATGCATTTCCTGCTGAACTAAAATTGTGCAGTGCCTATTTGATGATCTTATGAGTCAGGTGGAGTTCAGTTGTACTATTTTACCCAAGTAATTTGAAAAGTGTGAAAAATATTGTCTCTCTAGTCGACACATGACAGGCAATATGAAATACTAGAATATCTGATTCCCATAAATAGATAGATCTCCACACTTTCATAAAGTTCTCGACAAACAGTGATATAATGTCCAACTATTGTATTTGTTATATATTGGGTCACAATAAGACACCTCAAGGACGATATATGAAACTAGCACGGAGGTTTTTAAAAAAAATCATAGAAGGGGAGGTGTGCTGTTTGGAAATGGTGCAGGCTTATACGGATAAGACTCTTAACACATTGATGATACAGTATGTAGGATAGTTTCCCATTGAGAAGAGCCAGCAGTGGCTGGTTCTCTATCCTTCCTGGATAATTGTAATCAGCAGACATCCCAGTTATAAATCGGCCAATGATTAGCTTTCAAAACCACAACACATAGAACGCATAGAGACTAGGGAAATCTAAGCCTATGAGACACTCCCTTTTATTAATTGATGTCCCTGCATGTGTGTAAAAAATGTCTTCCCTATGGACTCTTAATACAGGTTAAGGGAAAAGGAAGAGCATAAGCTGGTTCCTACAGATAACAATACAATGTTTAATCCATCAATAATTAAGTAATTGAGATGTGTCTGTGAATTGAAAATAAGAATAATGGTGCACCATGCCTCATAACAAATCCTATTAAAGCATAGTTCATGTCAGCAGGAATGGCTGATGGCCAGCCATCGCTTTTTCAGTACTGATATCCTGCTGAAGCTCTGCTGGAAAGCAATGGGCTTTGGGATGTAGTTGGACTGAAACAACAAGTTAACAGGTTTCTAACATCACAGTGCAGCCAAGAATTAAATCCTGTTAAATAATCAACATGTAGCAAGAAAACAGGTTTTTCTCAGAGGAAAAAAAAGAGGAAAAGCTAAAATAGAGGTGTAACATGGTGAATACACTCTGAAGTTCCTCATCACACTATAACCGTTAGTATGATAAAACAAATCAACATTGTATTAAACTGAATATTTCTGTCTGCACAAGGCTACTGTATTTCTTATCCACAAAAGACACTATTTCATATCAAAACACATTTCCTTTAAAAACTCCTCTTGTTCCATCTTTTTATAGTGTGAATACTTTTTGTTCCTGTCATACATGTTAAAACTTACCACCACAAAGGCGTTAAATTAAATTTACACAGCAGATGTCAAATCTGCATGAGACCATGAAGGCCTTACAAATGTTGTGTAGTCTGCACTGCGCTATTTGGCAATTTCAAATTGATCTTAGATATTTCTGCAGTTGTGAGTATTTCTGCTTATTAAAATGATACTATGTTATAGTTGGCAGTACAAACTGTACAGTCAGCTATATTGTGGTTTTTTTTCTGAGAGCTTTTTTTTGTACCCTCCAGCTTCATGTGGACCTGCTGCCACTGCTTGCTGGATGACTACCTGCTTTCAAACAGTAGCTGGAATTTCTTTGGACCCCTGAGCTGCTGTCTGGATTGTCAGTACTCACAGAGATGCACAAAACTTTAGGGTGAGTAGACTCAGAGTGAAGGATTGAGACACAAATATTTTTTTTCTACATGGTCTGAATCCTGCACTATTAATCTTAATTACTGCAGAAACTTTAAACTAGGCTTTTTGTGATAAGCAGATGAAAAAAGGTTGAACCAATTTCCTATAATGTTTATCAAAATATGAAAACAATTCTAGTCTTCTGCATCTTAAGTTTCAATTACTTTTGTTATTTAGCATTCCTTTTTTTTGTAATCTGAATATGTTACATTTGTGAGTCATTTGAATCTCCTTGATGGGAATGTGAAAGAGTGGTTTTACAGCAAAAAGATGAATCAGACAGAAAAAGTTCCTTAAAGCTAGTGATCTGGCAAGGGCACCATGGAAGACAGGGGGAGGTTTGAATAACAGCATTAAATGCTTTCTGCTGACTTTATTATGCTTGAATGTTGCTGCCTATCAAAAAATACTTTAGTCCCACTTATGCACACGACTCTTACTAGGTATCACTTAAGGTAAAGTATGGAATCATGTCCTCTAACAGTCTGTCATAAAAGCACAACCCCTTACAAAACCTCACTTTTACACAGAGAGAGTTTTCTCGGGCCACAACTTGGGACATTATCCAATTAAGGAGAAATCAGCTAGGTCAATTTGCCCTTCTTTCCCTTGATAGTTACACATTCTCCTGCATGCTAATGCTTCTCAGAGGGGACCTGTGACAGTGCTGGATGACTAATGTAAAGCTGTGGGTGCCTGGGAGGTTCGCTGCAGATGATGACCCCTTCAACAATCTCAGCAGAATCATGGGTCACCAGGCTAACGACTTTTAGCACAGATAAGATTCACAGTCATGGCGATAATGATAACACCAGACCTATCAGGCGCAGTGTGACAGAGTGCTCAGACAAAACAGGGTGAAATGCCATCAGCAAAATGTCAACGCGTGACTTGGGTCCCAGGCAGAGCCAAAGGCGAGTGCTCCCTTGCTATCAATTATGTGACGAAATATGAATTCATGGGACCTGATGTGATAATCCAATGATGGGCTCGGAAGAGTTGGTAAAACTTTTGGGTTTTCATTTTTGCATTTCCTAATGGAAAACATCTGATATATATATCCAAACTTCTGATCAATAACAGCTTGAAAAAGAACAATTCTTTCTCTGTGTGTTTAAAGAAGTGACACAGACGGTAGTCCATGTTATTTTCTAATAGGCTACTGCTCATGCTACATATGTTGCCTTTGATATACTCACATTATTCTCAATATCAGTATTTCCCATGTTGATTGCCCTTAATGCCTTCTCAGACCTTGTAAAAGAAAGTCTAACCCATTTAAGTGTATATTACCTATAAATGGCCTTGGTACAGTATTGTTGCCTTTTTATGGCCTGTTTCCACCTTTTAACTTGTAAGTTGCACAAAGGAAATAATAGGTCTATTCTTAACAGGTGCTTTTTCTGTCTTATGCGTTGCATGGCAGATTAAAGCCACCTGCTGTAGAAGTGATCTCACACATTAGTCATCTTTGTAATAACAAGCAAACAGAGCTCTGCTGTGCAGCTACATTGTCAGCATAAACTTGATATCTTTTCAACCTGACTCTGTTTACACAACAGCTATTGCATGCAGATGTAAAAATTAGGTTTGCAAATGCAGATAAGATATGTACACACAATTCGTCACCTTGGTGGGCTACTATCTGCCCCTAGGCACATTTCCTGGTGTTGCAACTAATGAGTGTTATTCATCAATCGGTTAAATCCAGTGAACACAGTGGCTAATTAAAAAAAGTGAAAGCAGTCTTGAGGCTATCGGAGAGGCAGTAAATATGGGAACTGCCAAAGGTTCCAAAAGCCAGTTCCTTCCCCCATAGTTACCGTTTCTATTCCTGGCAAGCACTCTTTTCTCTCTATGTTTTCAAAGATGGTCATTTCCAAGGATCAATATTAACACCCCGTAACTCTTATTGTATTCACAATCTTGAAGGGGACATATTTTTATTGCTGTAAGCTGTGTCCAGACACAAGTTGCAAGAGCACAAATGAAGTAGAACCAACAGACTTTCCAAGCTGTACAAAACACTTTCTATGGCTTAAAAAGACAAGCTCAAACAAAGTCAACTTTAAGATGCATATCATTACTTGGAATTGATCATAGAACCTTGATTTCAAATTTTGATCAGCACTCTGCTGCTGTCACTTGGTTACAGAATCCTGAAACAAGATGGTAGGGGTGGAGTGTGGAGAAAGGAGGGGAGAGGGGAACTGAGGGATAAAGAGGGTGTGTCTGAAGAGAGCATTGTTTTGATCTGAAAACATGCTCTGCAGGTTGCATATGAACTCTTTCAGTTTTGCAAATGCAGAATATCTCGCAACTGCTTCCAAATACACATCACAATTAGAATGCAAAGAAAAATAAGGTTTGATAGATTGATTGATGCTACAGGACAATTGATTGATTAAGATAAATGAACTGTCAGATACAGTCTGAAATGTTTCTTGCATTACTGCAGTGCCATTTGGAACATAAACATTAAAGATAAGATACAAACATTTGACAAAACATTTATTTGAACAACAAAGACATATTCTGATGACTTCAAGAAGTTTTGATCTGGGATTCACCTCCATACTCAATTTTGGTGCACAAAAGAGTGTTTCAGTCTGACCTTATTAAAACCCTGGACTCTGTTTCTCAGGTTTGATGGTAAAAGTTCAAATTCACTGTTTAGAGTGATTAAGGTCAGAGACACCGCTGTTAGCCAGCCTTAACATGTGTAGTTTGTTGTATTATGTAAGACAATGCTGCTTACTGTTATTGCTGTTGTCGTCCACCAGGATTATCTCTTTGAGAAGGTGGGAGGGTGTTCTGTTGACGGCCGAGTTGATGGACCTCAGGATGACGGACAAGGCTTCATTCACAAAAATGAACACGATGCTTACTTGAGGGAGGTTTAAATGATAGGTAATGTTTCTGCACCTGTGGAGGACAAATTAATCCGTTTTGAGGCAATGTTCTTCTGCATCTTGATCTGAGGACATTCGACAATGATTCCATGAAAGCAAGATTATGTCTAATTTAATGCCAAATGTTTTATAATAATTTATCTGGACCTTATTTCCATGAAATGTGTGTAAAGATATTAGAATCAGAAAATGAACAATGACTTAACTGTAGTAGTGTTAAACCTGAAATTCACAAACAGGGATCCATTTAAAAGAAATAAATGAATGGTTTAGTCCTCAATCAATCAGTCAGGCTTTGCCTTTTTCCTTCAGAAATATTGTTTCCTGAGAGCGTCTGTTACCCAAGCACCTCCATGTACAGAGGTTGCTATCATTGAAGCTACTGCCTGGGGTTTGACTCCAGCCACCTGGTATAAGAAAATGTACAATAAGCCTGTCAATGGCATGTAAATCTCCAGCATACCTGACTTTTAATGCTTTAAGGTCATTCATTTTAAGCAGACTTTAACAGTTTTAATCTAATGAATATTGTTTCCAGGAGAGGGAGACAAAAATTCCACACTGCAGGTTAAAAGATTGCATTTAAATGATTATGACAATTTCTGTCTTTGACTTGCTTTTTGTCAATATATGAAAAAACAAGGCTGTCTTTAAAGACGACTTTAGTTCACACATTTGTTTGATAATTATAGGATAGAAAACCAGTTAGCCTGGGGAAAAAAAGACAAGGGGAAAAACCTGCAGCAGCAGAATCTCATTTGGTGCTTGTAGTACTACTTAGGGCATTTGTGCGTACAAGGTAAAAGCCATTTAAGCACCCACTTTTAAAATGCATATGTTGATTATTATCGAGATTGTCCATGTAGAGCATGTGTCACTGTGGATGTGTATTTCCAAAGTAAGAGGCTTTGATCAAGCCTATACAAACATGAGTTGTCCTTTGCCTACGTATATGATTGACTCAGCAGCAGGTAATTGCTCTGCATGCTTAAGGCAGAAATTTTCCACAGTTGTAATCAGTTTTATGCAATCAAACAATCAAACCAGGATTGGTAACAACAATGAGAATTTTCTGCAGGGAAAGTGCTTCATAAGTCCCTTGAAATATACTCAAACAAGATTGGACTTTAGCAAACAGTTGGTAAGAAAGGACATGACTAAAGAGAATGACTAAAGATTTCATTTTTATCCAGTTCAATTTCTTACAGAAATTAAACCAGCAGCTATTTAGAAATGTGGTCATTTTTTTGCTGTTGATTTTCAGTGACCAACAATATTGAGCAATGAAAGTATACTAATCTTTTATTTTCGGTTCAATGTATGAAACAAGCTTTTTGAACACAGCAACACGACTTAAATATCAGACATTTTATCAGTGCATACTTCATGTGACACCTTTTTGGAGCTATTCCTAAACAAGAAAATGTCTTGCAGCATTTTCTGCCAAAAAATAATGAACAGTTAACTTTATGATCAAAAACAATTTCATTTCTGGTCGTCAGTTGAACTTTGTACACAATATTCTAATATCAAATGTAAGCGACAAAGATCAAAAGAAAAAGGTAAAGTCCAACATGTGATGTCTCAAGTTGAGCAAATTTGAAATGGAGCATTTTTCCTCTGTGTTGTAATACTAATGCAGACTACAGACTGGATGGATTTAATTTTTGGGTTGGTAAATGTAGTATTTGTCATAATATGTCCCCTTTCACGTGATCCAGCCCTTGATAGTTAAGGTTTTTTTTTTTTTTGAAAAGGCACAATTGCTACTCTAATATATCAACATATTAATATCAGTGTATTTATAATACTGTATAAATAGAAATAGCTGTAATTAAAAGTATAAACCACCACACTGCACCACCAACCAGCTGCTTTTGACATTGTTATGTCCTACGCCACCCATTACTGTGGCAGGTTGATATCCAAGAGTTGGAAGAGGAAGGACAAATCTGTTTGCACACAGTCAAAGGGCCACTTTTGCAGCACAACATTGAATTGTACACACTTTCTAAATCTTTAATTTTCTGTGTGTCAGAAAACAGGGAACACATAACTCAGAAATGAATTAATTAAACCATAATCAACAGCTTTTATTTGGGCAGGCCAACAGATAAAAAGGACTATGTTTGAGCACTGTTCTACCTGCAGTCTTACCCATCAGGCCTAAGGTCTGGGATCGGCCTGTCCAGAGGGAGACGATCACTGAGGTAGCCGTTGTATCCATAGTACTGGAACATCTTCAGTGCCACTCGCTGGTTGTCTGGACCAAGCTCCTGACCCCAGTGAGCAAACAGAGACGAGTCAGAGAAGGATGAGTCTGTTTGACTGTCCTCTCCTCTCCCTGGAGTCTCTAGAAGGCACAAGAAGACAAATGGGATGAATAATTGTCTAGCAAGTGACATTGTGCAAAAGGTGACATTTGAGGAGTGTTGAAAAAAATCACACAGCTAATATAGTCACTGTGATAAATACTGTTGTTCTCTATGTTAGGAGGTGAAGGGTGGGCTTTTATTTTAAGAGAATGATTGGCTGTCCTTCAACAGAAAAAGAAGCATGAGGTCATAAAGAAGAGCTGCTGGTGTCCTTGAACAAAAAAATTAATCTCAGACACTGATGTGCTGTTCTGTAGATGACATTGCTCTTTGACCTAATCAGAGATCAGAAAATGAAACTAATTTCCCTGAAGCATTACCAGCATAACACACACAACCTTACCTTAATAATAAATTAAGTTATATTGTTAGTTAGTTAGTTAATTAGTTTATTAGTTGTCCCCTTAGGGAAATTCTTTTTCACAGTTCCATTGATTGTCATGGTACACATTGTGGGATCTTTTTTGCAGAAGTGAACTTTTCTTTGTGGGTAACCATGCAGTACAGCTACTTTTGTGTTTTAAGAAAGGAAAGTGAAGAGAATGTAGTCCTGACTCATTTCATGGCTGAGCAACACTGAAAACTCACACTCACACACTTACACACTGTTTATTACTATTTGTGGTGCTTGTTGATCAACTCAATTCATGTCCAGACTCCATAAAACATAAATGGCATCTGCTAAATATTTTGTCCAGCCTTTGACACATTTTAATATACTTTGGAAGAAAACGTCTGAGTGTAAGAATCAGGGAGCTTTACTCACAGTCATCTGGCTTAAATGCCAAACACCATTGCATACAGTTGAGATAGGGAAAGAAGGGATATCAGCTTTAAGAAAATGTAATGAAAGTTTCTCCTCAGGACTTGCACAAGTTAAGTCTGTAACTCCTTTTCTTGTATTTTCTTGCTTCAAAAATGAAAACATGCAATAGCATTCTCAGGTTTTTAATAATAACAAGCATTTCATTATTCCTGTTGGGACATTCTTCCAGGATTTACTGGAGTGCAAAAGTAATTTTGCAGAGCTTTAGTGTCACTGGACAGCATAGAGATATTTATGATGTGTGAAAAGGCGAATGTGAGAGTGAGAGGGTGGTGGTGAAACTGTGAAGATGAGAATTTTTTTCTGACGCAAAAGTAAACACAAAGACTGAAAGCAGTTTGCAAAAGTATATCAAGAAAGAATTGTACATTTATTACTGTACAAAGGGAAATGTCTGTGAAGGAAAAGAATAAAATGTACCTCATGATCATTTACCTAATTGAAATGGACTGAGTAAAATTGACTTCATGTCAGGGATAATAATTTCATATTGTAAATTAAAATGTCCTAATCAACAGGAAATGAAATGTAATGAAAGTGACTGCCGCTATCATCTGTTATAGAAATTATTTCATTAAAAGAGAAAGCATCAGTCCCCAGCAGCACACTGAGGCTATACAGCAATAACAATAGGACAGATTCCATTATAGAGCTTCACTATTTCAGGTTTCTGCTGGCAGACGGAGGTTATCGGGAATAATTTACAACCTACTAGATATGAAAAAGAGTTTATTTATTTTCAGAATAAAATAAGCTGTAAGACACAGAGATAAGAAGAATGTCTTATTTAAATGAATATCCTTGGTCATAGCAATGTTTGCTGCTGTTCTTAGCATAAAGAAGAAGTGTTATAGATCAAAACAAGAACAACCAAACACAAGGCAATGAATTAGAAAACAGAAATAATCAACGTTTAGTTTTAGATATAGAAGGCTCAGACACCCAAAAAAAGAGAAAATAGGCTGAGTCCTCAGTGACACTGCAAGCAAAAGACAAGGTTAAGTGTGTGCGTTTGTGCAGTATGCATGTGTTTTAAGCAGATTGGGGGGAGGTTAATATTCATGAGCAGATTGTTTTTATGTACAAGTGACAAACCGTCAGCCAACCTAGAACTAGGACAACAATATGGGAGGAGGTGTGAAGGGATTACATTATAAAGCATAAGAAGCTGCTTATGAAGATTGCTTAAAGTCTGTGGAAGGTGAAGAAAACGATTGTACTGACACCTACAGAGTTAATATTCTGTTAAATTATAAGTTCTATTTAGAAAGAGGACATGCTTATTTTCACCCAAAAACTGTGACAGACTCAAGGGCATGTAGACTTCTGGTGATACAAACTTTTACTTCTGCTTCATTTCATTCCAATTAGACTAAAGGCAAATGCAGTTGATGACGAGCTGCATAAAGATTGATTCCTTGAGAAATTTTTAGTGACCGAAAACAGAATAAAAATGGTTTTGAAAATTGGATCTACATGACTCTATATGACTTCTAAACAAAAACTATAAACGAAAAAAAACGAGAATTTTGAAGCCTTGGGGTTGGCATTTTTTTGCTGCCACCTTATTTTTAAAATAAGATATGACCGTGAACACACAAAGCAAGTGGCTGCAACACTTCTGAAAACCACACTTTTAGATAGGGAAACAATGCAACCACAATATGAAACTAAGGGGTAAAAGATTGACAAAATGCTACAAGCCCACTACATCAGTAGATGCTCAAAAAAAGATAGAGAGGTATCTAACAAATTCATTATGCGGATGCCTCATATTTCCATGCCCATATTTATTTTTACTTAAAGATTGTGATTCTTCATTGCTAAGACCAATCTTTGCTTTATTGTGTATTTGACTCTAAATAGGACCATGATTTACAAAACTACTGCTGCATTCCATGATCTCGGAAATCAGAAATTCTATATTCTCTGTCATAAGCCATGACGTGAAAGCTGTAACTATGGCGTTTATTAGCCGCACTCCCCTTTTGGTGTGATTAAATCAATCACACCAATAGTATCGTGCAAGTTCTATCTGTGGACATTTTCGTGCACAAATGATCACGTAGTGTGTTGTTATCGTCTGGTATAAGCGAACAAAACAAAGGTACTCCTGGAGGAGTCCATATGGCTTTTTCAACTTGCAACTAGAACATGCTCAACTCAGGTGTGACGACATTCCCAGCTCCGAGATCCAAGATGGAAATCAATTCAATTCAAAATCCGGGGAGCAATTCAAGGAATGCAGCATTAGTCAAGCTCTATTGACTAAAAACTCAACTTAGCCACTGAAACCAAAGACGTCTTCAATTGAAGGTTTTTCTTTGGTTAATTTTTTGTTTAACTTGTCATCCTGAAACTTCTTTAAGCAGTTGCTGTGCACTCTGTTGGCAACTATGTTTCGCACTTACTCATTGAATGAACTTTAGGAAACCAGAGGCCCCACCCCATTTTCCATTTAGCCATTGCCCTGGATTAATGATAAACTTTTTTTCTTGTCTGATAAGATCAATGGCCTTTCCCTGAAAACCATAATGAAGATATGCCAATGTTGTTATCAAAATGTGTTTATGCTAGATACTGAGTATCACATTTTCTCTCTTTTTTTTTGTTTTTGTGAATGTTTTAAACTTATCAAAACAGTCTTTGTTTCAAAAGACACTTTTGTGTAAAAGCAAAGTACTTCTGAGGAATGCTATTATTGTTTAACTTCACTTAAACATGAGCATTTTGTATTTAGTCTACCATATGTTGTAGGATACTTACTTGTCTTTTACTCCAAAACATGGATGAATTATTTTTTTACATTTCTCAATAAAATTTTAACAAATCAAAAAGTGAACTAAAACTGAAGTTCAGAGATCAGTGCACAGTTCGAGCCTGTGGCAGAAAAAAGTTCAAATTTCACATTTAACACACAGTTGTTAAAGTTTCACTGCTGTGAAACTGAATAAGTGTCTTGGCAGAAGAGAACAATGTGATTAGACTTAGAAGAAGGATACAAATTCTTTAGGTCTTCAACCCTGGCAGGTATGCCTGGAGCCCCGTTGATTTGTCTGCTTGTGGTAGTGATTAATTAACCCTACAGAGACCGTTTTCTTAGAGGTGGATCTTAGAGGCAGCACTGAGGCAGGTTGGTAATATTTGGACCTCAGCAACATTGTCTTCTTTGTGTGCTGTTGCAGTGGGGCAAACACACTAGATGACTGACAAGCTTGGCAGTACAAATAAACTACATGACTTGATTTTTTTTATTGAGCAGGTCATGTGACTGACTTTAACCTTGTGTTTGAAGAGAGGTTTCTTCTTGAGCACACATTCAGACGTCTAACCTTGGTGCTAACTCAAGTAAAACAGAGCCAAATACCTGAGGCAATAGCTACAGTACAGTATGTGTGTGTGAGCTTGTGGTAAAGTATTCCCAAAGCTTCCCAGCAGCACTCCAGGCATGTGTGGAGTGCAGCTCGAAGCATGATTGAGCTTCTATTACATGCACAGCAAGGATACCAAGTTCTAGTTTTCACAGTCACATAAGGGAGCCAGAAGCAAAATATATGATATAATATGATCATACAACATTAAAAAAAACAACTAGATTGTTAGCCATTTAACTTGACCACTAAAAAGAAGTCATTGAAGGAACACAATAACCCCCCAGGTCCTACTCCGACTCACTTTTACAGGCACAGCAAATGTTGAATCCCAAAGAAGATCCCATAAAAAATAGTTCATAAAGATAAAACTGTCCAACAGATAGTCATCTTTTTTTTATTTTATTTAGCCTCCTGACTGTGTAGCTGATATATATATTTTTTATTTTAAATGCAAATCATCATCATTTTTGACAAATCAGAGATAAATCTCTTCCACATGACTCCATCCTGCCGAGTTCAGATCCAGGCTTTTGATAAAACAGCTCTTGGCTGACCTTTTTTTTTTTTGCCTCTGCCTCTCCATACTCCATTATACCCTGGGAGGGAAGTGGGAAGCATTTGGCTGTTGTAACAATTTTAGTGGAAATCAATAGAAGTGTAAAATCTCGGCTGAAAGATCTGAAGTCAAGTGGACAACCAGAGCCCCTTCTCACAAGAGTTGAGGTAACATCCTCACTTACACCTCAATGCAAACCTCAGGTCTCACTGCATTCAAGACGTGTTCAATCATTTATCTGATTCACTATCAAGCCTTGATCTCTGCCAGCACTTAAACTTTAAACAATTCCTTTGTGTCAGTACTGTATAATGGGGAAATCCTGTGTTGTCTTATTTTAGGACATACAATGTAGAAGAGAGTAATTTGTTATGTTTTTAATGCGAAAAACGCAATCAATCACGATGAACGATTGAAATTCAGTAACTGATAGTACGTATTTTCATGGATTCATTCATCTTGATAAATTTGTGGATATATCTTTTAATTGTGTCAACCCTGTGAGAGTAATTCTTTTAGGTTTGTGAAGCTGTAATACATAAATGTGTAAGAGATCTCATGACAGTAGCAGCAGAGTTATATTTCGTTTGGAGCCAAGTGTCTGTTGTTGTCTGCGAGATTTTACTGAACATAGATGTTTGACATTTGAATCAAGGAGATGTGTTCTTCATGCCTTATACAGAGTCAACTATCTGTGGGCTGTCTTTCTATCAGAATATAAGGAAGACAGTAAAGAAGAATACTTTGGGCCAGTGACTGCAGAGTCCTGGTCCAGCATGTCAACTATTGTGAGACCAGCATGCCAGTAACTGCAAGGTTCTGGTCATCAAGCATGTCTGAGCTATTATCTGTAATGTATATTTTGTAGTTATGTTATTTGACCATGCCTAAATAAATCTAAGATGATCCACAAGTCTGTTTGATAATGTCCTCCTCATTCATTCAACACAGATATGGAAACCCTCACCTTACAGTGATACATTGCGGTATAAATCTATTTTATATATATTTAGATACGTTTAGACATCCAAGCCTCCATCTAACCCTTTTCTGTTACCTGAACTCAGATGGATTGATATGATCGCTTTAATACATGTCAGTCTGCAATGTAATGAAGAATAAATTGATAACCTAAGCATTAGTCTTGTTTAAAAATTAAAAATGGTTTTGGATAAAAATTCC
The DNA here is from genome assembly GCF_947650265.1 of Symphodus melops. Lineage (NCBI taxonomy): Eukaryota > Metazoa > Chordata > Actinopteri > Labriformes > Labridae > Symphodus > Symphodus melops. Next base: position 14,513,917 of record NC_136693.1, on the reverse strand, counting down.
ACCCAAAAGTTATTCATATAAAGTTCAGGTGAACATACTGTCGTTCCAACTGGGTTTTCTTCAAATACCCATCAGGTTTTGTGATTGGTTCCCTGAGTACGAAACCATATAGTTCCTAAACTGTGTTTTTAAGTCATTCTATGTTACATAAAGAACGTCGGTATCTGGAACACTTTAAGAGTTTATGTTTACAGTTGCGTAAAGTCTGAGTAGCCTTATTTTGGACTTGCATGATTACATACTCTTGAGAAAAGCCAAATCCACTCCACTTCTGTGTTTTGCTTCAATAATTTAGACAGCACTTGAATCCAGACCGCTCTCACAGAGATAAAGGGCAACACATTCCTCACTATTATGCTGAGAGAATGAGGGACTTAAAGAAGCTGCTGTAGAAGTCATTAACTACATAGTAAAAATGAGAAGTGAATATTGTTTTAGTTGAATCCCTGTTAAACCTTGATACCAGACAGTCGATTAAAGATCAGTCTTTAGCTCTTTGTCTGTTTTACATATTTCACTCTCTGCAAATATCCTCCAATTAAAGCAGACAGCAATTTAGCCTCTTTCTTTGTGTCATTTTACATCCAAAATAATGAGCGTAGCATGAAGCCGCAATATCAAATAATGTATTGCAGTCAAAAATGTATTAATTTTATATTCATCCTGACACCATCTGCATAGGAGAAGAAGACCTTGATGGAAACTAAACAATGGAAAAAGCAGGCTTCAACAACATGAAACTTTCAAGACACAGTGGTGTTGCTACAACTTGATACCAAAGAAGCTGTCAGCTACAAAAAAATCAAGTCTTTTTTGAACCTTTCATGTTCAAAGCAGTTTTGACAATAGTGCAGAAAATCTCCTCCATGCTGTCACAGTCACATTTAGCAGTTTTCGAACACGTTTCCTTCCAGATAAGCTCATGACATTACATCTTTACAGCTGCTTCAGATGTCGATCCAGGAGTTGATTTTTCCACCCTGTCACTTTGGAGATACCCTTACATTAGATTACCTGCACACTCACTTTAATACATACCCTTTCTAAAGTTTCCAGTATTATAATATCTTCAAGTAAGGCAGATTTGTGCTATAAAGTTAATTTACCATTCACTTAAAACACACAAAAAGCCTTGTCTAACAAAAAGAGAAGATGTTATTTTGTGATAATCAAAATGTTCATTGCATTCAACATAAAGTGCATGTTTGAAAATAGTTTTCTTTTTGTGAGAATAATTTCAGCCATAAAGCCAAGCCAAGAACACACATTATGACAGGTACTGTATACAACACATTGCCAAACAGTTCACTAATGACCATTAGACATGACCTTCTCTTTTATTGAGGTCAAGATGTTCTGAAGCAGGGGTGTCCAAACTTTTCAGCTCTTTACCCCTGAAATTAGGGTGCCAGAGACTAGGGAGAAAGACCTAGAAAGTCCTTGGAAGTGGTTAAGGTATACTTAGAGAAAGCATGCACACTCACCAATGAGGTCTATCCAAACACTGTTTACGCAAAATACAACAGCATCAACACTCTAAAATTACTTTACATGGTAATTTATTGTAAGAAAGGCTAGAAACAGAGTACAAACTTTTTCCATGAAGGTTTTAGTTCTGATTGGTCAAAAAAAAAAAGACGCACTGGTGTGTGCACCATGTGTAAAGAGCAGCAGACACCAACAGCGTTATAAATTAATTCAATTTTTTATATTTGAAAATGAACTACTTTGTGTATACATTTATACAGTAAATGTATATATTTTATTATTTCTGGAAGGCTTCTCCAGCCCCCCTTGGGGCAAAGACTATTTGCCACTTTGCCACCATTACTGCAAAACATCCATGCAAGCTGGAGCACCTTAGACTACAGGTATCTGAAACAATACATTACTAAAAATATTCTTCTGGAACCTAAAAACATAGAAGAACTAATGTGACTCATTTAACCTCTGAACCCAAAGTAAGTTGAGGTTTTAAATGGGAAAGGGGCATAAATCTATCAATATATTACCATATCAATTTAAATATAGTATATACTATACAGTATATATAAAACAGATGGGGAATTTTATTTAAGAAAAACCTGAAAGGTATTAAGCATAAATGTGTGCCTGCATGAACTCTACTGGTCATCACAGCACCGAACAGGAAACATTATATTTGATGTTTTTTTTTAGTTTCACCTCTCTGAGATGTCATTCGTCTCACTCAGTGATTTATAATTCTACAAATTATAGCACTGAGATGACTGTTGTTTTTTTTATCCAACACCTTCAGATATTCACAGTTACATGGCTCCTCCTCACCATGCTGGTTTCTTTATACAGAATTAGATTAGAGAAGATCTCAGCATTTTTAACAGCTTTCACAGCTTGACACAGATGGCTCGAGAACACTGTTATTGTGTAGCTTGTTGTTTTGAAAGAAGCTCTCTCGGTTATTTTATTCACACTTGCCATGTTAGCAAGTTAGTGACGAAAAGCCTGTTCTTATCTTACAGCAACAAAAGGTCAGCCAGGCTGTCATCTCTTTATGATTGAACCCCATATGTTTCTGGCTTTTGATTTTAGTTGCACGTTGCAGGAAATATTGCAGGTATACTCTTATAAGGAACTTAAGGGACACAATGATATTACGCCTGTTTTGTCATTCTTGCACTTTCTGTCTCTGAAGGTCTCATATTAATTTTGAAATTGTAAATGATTACAGCCTGAATCAAAATAAGATCCAAGTAGTAAATAATGGACAATAACCTGTGAGTGCGCTGGGTTAAGTTGCATTAGTAATACAATGACCCAAAATTTGAAATCCCAAGTCTCACCAATCAAAGTACGCAATCATGTAAAACCTTAGTATAACAACAAATGTTACACTCACAGAACACAGCTCCTACATACTGACCGTGATGAACTTCACACACACACACACACACACACACACACACACACACACACACACACACACACATATATATATATATATAAATAAATACACATAGCATCGTTAGAGTTTAACTATCTTAATCCTCCTGTCTCGAAGGAAGTCCCACATTTCCTGACAGTAAATACACCTAATAACCAATTAGTATTTTTACTGAGTCCAGCAGTGTATAGGTGCTGTATGGGCCTGCTGGGGGGGAGTTCTCTCATTAGGACATATCAGTAGCTGGCACGTCACACTGACATTCCATCTTTAAAGAGCACAGTGGTGTGAGGCTTTGTCATTTCCTTTGTTTATTCCCAAGAGTTGCTACACAAGTGGTGGAATTTAGGAGGAGGGTCATGTTTACTTGCAGCAGCCTTTGTCATCTCCACGTCTTTTGTTCATTTTTCCTCATTAAAGCGCTGAAATCACCCGTGCCCTTCACAAGGGTACAAAGGCTTTCTCTGTGCTTTTCATCATTTAGCAGCAGAATTCTCTCCAAAAACTCAATGCCATTAAGGCCAACATATTTGGAGCAACTAGCTGCAATTCTTTTCTCGTTGTTTTGAACTGCAGCTGATATTACCAGACATTTGATTTTAAGTTCAGGACAGTTTTGTGCTATTGAGCCACATTTATTATGCTCAACGTTCAACTTGAAAAGCTCTATTTTTTATCCCATTGAATTCTGTCATCTGAGATGCCTTTATATAACCTCTAATCTGATCGGGCTTTCTCAACACTCAGATTGTGGAAAAAAATCACCTTTGCTACTGTATATCTCTTCACTTTTTATCTTACTTTTTTTTTTAATCTCAGCCCTGCACTTAACATCATTTATCCCTTACAGTGGGGGATGTTTTCTTTACAAAATGGAGTCTGGCGTGTTGCCTCTTATCAGAAAACCACCCATCAGTATATGATATAAATCAAAAATATTTCAGAGCATTCATAAGAGATCAGAAAAAAAACTAATGTGGCATCAGACTTTGGAAAGCCCAGGGTAAAGAATATAATCACTCAATCTCTTATGGTATCTATCTTTCAGGCCAACCATCATTTATTAAGAAAGATGTCACTTTCAATCAAACTGACTGCATGCTTTTAGATCTAAATTTCACAGTGTTAAAACAAAAGGACACTCACATACTATCAAGTCAGGCAACTGCTGGATTTTTGCCCCAACATACTCCAGAATCGCTGCTGTCAGGGGCATTCTATTATATTCCTTAATAATGTTTACAATATAGGTAGTCTGAGCTCCATTAAAATCAACTGTGTTGTGAAATTTCGACCAAATTAGTAAAGAGTAGGGCTGAAAGTCACTTTAAATTCTTGCAGATACCACAACCTTCATGGCTTTATATTGTTCACCTCTTCTTGACCACCATTCTATGTGGCTAAAACTAAATCTTTATAGGTTTTTTGTCTGATACTAAAGGAAGGAACATTTTTTAGAATTTGACTCCAGAAGTAGATCAGATTTTGATTCAGTCGATGAACCCCTCTTCAACCATGAAGAGCCGAGAGTAAACATATTCATTTTAAGACAGTCTTGGCCTCTAATCCATCTGATTAAAACATGTATTTTTTAAAGAGCAGAAAGTCAAGTTCTGTCAGTGATTGTATAATTCAGTTCACAGTTGGTATTACAGAAGAGCAAGAGGTATTCAATATAGGGCCTTCTGAGAATCTCTTTAATATTTCAAATTTCAGTGCCTCTAAAGCAGTGTAAATAATTCCAGCCTATTCAACAGAAATGTTAACTTACAATAACACTACGCCTGCAGAGATCTTTTTAATGAATAGGAAAAGATCCACAGATGTGAGAGAGTTTCTGATGTTTAATATTTTACAGATGAGTAGTGAAAGAATCTTTAAAATGCTGTCGGATTTGTATTTTCCTTACCCTCTGCAATAGAAACAGAAATCTCTGATTTATATTAATGAAGCCTACATGGGTTTGGATAGCAGACCTAGACATCAAGTATTTTGTTTTATCTATATGGTTTTGATCATAAACTCTGTTGTTAGCTGGTATGGGGCATATATCAATTATTCAGATGGATAGCTCTTTGATTTTGAGTCAGGGAATTATAAAGGAAATAAGACACAGGTTGATTTACAGAATAATTGTGAGAGTCTCTATTCAAAAAGCTGCTATTCACCTGGGGCCTGTGCTGAGAGTCTTGTCGTGACTGCCTACATGGAAAGCTGACAAACAGCATATAGCATACAAGAAACTGTGAGGTGCTGGTGGCCTATAGAGGTTAGTCTGCGTGCCCCATGTACAGAGGCTATAGTCCTCAAAGTGGATGGCCCATTTTCAAATCCAAGCCATGGCTCCTTTTCCACATGTCATTCCCCCTCTCTTCCTGAATTCTGGTCCTATCCACTCTTCAGTCTCTCTAATTAAAGCATAAAAATTCCCAAAAATAAAACTAAAAAACAAACACACAAACAACCTGTGACAGCAGTAAGGTAAAATGCAGCCTTGTTAGGTAAGTTTGTAGAAATATTAAAACTCAGAATATCACCACACCCAACTTCCCCATTTCTAATGATGAGAGATGCCTTGTTTTAGTTTATGAAAAATGTTGAGACAGCAGATGAATTCATATGCAGATAAATCCCAGAGAACCAATTAACCCCCTCTTCCTGCATAATTTCTGCATTTACAAACCACAAAATCCCAATCTGTTATAAATATGTTACAAAAATAATAACAGCACATCTATACTGGTGTTTGATTGTTGACACACTCTGCAAATGATCAGGACCTTCATTAGGATGTGTGTACTTCGATATTAAACCCAGAGGTTTGGACTCATTTACATGCAGGTTGTTCCAGATGAGAGCAGGGGTGACCTGGACTACTACTAAAAAATTAAGGTGCGCATATATATATATATATATATATATATACACACATATATACATATATACACATATATACATACATACATATATATATAAATGGAAAATGGAGAAAAAAGGTAACGTTATATGCTCACTATAGGATAAATCAGTGAAGCTGAAAACTGTGACGCTAAGTTAAGTTTGCTGAAGTTAGGGGAGAGTTCAGGGCAGTCCAGTTATCTGCACTTTGTATGCCTGCATTCTATCTTAATTCGGGTTTAAACGCGTTTCTAAATGTGAATGTGACTTGCATGATCACACGAGGTGATAGGCAAAGGTTTCTTACTGAGAAGCTCTTTTAAGATGGTTGTCACCAGCATTTGTCACACAGAAGTAGAAGTAATCATCATTACTTCCAGCCTGTATCCACCACTTCTGTTTGCTCATTTTAATAAGTCTTGTATGGCAGCATTTACACTGAAGGTCACTATAATGGACACTTGCAGTGTGCACAAAATGCTGCATTTTTGTTGCCTGGCGCTTTTTCAATGAAGCTGTTACTCTCCTAGAGCTTTTCGGAAAACGCTGACTTCCTTTTCCGTATGATAACTAGAATACCTGTTGTTACACAGCAGGTCCTGATAGTATGATAAGCTATAGGCTAGCTAAGAAACAGCCGTAACCCCGGGTTTGACTGGAACATACACCGATAAATTGTTTTTGAATTTGACACTGGTGCTTAAGTAATTTTTTTTTCTAAACAGAAACAGCCAACAACATTGATTAACCTATTTACAGACAAATAGTGTTGCAAGCATGTATTGCTTTAGTTGGTTAAAAGCATGACAGGGACATTAGTGTTATATACAGTAGATATTTGTTGGGACTCAGGAAAAGGAGCATAAAAACAGGACAGTCCTAATTTGACCGAGATGAATAGTCACTGTAACCTTGATCAGCTCTCCACAAATAAAAAGCCATTTCAGAATTTTAGTGCGCTAAAACGTGGCCATTGAGCACAAAATCCAGATAGCAGCTCCCATTAGAACATAATTGGGGAAAGCTTGTAAAATTGTTTACCAATATCTAAGATATGATTATGGTTCATCCAGTCAATATTGGAGGTTTAATTCATGTCATTGAGTCAGTTCATGTTGAATTGAAAGTTGGATATTTTAGATAAATCTGATCACTTTAATAAATGTTACACATATTTAAAGCAAACAAAGGGGCATGTTCAATCAATGAACGATATTCTGCTGGTTGAAATAACAATATACAATGATACTTGAACCAGTGCTTTCCCTTGCTCACTCGTTTGTTCTGATTCTCTTCTAAAATAAGATTATAATGCATTGATTGCAACAAATTAGCTGTACTGACCAAACCCTAACGACACATGACACCTGCTTTGTGAATACTAAGTCAGGGTAGAATGAAATCTCGAATGAGAAGTGTTAGTTGCTATTGCTATTAAGGCTGGAAATGCAGACCAGAAAGTGAAGCGAGAAAAAGTCAGACTGGTGAGCAGGAAAGGTCTTGTAGGTTGACAAATGACGGTCCAACTCTTAGGAGTGATAACGGACTATCTATTGTCATAATCTGCAAGTTTAGTAATGGTCTGGACAACAATATCAATCAAGTTTTCACTGTTTTTCTTCAGAGGAGGGAACATGACCTGAGGGTCAAACTGCAGGGCTGCCTTGGGAAGGCAGATAACACCATTAATAAGATGTTGTCAAAAAAACAGGATTACAAAATTCGACCAAACAAACACCACAAAATATGGCTTCTTCCCAGTATTTATTTCCATTTTTTTGTGTTCTGCTCTAGTTGCAGTGGACTTAATCTGTCACATTTTCCTGAGATCCTGCCTGAGTTTGCATGTCACACTACTGATGAATTACATGTGTCAACTTTAATTATGTAGAGGTGCATTATCTCAGTCAAAACATCAAAATGAAGCCAATGTAGCCAACTTTTCACTCAAACCAAACACTGCATCAACTTGAGCTGTCTTATGTAATTATGGACATACTTTAACAGGGACAAAGACATTGTAAATACGCAGATGTTTATATTCTTTGAGATTTTTGTTGGCCATTTTCAACGTCTTTAATGAATCACCTTGCATGCAGAAAACATTTGTTTCAGTATTGATTCTGTTCACAAAAATATGGCAACAAACCTTTTTGATTGACAAAAACAAGACGTTGATGAACTAAAATTCTTTTTTATTCTTTATGTTTAATTTTCATAAATAAAATGCTGCTGGGCTCAGATATTTTATCTTCTGTAAGGAACATTTAAACCTTGCTTAGATAAGTTCTTTATAAGTAATTAAGTTATTGTTGTTATTATTAATAATAATAATAAATGCGTGTGTGTGTGTGTGTGGGGGGGGGGGGGGGCTGTCTGATATAACAAAATCCATGGTATTTTCCCTCACTGTGTGTCTAATCTGAAAACTGGATAAGAGGGATAAAATGTCTCTGATGAGAAGAAAGCTTTGTTTAGCTCCAGTTAGCTAGTTTGTTCAATTAGTTGTGTGGCTACATGTATGCTATTAGCTGACACTGCCAGGTAGGGCAGCTCTGAGGTGTCTGTGACTCCACTGGAAAATGGGTTTGAAGGAATGGATGTTGGGTCTTAGTCATTGCCCACTTTCATAGGCCATGTTTGTGGGTTTCTGCAGGGTTGGCCTTGCTAACTGACTCTTTATTTACTGTATTCAAAACAAGCTTTGTTTGTCTAGTTGGTTGCAGTCGCCTCAGACTTTTTGTGTCTCCCCGCAATTGCTCTTCAAGTATTTGTTTAAACTTTCTGCAGCTCACTTCTGTTATCATATTTCTTTGCGGCTTTTGTTTGAGTTTTGGAATTGGTGCCTTTTCTTAATTTTGCAGAATTTTTTCTCCTCACGAATATTTTGGAGGCAGTGCATTTCTCTCATCAGCTGCTATGTTTATGACACCTAGTAACAGAAGTATAGCATGAAAAATAAGGACAATAACATTTCACACAAAAAAACATGCTTTTTTGCTAACATGGGTATCATGTCAGAGGCCAACTCAGAGGCCAGATTCAAGTATGATCTTCTTTGCTAGTTCATGTGGAAAGAGAGAAAAAAAATAACCCCAGGCTGTCTGCATTTGCAAAAGCAGCTGGCTTAATGTGTCACACCTTTCACATCAGGCGCTCAGGGTGAAAACGCAAGCAAAGGCCAGTAATGAGGCTTAGCAAGCCTCTGGTAACAGTGATAAACACCAGATAGCTCACAGCAGTATCAAAGTAAGAAATGCTTTTTAATATGAAAGTTAGGGCAACAGTTTTGTTCATCTTATTGTTTTATTTAAAAAAAAAACTGTAATAGTATTTATGTTCTAAAACTGTTTCTTTATTTTTTTATTTTCACATTTGAGAGTTGCTGTTGTTGACATGCTCAATGTAAAGGAACACTAAATATTCACTGCATAAAACTAAGTCAGTTAAACTGCAGGGATATTAAACTGTCCTTTTAGGAAGGTCAAGTAATCAATTGGTGCAAATGTAAGTCAGTCAGGGGCAATGGTGAGGCAAAAGCAAGACAAACTCCAAGAAGTGAGGATGACTTGAGGGCCCAACATATTCTAGTGGGACCTTTGCTCACAGTCCAATATGTGCAGCTTCATTGGCATTCACCAGAGAACACCAGAATTGGCAGGTCCGTCATTGGCACCCTGTTCTCTTCACACATGAGAAGGGTTCACACTAAGCACCTGTGGCAAATGTTATGCAGCAACAAAATACAGCATCACTGTTTTGGAGGTGTGTCAGAGATGATCTGGGGGGTCATATCCTTAGAGGGTCCCACAGACCACCTTATGCTGGTGCAGTGGGCCCTGGGTTCCTCCTGGAGCAGAAAAATGCCCATCCCAATGTGGCCAGATTGTGTAGGCAGTTCCAGGGTGACAAGGCCTTGATGACACTGTCTGGACCTTTCCTTTCCCATGACATGTAGTATAGGACAAAGTCAGAAGCACTTTTACCATTGTGAGTCTGCAACAGCACCACAACAAAGCTCTGCTGTCATTGTGCCTTTGTACTTTTACATTGTATCCACAACTGTGTAATATTAATGTCCCAGTGTGGCAGTTTATATTGCACTAATGCGTTGCAAAATCACAAGAGGCACAGCATTTTTATGAAACAGGAGCTTCACAAAAACTCACAGGCAAGTCCCACCTTGAACTTGCAGTGTAAAAAGACAAGAGACTTAAATAACAGATGGAACTACTGTATTTGAAAGGTAACAATGACAGTTCCCTGCTGTTTCAACACAACACCTGTCAGGCTGTTCAAATATAAATTATAAAGTGGAAAAAAAAAACAAAAAACCAAAAAAAAACTCTGATTGCCCAGTCACATATTTTGGAACAATCAGATATGCACACAAAGTATACGTGTTGTTTTTTGTTACATCATCCTCAGGTTCGACAAAAACAACAGGATGCCTCTAATGTCTTCTGAAAAAAGAGAAGGTAGCGAATTGTTCCAGCTGTGTGCTGCTCCAGGCAGTTTGTTGACAGCTGTTTAAAAAACCCCAAAAGAATCCTTTGACCAAAAGAACATGTTATGTTGTATTTCAGCCTGAAGAGGCTGAAGAGAAGACCATCCATGTGTTGAACCAGAGGCTGCAGATTAAGAGGCACATAGCTAGGAAGCTCTGGAAAACAAAAATGAGGGTTTAGTTCTTTGTGTATTAGTTCTTTTATGAGAGCGTGGCAGATGTGGTCACTTGTTTGAGTCCTGACTCAGCTCCAGGATGCAGCCTCGTGGTTTGGTGATAATTTGGATCAAAAAGTTATTTTCTTCAACATTACAATGAGATGTTAGCTGCAAACTCAGTGCTAGGCTGCAACAAGTTAAACAGCCCTTTCCTTATCAGCACACAGCAGAAGCCCCACAAAAGCACATGACAGAGGAGCTTTTGCAACATGATGGGTTGCACCTTGAGCCAGGCCTACTAAATGGCTGCTGGCTCGTCGCTGATGGCAGCCGCTGCCCTCTGTACTGTAGCAAACTGGCAAAGCAATGCCTGACAGCTGTATCCGCCTATCAAGTTCTCTCAGAAGATCCAAAAATCTTTCCAAAACCTTTAAGTTGCAGCCTTATGGAAAAAGGGATTTTGACACACATTTTAATCAGCATGCAAGTCTGTATTTTTTAAAGCTCTGGTACTTTTTCTTCCCAACACTAATGTTACCAATAGAATAGCTTCCCTGTGACCACATAATGGCGGGCCCTCACTATGCATTGCATTGAGCATGAATGACAAAAGGGACATAACAGCCTTGAGAGGACAATAAATAGAAAGTGAATGTGTGGTAAAGAAGTAATTGTAAATCTGTAATGCCGTTCTCCTCAGTGCACAATTCAGCCCAGACCTTCTGATACAAACACAAACAAGGCTCCTCAGAATGGATTGGATGTACTTTTATGCTAAGCATTTGCTTTAGATGTGTTTTTGAATATGTGATTGTTTGCACTTACAGACAGAAAGGAAGGGAGGAGCAAACACTTGAGGCATCGAATCAGTTTGTGTGCTCTGATAATTTTTTTGTCTTTTTTTTTCTGGTAGCCTTCCCACAACTCCATTTCTCATCAACATGTTTAGCTTGATTTTGACTTTTTAGGCAGTATTCGTCAAAACTGCAGCTTCCAAATTCTCCTGTTTAAGTTTCAAAGTATTTACACACTTAGTGGGTGAAAGTTTGTTTCTGAACACCAACCATTTATTTCCTTAACAAACAATATCCATTATATGAAATGCACAGTGTGCACATACTGTATACAAACTTAATAGCAAGATAATGCAGAATTCTGAAGAGAGAAGTGAGACTACAATTTTTATTTGGTTCATGTGAACAAAGTGTTTTATTGGGAAATGTTTTTTTATAGTAACAGAAAAACAGATATATTGTGAATGGGTCCAGTATCTTATTTATTTTAAGGTTTATTCGGGAAAAAAAACGTTTTATCAACTGTAAGTTATACATCTATATAACAGCAAGCTAAGGCAAAACAAAAGGCCCCTCTCATAACAGCCTCAGTGTCAGTTTGTCATGAATGTGAGGCATCTCACACTTGCATGTTTCAGATATGGAAGCGGCAGCTAAATTATGTGGAAACTTGTTTACTTGCCAGATACTAAGATGCTTTTTGACAGTGACTGCACTTCATCATAAATCTCATCCTGTATGGAAAAGGCTGATCAGTTCCAGAACTTATAATTATAATAATTTTTTATGACCTCCTCAGTCCATGAACATGAGCTTATCATTTTCTCAGTAATTTAAAACTATACAGGGAAATAAAACATATTGGTTCAAAAGGAGGAGGATCTCAAACAAATGTGAAGTCAGAATGTCCAGGCATGATACAAGACTAATAGCAGCATGTACTAAACATTCAAACTTCTTCGATCTTATAAACCTTTATGTCTCTTTGAGATCTTTGCTGTTGGCTTATGTGCTGTCTACATGTTCCTAGAAACATTTTGAATGGAGTTGTCTTTTATTGATTTGCTTTGGTAGGAGAAACCTTGAACTTTTAATATTTGAACCATGTAAAGAAGAGAGTTCACCATCAGTTCAATAACCTTTGAGTATTTTGCATTAAATCAGACAGTTTAACATAATGTGTATATATATATATATATATATATATATATATATATATATATATATATATATATATATGCATGCAGAGGGTGCTGGGGATTATTAATGAACACTTTCCTTTTGATGAAAGTATCAATGAGTGCTGGGAGGTTGGGAACAGGGAGCCCAATCATTTAAAACTATTTAAAAACAAGTGCAATATAAACAGTTTGTTAATAAATTACGACACAATTAACACACAGGACTTTAACATCCCCTAAAGAGAGACAAAATAGCAGCAGACAGTACGTCGAGCTAGGTGGTGGCTCTAAACTTACATAAAACAGATTTTCTACAAAAGAGCAACATTTTGTGTGTAAAATTAAATACTAGCGGAGCGATTCAAACGGCATGTTATTATATGCACTTTGTTTAGGCTTAAAATTTCTGTTGTCAATGACCTCCTCTAACAAGATAAATCCAGTGCAAACAAATCTTTAGCTTTTGTGTCAACGATTTACAGCAGATTTTCACTGGATGAAGAATGCATACAACCTCAGCAATTATCACAAATCACAGGAATACCCAAAGTCATGCTCATCCTGAGTGGAATGAGCTACATAGATTAAAAATAATGCTGATAAGTGGTAATACTTTCAATGATACTTGGATGTCCAAGGTCTAAAAGTCCATTAACAGTGACTTCTAATAGAAGAAATATAATATGACCGCCTGATATTTTGTTTTTTTTCCTTCCTGGAGTTTAATTGCAGTGCTTTGTGCGGGATAACTGCAGTCCGAGTTGCTGTTATAACAGCGATGTATTAATGATGAGTGAGGCTTGGGAAAATGTCTTTTGATGGATCTAAATTATATATAGCTTTGATGAATCCCATCTCTAGGCCACGATAATTCTCCTCTGTCTTATCGAGTCTCACTCTGTAATCCATCTCCACCCAGAAACAGCTGATTCAATAAAGACAAATCGAATGCTGAATGTCCAATGTCTTACAAATGGAAGGATCTGCAGAGAGAAGAAAAAAAAGCTTCTGTCTAATGCATGAAACATTTTCTTTTGTAGTTGTAGAAAGGTTTAATAGGTATCTAGGATTGTATTGTTCTTATTGACATTTTTGGTCGAGGTATGAACAGATGGCTTGGGTTACTGACTGCACATTATCAATATGACATGTTGGATGGCTGCACACATCACAACGGTCCATGAGGTTCATGGAGGCAAATCCAAGCAGCTGGAAGATGTTGAGGGAACAGAAGCTGCCAAACAAACTTTGAACACACCAGCGGCAGACCAGGTTTCCCCAAAGCATCTTCGGGCTGAGATGATCGTAAAATAACTCACATCGAAAAGGTGTTTCCCTGAAATATTGTGAATGAGGACACTCGAGTTATGAGTGTGTCCTATGAGAGGGAGGTATCTAAACAAAGAACACTGGAGGAGGAAACAGACGGTGCATGATTTTAAAATTGTATTGTTTCTGTACATTTCTCATTACCTCCCCGTCTCTCAAGCTGCCAGATGTATTTCTCTTGTGGCTGAAATAAAACTATGACGGCGACATATTTTAAGGTTCGCATTTAACAATATTTATGGTAAATGTGGTGTTTGGATCATGCCTGTACAACTGGTATAATACAGAAATGATGACAGATGTGCACATTACCAATACTATAATCGCAGCAAGATTTCTTATTTTCACACTAAACTTTTATATAAAAATATTATTTAAAACATTTAACATGAAGGTCTTTCACCTGCCTTTTGTAAATATAACGATGAGCATGGTCTTTTTACCTACTATTTTGTAATGTTAACAGACAAAGAGTAAGGTCCTTTACCTTCTTGTGTCTTGAGAAAACACTTGAAGCTATCGTTGTAACTAAAACTTCACTTATAGGTAGATTTGTTGCTGGTTGTGAAATGGACTGGAAATAATAATGACGCCTTTATATTACTTACTAAGCAATACAGACTATCAGCCACAAAACTGATCATTTCTATATAATTATTTTGAATAGTTTTAACCACTGCTGCAGGGTCGGCGTCAGATGATTGATACAGCACATGACAGACTTTGTTTATATTTTTCAACAAAAATGCTGCTAAAAGAAAGAGGGATGACAATTTCCTTTGGGAAACAATACTTACATGAGTTAAGGTCAATATCAGGACATAGAAACCACTTTGTACACAGGATATGCCAAAATCGACACAAACAAATAGTTGATCATAAGAGCTTTAAAATCAGTGCTTTACTGCAAATACTGACAGCATGCTACAAGCTCTCTGAGGCAATGCTGTGGCTCAGCGCTGAATTAAGTTAAACAGTAACTGAGTGGCTAATGTTCATAATAATAGTGCCAATACTGTATGCCAATGTTTCAAAGGCTTAAATGTTTATCATGTTGACCATTTTAAAGTTGTTGAGTTGCACTCTTTGTAGAGTGCTATAAAGCTTTGTTTTTGATGAGTAACTCCCCTTTTTGTCACAAGCCAAAAGAAACCAACTGCACAGGATTTCAGTTGACTCTCAACACCTTGTCATTGGCTGTATCACACAATCCACTGATCTGCAGGTGGTGCACATACAAACAGAGGCCTTTTGGTTACACCTTGTGTCAAATGTGGGCAGCTTTAATTATAGGTGTGAATGCATGCAACATTTAGATGTGATCAACTTCAATACATACAGGGTTTCTCTTGTTGAGTAAGAACAGTACATCTTACATCCCTTCTTTCTGTAAAGATTGTAAACAGAGGTTTTCAGCTATTTTAACAAGACTGGCATTAGGACTGCATTTGTGTGACCAGCTAATATTGGCTTTTATTAGTCTTGTGTAATTGTAAATAAACTGATGAAAAAGGAATATCAGGATCAGGATGGAAACATATTATGATTGAGTCATGCTAAACAGAGCTGCTAATTTAAATGGTTGTTATAGTTCAGCCACCTTAACAGGTTTTTTTTTTTTTTGCTTGAATGTTGATTCCTTTTCAGGTCATGGCATCTGATGAAATAAAGTAAATAAAAGTGGCTTAACTGTACTTCATATTGGATAAATACAAAATGACTTTAATACTCTCAGTAAACATTATGATGTAAATTTTTAAACGGCTGATTTCTCTGTAAGCACAAAGTCTGCAGCCTGTGGGCAGGGATGTAGATGGTGTTCAAGCAATCAATCTTTATTTTCAATCATTTACAGTTATGAGAACATTTATGAATTGTATAAAGAGGTTGGAAGGTGACTGGTAGTAAAATGAAATTTTCAAAATAAGATGCAGCAATCATTTGAAGCAATGCTTCATTTCTAAAGCTGTGTACACATCAAACGGGAAAAAATATTTGCATCGCGGGATCCCGTGAATGTCATCAAGTTGATCAAATTTATTGAAGCAAAATTTCACCCGCCTGATACGGAAGAGACAAGCCAAGGGGGAGGTGCTTGTCACCTAGATTTTCATCTTCTTCTCCCATAACCAGCTACAGTAATATTATTATTGCTGCCATTTACCTGTTAACCTCCTGTAAGTCAGAAAAGTTTTAGATTTAAACACCATCATCGCTGTGTTTACAACATCCTTTGAAGACGCATGCAGCTCTGTGACTGTCAACGTTTAACTTAGGAACTGCGTCCAGATTATGGCCGCTGTCAGTGCTACTGCAGGCTAACCACTCGAGTTTTGCAGCTCCAGATGTCTGCAGACTGTAATTATTACATTCTCCTCCATTCCTGACGTCAGCCTTGTCGTCGTCTTCTGTCAATGACAATTGGCTGTCCCATCAAGACATCAAGCAAATTTGTTGCTAAAGTTGGATATATTGCACTCTTGCAAAACCGCGACAGACACGAATTGCATTGTCATTTCACGTCCATTTCGTTACGATACGCGTCATTCCATTGACTTTTTATGCACTATTGTAGCGCAACAGATTAAATTTGTGTTTGGTGTGTGCAGTTTTAAGGAGAAAGATACACACTATATACACCAAAAACCACACAATATACACTTCCTGCACTTTTATAAAGTATCTATTACAATCTGTTTTAATCTCTGAAATAGTCGTTATACCTTTACAAATCTTATAATACCATTAGTAAAGCTGTACTGTCACTCTCCTGCTTACAGAGCAGCAGTCTTTAACTTTTCATTACATTACAACATTAATTAGTTACTCAGTATGGGCCCACTTACACTAGTTCTCTAACTGATGGCCAATATAGAGGTTAGGGCAAATTAATTAACGACTAGAAGGCATCCCTAATTTCTTTTTTATTCATAGTAAATATACTCTACACATCACACCAACAAGCTTAATGATCATCAGCAAAATTACAAAATAATCACCTTTACCATCATGCAGCACCAAGAGAAAAGATGTAATTTGCTTGGCTCAAATCAGTAAATGAAAGTACAACACAGAAGAAGTGACACAACACAATGAAACAGACTAATTAGCACTGCAGAAAAACACTGTTGATCTCAGTGGAGATATTTCAGCCAAAAGCCAATATTTACTAATTGCTTTAAAAACTTTGCATTTCATTCATTTTGAATGCCTTCATGGCAGCAATTTAGAGATCCCTTATTTAGAAACAAGCAGTGTCACATTTTCAATAGCAAAAAAAAGAAGTGCAAAGCTATATTTAGTTACTAAGAAACAAGACTGCCTTCCTCAAAAACTGTTTCAAAAGAGTTTTTAGACTGCTCTTTCTCCCAGGGGACGAAGCAATTTGAAAGAGCTGGAAGCATGTGTAAGTGAGTAGTACTTTCCTGAGCTGCATACCACAGCATGCAAGCACAAGCATGCACAAGAACACCTGCACACATCCATGTGTATGCATGTGCTCCCACCTTTGCTATCACTCTCCCCCCATTACCTCTGCTGCAATCATTTGAATATCAAGTTTGACAAAAAAAATATATATATATATATAACTGTCCTCTGAGCATCAACAGAAACTTTGATTTATACTGAGCTGCTCAATTGACTTGACGACTGGATTTTGCTTGGAGCCATCTTGGGAGCTGTCGCTATCATTTGCAGCTAAATCAGCGCTGTGTTAATGAGTAGCTCTCTAAGGCCTCATGGCCATTCAGTCAAACTACGAGCTGCTAATTCCCATCCTCAGAGGTCAGAGTAAGTCATGAATAATCACACTGTCTCATCATAAACAACATCATGATAAAACTGTCTTTCACACATTTTTCAGAATAAGGACTGCAACTGACGATAATATTGATAGACAACTCTAGTCATTGAATATTGAATGGCTTAATAGACTATCATTAAAGGTTTGCACAATAACTTAATGGCCCTTATTCAGCTATCCATTTCCCAGGACTTTCTCAAACTCAAAATGACATAAGACGGAGGATTCTGTTTTGTAGCCTTTGAATTGCTTAAGTAAAAACATTTGATCCGCTGTGATAAGAATGGAGGAAGAAAAGAGAGAAAATATGAGGTGATCTGAGAGAAAAGTTTCAAGGTGAGGGACTGAAAATCCAAATCACTGCATGGCTGTAACATTAGACTGTTAAGATGAATGTCATTCACTTCAATCTAGTAGAGAAATGGATCACAGCTGATTCATGATCCTGTGATCCGTCGATCAATAGTCAAACTATCATCATGGAATAAAACAAATAAACTTCCACTACATCCCTATGTATGGTGTCAGTTAAAAGACTACCGCATTTTAATTATTGCATATATGCACCATGGAGATCTGCTGATCAAGTAAAACATTATTTCGTTTAAAATATAACTTCCTTTGTGGACTTTCACAGAGACAGATTGTAAAGTGTCTGTATCTTAGTGTGTATGGTTACTGTAGTGGGTATTTTCTATCTTATTAATATATCTAACGTCTTTAACTGTGCTTCTTTTCAAACCACACTGGAGTGACAACATGACAAGGTACTGCGTTGTCAGTGTACACCTACCATGTTGCTCTGAGTTTAGTTTTATCTAACTGCTTACTATAACTATTGAAATTATAAACCCTTCAATGAAACTGTGTTAAAGAAAAACAAAGTGAAAAGATTATTAAGAAAAGAGATTAAGTAATTTCATGTTGATCAATGTTCTTTAATTTGATATTCTAAAACTCTTCAAAAATCTCTTCAAAAATCATTTACTGTTTTTCATGAAGAACACTAAATTGAACACCTCTAATTGTTGACATCGAGGAGCTCTGCCAAGCCGTCTTTGTACAATTTCATCTAGTGTCATTGAGATTGTGAAATAATTAAAGCAATTGTAAATTGCAATCCTATTCACTTAAATTCAATACTGCTTTGTAAATAGCTGCAAGGAAAATCCTGAGAAACAACTCAGAGCCAAAAGCATTGAACACACACAACATATAAAAGAAAAAACACCTATGAGAGGAATATTAAATAAATGACCCCACAGTCTGGGAAAAAACATAAAATAGCTGCTCAAAAAGATAACTTTGTCTTTTTTTTCAAACTAACTACTTAAGTGAGCTAGAGGTGTGCATACATCTTTAGAGGTGAAGTTCATAGATCCTTTAGTGCAATAGAAAGAGTAAAAAATAATTCTTTACAAGAAAAGTGTAGAGCTATACACTTCTCTTAAACATATTGCGAGGACCTTTAACTGGCTATGAAAAAATCTGAAATTCATGATGGTCTTTGAACTATAAAAAACAAGCAGGAACATGAAGAATACGATTGATTCTTTATTCACAGTAGTCTTTCATGCCTTTGGATCTGTCAAACAGTATCCCCTTTCACACATGTACTGTACTCCTGAAAATATCCTGACATTGTCTGGTTGAGCTGCATGTGTTAATGCAAGCAAAATAATTTTACACCAAATGCTTTCCCCTTTCTGCAACAATTCGATGTGTAAACACAGAGAGGAAACACTTAGGAAATTAACATTGGGCAAAGGGATAGGAAATTATTTTAATAATGTTTGACTGTTGCAAAACCAGTGGGATAATCATGTAGCTGCTTCTTACTCTTTTCTGCTTGGCCAGAGATTAGCAGCATGAAAGTTTTTTGGGGTTTTTTCTTACAATTTCCATAGAAATGACTCATGATGAGAGACACAATAGACTCTTGAAAGAAAGCAAGACTCAATTGCTTTTACAGAAAACACTAAATGCAAGTAAAGGAGAAGATCAGCAATGAGATCAAATGTATGCCTTTCCTTCACAATGGACACCAAAATCATTGCACTGAAACTTTCTTTAAGTAGCTTGAAGTTTAAGACAAGAAGTTCTGTCACAAAACTGAGAATCAACAGTAATAGCAGCCAAAGTGGCCCTTTCTTAAACTAATAAACAAAAACGAGCATTTTGTTGTTGTTGTTTGTTATTTTTTGGTCAACATCAAAGACTTTGGTAAGTATTGTGGTTCATTATTCCATGTTTTGTTTTTAAACCTACGGTAAACAACTGTCTAATAATGTTGTGAATTAATGACTAGAACCCTTCAATAAACTTAAAGGAAGTGCAAGTAAGAACTCGTCCAATAACAAGCAGCTGCTAGATTTTTCTCTCATTTTTGTCTTCCATGCAGCAAACAGCCCTCATGGTGGGCGTGTGTGAACCTGCTCAGTGGGACTCGTCAATAAATCTTCCTCGTCTGACTGTACTTAATACAGAAACGGCTTTCTGTGCTGTTGCCACGCAGCCTTGTCCTAGTAACAGTCCACTTAACTTCATCACATAGTAAGAGAAGTGGAATAATACTTGTCTCATCCCTGAGTGGGAAGCTGACACCAGAGATGCCTCTTTTGACCGTCCTCAGTGAGTCAGCTAAAGTAGATCTTTCATTTTGCATGCAGTAATGCTTGGTGGTGTGGGAGCACTGCTGGTCTCACAGTGTACTAAAACTAAGTGCGTGTGGATCTCAGTTCATAGCAAACAAGGTTTTAGATGTGCGAATCACGGTGCTGAATTTAAATATGCAAGGACGATGTACATTTCCTGTACTTGACTCATGATATATGAAGAATATGTATTTTTAGAGATGTCAAAAGTGCACTAATGACTCTCTGAATTCGCCCAGAGCTCACTGAGTGTTGACGCCGGCGGCCACTTACAGACTCAGATTATGGCTTTATATTTGCAGCGGAAGCTTTCCCTGCAATTATCAGGGAAGGGCAGACAGTATGGCTTGTACTTAAAGTGGCAGGTCACTTTGTTGGAGAGAATTTTTATATATTTATTTACTTTTTGTAAATGCAAATATGCACTGATATAGAGTGACACCAACAGTTGCTTCGAGCATTATTCCCAATCAGACTCTGAGCAGCGCTCTCAAACCCAAAAAACGACAAGCACTTTTGGTATTAATGTGAGATCTGTCTTCATGTCCCTGCAGCTTGTGTCAGGGGCCTCGAAGATGCTGCAGGCTGAACTTTTTTTCCTTCTACAAAACCAGGCTATCTTTGTTTGTTTTTGCCATTTCTATAAAAACATAATCTTTAATAACAGAAATGAGAGTGGTTTTGATATTATCTAATTTTCTGAAAGAACAGCTTAAGGCTTGTTTGCCTGAAAATTGGTACAATTATACTGGGATGTAAAGTGTATCATGTAATATACAGTCTACTGATTCAAATATCCGGTGCTTGAAATGAAGGGCACACTATTTTATTGATTCTTAAGAAAATGGGCAAATACAAGTTATATTTCAGCATTTATCAGGTAAAAATATTGTGAGTATTCCCTGCGAATCTTTGCTTTGGAAAATCCCTTACAAAGTGTACCCAGTCATACAGATTTGTTTTTCTGCTTAAATCTACCATGAATGATCTTTTTGTGTTACAGCAACAGAAATAGTTGAAACATGACTTTGGGGTAAGGTCACCAGGGGCACCTGAACAAAGCTCCGCCCAGTAGACGCCTACGGGTGCCAGGCTGAAAGTGAGACCTGCCTCCAGGAGGAATGTTTACCCAAGCTTAGCACAGAGCCTTTATTGCTCATAGCAGCATGAGCTGAATCCTGTCTGCATTTCACTTCTTCTGCTCCAGCTCTGTGCCATTTCATATGAGGGCCTGCCCAAAATGAGACCCCCCCCAACACACACACACGCACACACACACACACACACACACCCCTCGCTCTGATGACAAGAATAGCTCCTTTAAAGACACAGAGTGAGAGAGTATAGGGAAATTAACCGTGTGTGATCAAGTATAAAGGAACTGTACACCAGGAAAGGATGGAAAGCTGAGAGGAATTTGAGAAAAAGGATTCCAGGCATTCCAACAAGAGACTCAGAGTTAAGTTATTTATAAAGAGCAGGGGTTTAAATAGTTATCTTTTCACAATATTCCTAATCAAATAGGATAAAATAAGATGCCATTTGAGTATGAATGGACAGAGGGATCGGGAAATTTCCCAATTTAGCCACACAGGATGGATTTAGAGTTAGAAACATTACAATGCAGTGTGATATACAGTAACTCTTTCACGCTTCATAGAGCTGAGCCTTTAAGTGTATTTAGACTGGAAAGGGATGCATAATGTTGTATCATCATTTGTCTCCAGGTGGAGTCCTGTTAAAGATGTGAGGAGCTAATGTATTTTAAAGATTTTACAGCTCGTTTTAACATTTAACAGATCTACTAAACGAATCATGGTTTCTATCTGTCTGCAATTCTACCTGTACTAGAAAAGTTAATGGCAGAAATATCAAACTTAATATGACTTAAATGTAGGGTTTTTTTTAGGGAAAAACAGCCTATAGTTCTAACTATTCAACTCCATGCAGTGCTATATTAATCATTTTCTAACAGTCATTTGTGCTCTATCACACCCTGCAAATAACCTGATCTTTAACACACAATAGTTCCTGCTGTATCTATTTCCTGAGACATAACATAACATAACATGCACATAACGGCACATGTCCCTGTCTGTCTGTCTGTCTGTCTGTCTGTCTGTCTGTCTGTCTGTCTGTCTGTCTGTCTGTCTCTCTCTCTCTCTCTCTCACACACACACACACACACACACACACACACACACACACACACACACACACACCTTGCAGTGACATAAAAGTAAATCTAATAAAACTTTCTTTTCATAGCTGATGGAGAGATGGATGGAGAGGACGCAGGCAAAGTATGAAGTATATAGTATTTAGGAGTGAGGTGATGTTTTACCTTGTATGTGCTGGTTGACCACGTTCTCCAGCCGGTCGAGTCTCTCCATGATCCGGAATGTGTCTCCTCTTTTGTCCCCTTCTAACTTTCTCTCCGGTATAGGCATGGGAACTTTGATGTAGATATTTGCGATGTAGTTAGTAACCCATCCCACATAGAGCAGGCACACTATGTTGGTCATGCCGCTCAGGATCACGCATGTTGACACCAAAGTTTTGGTTCTCCTGGTGCAAGCCATGCCGACATCCCTCCATACAGTCTGCAGGATCTCGGAGCACAGGGCGACAGACGGCCGTAAAGAAAACGTAATTATGAAGTTATTTCCAGCGAGTGTACAGATGTGCAGAATCCAAAGCGCAAAGCTTTTGTTCAAAAAAAGTGCTGTGAATTGGCGCAGGTAGCTGTCAAAAATCTACAGGTGAAGGTTTCCTTCCTCGTTCAATTGCAAACCTCCGTCAGCTTCAGTTGCATGTGAAGATCAAGGAAACAGCCAGCATCCTGCAGCAGCCAATGGGAGGTATGGTGAAGACTGACAGCCGCCGCTGCTGAACGCGCCTTTCTGCGCACTGATTTACAGTGGAAGTGGATCTGACCGGACTATTTCCACAGACCTGAGCACAAAGTAGGGTAACCTAATTCTACTTACAAAGGCAACAACCACGCAGACATCGGTCTGCACATGCCATGTGTAATTCCCCCTTCAGTGTAACAAGAAGCAAGACAAATCAAGCGAAATATCCGAGAGTTGATCATTGTTTTGTCCCGTGTACGAGCAGAAACACTTTAAGAGTTAGGCTACTGGGATTAGATCTTTCTAAATTAACATGAATGATTGGATTTCTTGCTGCAGTACTCGATAAATCCACGAGATAGAGACAATGAGGGATGAAGGCGGGGTCCATGTTATAGGTCTGGCTCTTGTCTTCAATCCATGACACAGGCTTTATGCAGTGAAGAGGATGCACTTATGCACGTGGCTGTAATTAAACCTGTGTGAGCAAGGAAAAATTGCACGACACCTCAAGTGATCATTTGTAATAAGACTGTATTGTTTGACAGTTGATCATGAAAGTAACCTTTAAAATATCCCACTTTGCATTGCTAATTAATCTGTGAAGGTCCCAAAATGAGTGGCACTTTGTAATCAGTGTGGATTACAGTTTGGAAGTGACAAAACCTATTATCAAGTCTATGCAGTAGAATTGGAGAAAATGGCTCAATAAATGGTAAAGTAAAAATAAGAGAAAAAGCTTAAATTGTATAATTTTTGAAGAGGCTTTAGCATATGCACACACTCCATGCAATTCTCATTTCTGCAGGAACGTTATACCAAGTTTGGCGTAGTGGATTTGTGTGTATAACAGCTGTTTGTCTCTCTGTACCTCTTTTGTTATAAGCATGCTGCCCTGAGTAAGTCCTCTTACTCTCATCAAATCATTTTGCTTGTTTGGAAAAATCCAGCAATTTTCTGTAACAAAACTAACGCTCAAGTCAACATGATAACTGCAGAATCTGTAAGCATTTTTTTAAACGTATTTTGACAAAGAATCTTGATTGTGTTTTGACAGTGTTTTCCAGGATGCTACTCGACAGATGATTATTTGCTAATGACAGACTGTCATCCAATCTGTCAGATAGCTACAACACAGCAAGCTGCCAGAGTAAAAGTTTTCTTCTCTGTAATGAAAAAAAGAAGATTTTTCACCAATACATGATTTGGTGAATAAACAGCTTTTTGTATGCTTAGTATCTCATGATAAACCTTGATTGAGAGTTCTGTAAGAATCATGGTCTCTGTTTCTGTCTGCTATCATAAACGGGAACTGGAGAATTACAGGAAATTACTGTTCTAAAAAGTTATCAACAAAGTTACTGAAATACACAAATGTTGCCTTAAATTAAAAGCATGCTGTCGCATCAATAATTGTCTAAAACTTCTTGTGTCAGCCAAAGTGCCTCCGTGTCACCTGAAGTAATCAAATGACAGCCCACGTCATCGCCCTGCCTGCTCAGCAGCAGCCTTTTATGGCAGCGAGATGATCAATGCAGGAGAATGCAGCCCATTTATCTCTTCTATGAGACCTGCCAGAGTGCAAACGTTTGCTGTATGTGGAGGGTTTTCTATAGTTACATGACGAGGAAGAACTATTTCTAGTTCTTTTTGCGCATTTGATCTAATCTAAACACACAAGTCTGCTAAAAGTAAATGGAACTTTTTCACAATCCAGTTTCTGTTCAAGGTACAACTCTGTACACAAACAGTCCAATATAGGATCAGTCAAAGTGTTAATTAAATTATGCCTAATAGTGTCAAAGTCCAGTTTCCATATACTTTTCCAGTCCACACAAGCCTTTGAGGACTTGATTTATACACATCAGGCAAAATATACAGCCCATATTGTACCATGAAAAAGAGAAATATTTCATGGACATTTTGGAAAAAAAATATTATTCAAATTAAGAGGATCCACACGATGCTAAGACTGCAAACTGCGCTCAGGTAAAGGGATATGGTTGAAGAGATAATACAATTAAAGTTAATGGAAATTAAAATGGGAACAGCACATCTTGGCTTGAGTCAGTTTGAAGAAGCAGTTTCAAAGATTCACTGTTTTTTAACATACTCACTACATCACAACAGCAGTACTCAAGCCTCCCTTGAAGAAGGCTGAGCACCTCTCCCCCAAGAACTTCTGTGATTATATCTATATGTAATAAACATGGATCTGTCTTACATTCACGCTCATGTTGCATGTTTTCCAGTTGTTTGCTGATGTTTACACGATGCAAGAGACAATGAACATTGCCCTTTAAGTGACGATTATGTTGTCTGTATTTATTGGAAAACAGAAAATATAGTTACACCAACATGTTCACATTGCGTTGACATTGCGTTGCAACTGAGGGATGATAACGAGGATGATGAATAGTAAAGTGAAGAAAAGTTCTGGGTGGCAGAGCTTGAGTTAAAGCATTTCACAGTCTTATTCACGAGTGACAGTAAGATGGACCATCCTTGTTCCCACCTTCAACTACTGTCAGCTATGGGAAGGGACTTATAGAATAATATCATGAATACAATCAGATGACATGAGTTTCCACTGGGTTGCTGGACTCAACCTAAGAGATAGGTTGAGGAGTAGAGCTTCTCCTTTGCATCGGAAGGAGCCAGTTGGTGAGGTTTGGGCATCTAATTAAAATGCCTCACAGACACCCCCCTATGGGTTTTTTTTTCTGTGCATTCCCAACTGGGAGGAGACCCCGAGGTTGATTCAGAGTTCACTCTAGGGATTCTATATTCTGTTTTGCGTGGGAACACCTTGTCATCCTCCAGGAGAAGCTGGAAAAAAGCTGGGGAGAGGGGCAGTCTGGGTTGACTTTCTTTGACTGCTGCCACTGTAGCTCAACCTCAGATAAGTGGAAATAAATGGATGGCTTTTTTGTTGTTGTTGGGTTTTTTTTCTTTATTTTTATAGAAGTATTGTCCTTCCAAGTTTAATCAGAGAATTTGAGCCAGCCTCGGGACAGTCAGAGGTTGTTATCAATAACCTTTGATCCTCCCTTAGTCTCAGTGATCTACCAAGCCAAGCAGCTGTCACATTTATCTGAACCAATAGTCTCCTTGCAGGCTGATTAATTACTGCATCTAAGAGGTTATCCTATAATAATCCACGTGAGGTCTCAGAGACATAGAGACTACACTGGAAGTTCCTCTGTAGTGGAGACAGCGACCATTAATCAACAAAACACACTTGTGACATGGTAGAATTAGGTCTCACAACACAGCAAAAAAGTGAAAAACAAAACTTCACTCAAAGCTCCTCTACAAGCTTTTTTTCATCACTTTAAATGTTGTTATTCATTTATCTTTTTTTAAGGGTGATGTTTTGGAAGAGACACCAAATCCCTTACAGATTCAAGAAGTGCATCTCTGAGGCTGACCCTCTAATTGTCTTACAATCCTCCCATTTAACGGTAGAAATGGCTGACACAAATCCAGCCCTCATGTGGTGTGGGAGGCTGACCCTTTCTTCTGAACTCTCAGTGTGCGGAGGAACCTGCTTGAAAGAAGTAAATTTCCCTTGAGACGAAGGATCACTTTCAATTAACTCACGTTTCACTAGTGCACTCCCTAGATTGTTGTACAGAAGACAAAAAAAATTAACTGTATTTTAAAGTCATTAGATATTTATAACATTAAAACATGTACAAAAATAAGATGGTGCCAGTGGTTAGGCTATTTTTTTTTTATTTCATCATTTGATTATGTGTAGCATTTCTCTAAGTTTTAGCATTCAAAATTCCTTTGGTATCTTAACATTTTAAAAAATATATATATGTTTATACATCATGTTATATATCGAACACACAACCAATAACTTTAGATACATCCACATTTATTCTTAGACAAATGTTCATGCTGACAGGCATTAACGTCCCGCACATGTACCCACAGAATTGCACAATATACTCTCAGTATAAAGAAGCACCTTTTCCCCTATTTGTCCAAATGAAGACGCATAGTTCTATTACTCATACGAATGTTTTTTTTTTAAATATCTGATTCTTATAATTTATCACCACTTCTAAACATTTCTACAACAGCCAGTGAGAAGAAGTTTTCATAAAGATATATAAAGATCACAGCTGTTGTTTCAATTTCCATCTGACGTTTTATCACCTGCCACTAAAAAAACCCCC
Organism: Symphodus melops; assembly: GCF_947650265.1. Taxonomy (NCBI): domain Eukaryota; kingdom Metazoa; phylum Chordata; class Actinopteri; order Labriformes; family Labridae; genus Symphodus; species Symphodus melops. Next base: position 14,486,623 of record NC_136693.1, on the reverse strand, counting down.
ACTTGAGTAGATTGAAGTAATATTCCCAACAAGCTGATGAATGTTTGTGCTTTAAATCAGCTCATATATTGAGGTAAAAAGCTGCGAAATTACATCTCCAGACGTGGACACAGGGGTTGAGAGATTACAATCAAAAAAGTACATTTATTTATAGAGGCTTTCATCCTGAGTGTCTCAGAGGACATCACAAAGAGAGAGCACGATCTGTCCTTGATCACTCTTATCCTAATCACTCACATGATAAAATGAAGTGCTGTAATACATGATGAAACAAGTGAAATGTACGGCAAACAAAGCACATGAAAAAGAAAGGCTTCACACATCTCATATGACTAGGAGAGATGGACATTATATCAGGTGTATGAACAAAGAAAATCTTATTTAACAGGGCTGCAAGGAATTATTTTCTTAATCTAACAGTATAATTGTTTTCTTATTAAAAAGGATGAAAGAAGATGCGTGTCTGGTAATTTATATGTTTATATATTTGATATATATTTGTATTTTTTTTTTAACTTTTTGCTATTGATGCTGTTTATATTCCTGTTTTTGAATAGCTGGAACAACTAAACTTCCCCTAGAACAAATGGTATTCATTCATTTATTTTTTTCAAGCCCATACTGACTAGATGTCCGTGTAAGAAGATATATTGCCACTCAATATACATTTATAGATGCACTTATTTCATACTGGTCCAGCCAATGGTAAAGGAAGAAACAATATTATAATGTAACATATAATATCCAAATAATATCAGTCAACTCAAATAGTTATTGAAAAAACTGTCCTTATGATGAGGAGTATATAATTCATTTCTGATATAAATCACATAACAGGCAATGTCTTTATCTCTTCAGGGTGGCTGTCTGTCTATATAAATCATGCTAATGTACACAAACAGAATTGTGCACACAGAGATCTGCTTTACAGAAGGATCAACACAGAAACTGTCATGGCACTTTTAGTTCAAGACTGTGTTGGGCTGCAAAGGTTACTGATAACTAGTATCTACATTTTCTTTTTTATCCAACATCACTAACTGGAGACCTGCAGCGATCACCAAAAAAAAACAAAAAAACAAACTCCTGCTTTGCTCAGAGTCAGTCTGACTGAGTTCAACCTGTGACCATCTAAGGAAATCTCATTTGTAGTGTAGCTGCTTTTCACCAAGATTAATTTCTTTAATCTTCACTTGCTGTGTACTTTGAGGTCAGGGCTGCTAGCATGTAGTGCTCTGCAGGCAGGTTTATCAAGTAGTTGTTTTTTTTTTTTAATAAAACCTGTAAAAATAAAAAGCACGAGTTCTTAACACAGCTCTAAATTAGCTACAACGCAAAACGTGTCTTTACGTTTCACAAGTACACACAAAGTAAGTGAGCTTAGAAAAATGGGTGCAAATTAAAACTAAGTGAAGGGGGTGACCAATTAGAGGACTGGTTTCGACTCATTAAGGAGAACCTGTTCTGTAGGACGAAAGCATTTTACTCATAAAAATAAATGAACTGATAAATGGAGAAGAGAAGGTAAAAGGGCTGAAGCAGCAGCCAGGTAGAGCATAATATTAAAAGAGAAATATTGGACTCACCTGGGCGTGAGGAGGAAATAGAGTTCAAAAGCTCAGTTTGTGCTCTGAGAATAAAGGGGTGGGGGGGTGGGGGGGGTGATTCCTCGATGCAAGAGGTATACAGGGAAGTAAGGTTATCATCAGCTGCATGTGCCTAGGGAAGGAGACAATAAAGAAAAGCGAGCATAGGAAAACTGGTATTGTTTTTTATCTTACAGTAATTGTTATTGTTGTTTTTGCTGAAATGTAAACAGCAAAATGACAGAAAACAAGAGAGTAGTGTCTAAATTTAAACAGTTCTACTCACATGATGGCAGGCCAGCGTTGACAAGGATTAATCTACAAACACATTACCTCTGCACTTAGACTGCACTTAAATATCTCATTGACTGACAAAACCAACAAATTGTCTTGACTCAAAGAAGCGGTTTTAAAATCACACTAAGACTTAGTCTTAGGTTATCATAAAAAAACATCGAGAACACTTTGTGGCAGGGGTTACAGAGCACTGCTGCTTCATGTGTTTTTTTTATTCTAATACATTTTACAACAAGGCCCCAACAAAAGATCAAATTTATACACATTTTCTTCCACTATTCTTCCAATTTGAAGAACGACTAATAAGGTGCTTGGAGTAACTGATGTAACTTAAGCCAAATTGATTGTGTATTTAGTAGTAACCTTTCATTGTGTAGAAAAATTTAACATGACATGACATTTTTGTTTCTTACTTGCCTTTTTGTGTGTGTTTTCCCTCCTAGGGTGTTCATGCTGAAAAAAAAAGTCCCAAGGGTATCTGGGCACCGATTTAAAGGTTCCAGGGGATACCATTTGGTTAATGTTGATAGTTTTCCTTATTCCCCTGTTTTCTGTCATCAAAGTGTAATGGTTAAAGAACACTTTACTGTTGCATGTAAGAATGGGGGTAATTTAACACATTTCTTTTGAATTCTTTTCTGTTTGGCAAACAAGCTTTTTGATGCATTATCGCCATCTGTTGACCTGGAGTGTGGATCAGAAATATTTTTTGTTTGAGTGTTGTGCTATGTAAATGACAGAGGAGGCCTGGGGAAGTGCTTGAGTGATTTTCCAATTCAGGCTCTATGAGGATGCAGAATTTTTCCAAACACTTCTCATTGTTCACAGTAAGACTCAGTTAACTTTATGTTTCAGCTAAGGGTGAATTAAACACCTATTAGGTCTGCAATTAACCTGCTCAAGCCTCTTGCTTATGAAGTTGTGCAGCGAGCTGGAAGGACCTCCAACAGAGATGTGATCAGTGAGTTAGCTCGCTATACTGTAAGCTTATGTTTGTTGTGAATTGCTTTAAAACGCCATCTGTGCTTATTTGTCAGTGTTTTCACCAAGTTGTTCAAGATGATGCAGTGCTTAAAGATTGTGGCTAAAGCTAACAAATAACACATCTTATAAGCTGATGACTAGTAAAGACATGCAAATAAAGGTGAAGTAATGCTCTTGTGTATTATACAGCTAATTAGTTTTAGCCATCTATTTTGGTTTCACATGAGGCTGTCTCTGCTATAAACGTTGGCTGCTGAGTTTCTCATTTTCAGATTATCAGAAGAAAAGCTTTTAGGAAGAGGAGTAACGGATGTATTTAGAAAATGTAGGTTAACACAACTGTGGAGATGCTGCAGTGTAAACCCCTAATCCAATGGAGAGGTGGCAGAGCTGTAACTTTAGCCTAACTGATATGATCTGATGCTATTCAGTTTTCACACACTGGGGAAATATTTCACCATTGATGTGCTTGTTGGGTACATTTTTTTCTTGCCAATCCAAATCCTGACATTACAACCGTTGTAAATAAAAGCCCCCACTGCAATAAAAATAGGCAAACATTTGGTTAAGTAGCTATTATAAGAAATGAGTAAGTTAGCCATTCATGCTATTGGTCGTAGCTTTCATTTGAGCTCACAAAAAAAACCCCTTACATGTATTTTGATCACACTGCATAATTTTCTCCTTTAAAGCCTCCAGAAAAGAATTTGAATTTCTGTTGGTCTTTTTTTCTGAGGGACTGAGGAGCAGATATGAACTCATCATTGCTGACCATTATAATAGAGACTCTAATGCCTCACATAAATCTTATTTCTTTGCCCTACTTTTCCCACTTTAGCTTCAGATGCTTTTCATCTCTTATGCAGGAATGAAGTGAATCTTTCCAAACTCAGCAGTTTGGCAGGGGAGAGAAATATCCTGTATTTGACGCCATGCATATATATCCGTCACACAAAATAAGAATCCTGAAGCTTATTCAGTACTTCTCTTTTTCTGTGGGTAAAGATGACTAAATCCTTTCATGGTTGTGACAAAAGGCTTTTTTGTGGTTTGGATACATTTTAAGTCAATTAAGACCATAATCGGCCACCCTTAAATAAATGCGTTGTACATTTTCTTTTTATGGTAAAATATTGAGAAAACTTCCTTTTATCATTACACAAAAAAATGAACAAAGTTTGTCTCTTCATCCCTAAACACTCCATTTCTAGCCAAATATATGTGTCCTCTTTATATTCTTCTCACCCTTGAGTGTTCTAAATTTAATCCTGATAGAAAAAAGAATAATCTGTTTTAAACCCCTTTGTTTATAAGCCTTTAAGCCAGGAATGATTCACATTTCGTAACAAGCGAAACATTTCACACTGAACCTCAATTTGTCTGTGAAACTCCAAAATTAAGGCATAACGAGCAGAAAATCCACTCAAACAAGTTTGACACATACTAAATGTGATATCTCTTTGCTGTGGGTGACCAGCTTTAGTAATGAGTGCAGCACGAGAGAAAGTCTCTGAGCAGTTGTGACACATCCTGTTCATGACTCTCTCTCTGTGTGTGTGTGTGTGTGTGTGTGTGTGTGTGTGTTCCTGTGCGTGTGTGCCTTCTTGCATTAAGTGTGCCTCAGTGTGTGTCTCAATCTGCATCATTGTTAGTCCTGCAGGAAATTAACATGCGTTATCTCAAAGGTTAAAATGACATAACCTTCATATCTAAATTAGGTCACAATCAAAGTCCTCCAGGAAAGAAAATAAATGTTAAAGTCAGAAATATTATTGAAATAATATTTATCATCTATATATTGAGCTAGAATATTAAAAAAACAAATTCTAACTTTATATTAGTGCTGAATCACAGCAAAAGTGTGCTGATATGAAAGAGAGTGACAAGTCTGTATTTTATCAAATGCAGGCAAAGACTGCACATACTGCTGATTGCACAGTTTTGAAATATATATCAATGCCTTTCATACTGTATACACATGCAGTGAACTAATTCTGATGCTTGTTAAACAGCTGCAGTGGTGCTGTAAAAACCTACCAACCACAACCGAGATGGCTTCATATACATTACAGCAAAATATAATTTGTTTAAACACTTTGATGATGGCACAGGTGTAAACGACTGGAAATCCAGAGGGAAAAAAACAACTAGTGACAACAGTAGCACATAACAGTAACCATAGCAGCCAGTACAACCGTCAATGTGGGAGATTGTTAAGAGCTTCAAAAGCTCTTAAGAATCTTTTGTTACCCTCTTCCAGTTCAGAGTCCCAGTTCTCAATTATCTTGTCTCAGTCTTTTTAAATGGCCTGTATTTGTCTTTTCCTTGACAGCTGCTAGCATGCTACCACACTGCCATTGTTAGAGTATGGAACAGCAGAGTTTACTAACTGCATTAAGTAACAGAGGGACAGCTGCTGTGTTATCAAAGGACCATGGCAGTGTCCTGCCAGACCCATATGATATTTGTACATTAGCATGCTGTTTTATTGCTGCAACTAGAATTTATATTTAGCCTGCAAATTGATGTTTTCACATATATTTTACCAGCTTGTTTAATAAGCACACAGTGTAAGCTGGAAAAATATTTTTAAAAAACAAGAAAACAGCAGTTATTTGTTGCAGGCTGCAGTTTGGATTAGTGTGAATGTCAGCTCTGCATGATAAAGGTCTGGCCTTAATGCCTTACCAAACTTGTTTTATTAAATAGGCTTCTTTGGTCTAAAAGTTCTAAATAATAATGAGTCCTGCTATTGTGTTATTTTTTGTTTACATGGATATCAGAAATGATCATGTAGGTATATACACAAGAAACAGGAACACTATGGGACACGGGCAGACTGTAACAGCAGGGCTGGTGCAGACAACTTACAGAGCCTTAAGGCACAGACAAGAAGTCCAGTGACAAACACATCTGATGGTTAGGAAGAAAATCGTGAGTCAAAAGATGAGCAAGGTTAAAAAAGAATAAGGCTTGGGTATGACAAACAGTAGGGAAGGCTTTGTGTGGCATATGGTACAAAGATACAAAGAAGAGGCACATATACACGGTCATGGTGAGGCTAATCAGGCAGGTGAAACCAATCAGAGCGAGGCAGACTGTCACAGAGGCAGAACAGACAAGTGAAGGAAGTAGTATGCATACAAACAAGACAGATAGATAGATAGATAGATAGATAGATAGATAGATAGATAGATAGATAGATAGATAGATAGATAGATAGATAGATAGATAGATAGATAGATAGATAGATAGATAGATACTTTATTGATCCCGAGGGAAATTCAATTATATGGACCACCAAGCTCATGAGATAGGAAAGCATGCCCAAATGACTGTACAACTCCATTAAAACTTCCTCTCTGCACGAGGAACACAGCTTATCCAGGTGAAAGTCATTATCGCTTATTTTACGGATTTCTTTATTAAATGTAACACAAAAGGCAACATGTAAATGAAAGGAAGCCAAAGTCACAGAGTGCAGAATTACTGATGGGCTTAATTTAGAAGGATTAAGGTCAGAATCGGGTAGACTTAATTATTCGATTACAGCCTTGTTAAAATCTGCTTCTTTTCATTCACCTACATGATCTATGTATTTAAACCCAAATGGAAGAACACTGAGTATTAAAGCCGAGAGAAAAAAAAGCAATAGGAAGTAAGAGCACCAATGAAGGTAATCACGAGTTATTGTGTTTTGTCCATCAATTTAAAGGAAGAAAGAAGGTCTGTCCATATAAGATGTGTTTTGAAATATCATCAGTTTTAATAACCAGTTCTTTTGGTAAATGCTGTTATGTATAATAGACACACATGCATTGTTATCTGTATAAAGCGTTATTGACCTATAAACTGTTTGTCGTACAGACACACTTACATCTTGTTGCACCCTGCATGCCCTCAGAGCTGTAAAACGGTCTCTGGTGTGCAGTCTGCTCTTTACTTTCATACATCAGTAGAATCTGATTTACACTTCAAAGCAGCGCAGTCGGGGACACGGGGAAAAGGAGATGAAGCACGAGGTGGAAGCAGAAAGAGAAAGAAAGAGAGAAGGAGCGGCCTCTGGCTCAGTTTTGATTTGATTTTCATTAAGCCAGAGAACATAAAAGTAAAATGAATTAAAGTGTGAATCTTTGTTCCCTCTGGTCACTGCAGGTTAGCATGTCTGTGGCATCTGGGTGAGAAGGGAAGAGCTCTCCGCGCCCAGCTGCTGGAGATGGTTACAGATCCAGGCCGAACTTTGATTACAGACTCCATCTTCAGCTTCCAATCACACCTCCCGCTTATTTTCTCCATTTCCTTTGTTGCTCAGGGGGGGAAAGAGGATCTAACCTCTTCCTCTACTAGAGAGCTATGAAATTGAGAACGTACTGCTTCCTTTTATGAGACGCAGCGAGGAAGTCAGGACTGTGTTAATAGAAAACACAAATAAAACTAAGCTCAGTGATGAAAAGGTGCTGCTAAGCACTCCTAAAATAGCTCTGACCTCACTTTAATTGCTTAAAATAGCAAGCATAATTAATGTTGTATTAATATGGATCATGAAAACCATCCAACAGAGACACACAGGCTCACACCGTGCACCACAGTCTCTTGAGATTCAGTTTTTTTCATGGTTACAGGGTAAAATCCACATGAATAATTTAAAACTTCACATTTGTTGTGCTTTTTTTTTTAACAATACACAGATGAAATTTAAAAAAAATCTAATTATGAGCTTAAGCATTATTTCACTCCATAGTCTGCCAAAAAGTTCCTTCCTGCAATGAAGAGACTGCAGAAAACAGCACCACAACAAAACACACACACAGGCTCCTATAGGAGACCTTGGAGGAGGCTTGGTAGCTGGACACTCACTTCATCATCAGCCCGTGATATCCAGTGAAGCATTCAGGTCTGAAGAACAATATGGGAGCTGTTGCTTGACTCATCAGCGGACAGCCAGGCACAGATCTGCAGAAACGAGTGGATAAAACAGACTAATTTGGAGTGAGTGTGTTTTGGACAATTAGTTAATTGACCAAAGGTGTCCTTTTGACATAAGAGGTAACTCAGAGGAAACAATTGAGAGCTATTAGCAACTAAAAACAAAGGAGTAACCTTCCTAACAAATGTACCGTAAATTCCGGACTATAAGCCGCTACTTTTTTCTCACACTTCGAGCACTGCGGCTTCTACTCCGGTGCGGCTAATGCATGGATTTTTTATGGGGGACAATGAGCTTCTGCCGCAAAAACATTTGACTTCGTCACGTCGGATCTTAATATCAGTCATTTTGCGCTTCATGCACGCACCCTCATGATGGAAAACACACGGAGAAATACATATGATGCAGCTTTCAAGTTAAAGGCGATCGACCTGGCTGTCAAAGAAGCTAACAGAGCTGCTGCACGTTAAGATGACACTGACAGCGACAACAGAGACTGAGGAAGTGAGTAATGAAGTCATTCTGAGGCAGTGAATGGATGGACTTTTTCTTGTGAAATATATTACGGTCATCTTTTTCATCAGCCGTGTTACAGACACCGTCGGCTAGGCTTCGTATTGTAACGGTTCATGTTGTAAAGTCAGTAGTTGATAATGTGTTCATAATTCCGATTATGTGGAGAGTCAGTGAATGCACCAGCGAGAACGTGTTGAGTGGCTGTATGAGAGAACGCTGGGGGAGAGAGTTGGATTGTTACGGCAAGTTACGTGTGTTGCTCTCTGCTGTAAACGGCGTGGTCACGGCCGACAGTGATCGGGTTAAGTAAAAGTTATTATTTGAACGCTCTTGTCGTCCTTTAACGTCCGTACGGACGCTACAGTATTTGCGGATGTTACCGGTAGCCTACGTCTGTGTAAATAGCTCTTGTTATAGCGTGGACACCTGCGGCTTATAATCAAGTGCGGCTTATATATGTACAAATACATTTATTTACTTATTTTTAGCCGGTGCGGCTTATATCCAGGTGCGCTCAATAGTACGGAATTTACGGTACATAGCTCCATTCATTACAATTATAATTGTAATTAACAATTTATGATCAAACAGGTTTTAACAGTCTTAGCCAGAGTATTATTAAATAACAAGCGTTTTTACTTATTAATCTCCCTAATGAGAGATAAAGATAAATATAATTGCCAAGTTATGTCTGACCTGCTCGGCATACATGAGTTTTTCTTAAATCGTGTCAAACTCTTTCGTCATCTAAATTTGGTATTTATCATGATGGTATGAATTGATCAAACTCTGCCAAATAGCCTCTCAAGCTGCCTGGCCTCAGAAAAGCTAACCAATGAGGAAATTTTTGAAATCCTGTTACTCTTTACACTACTTATTCAGACCAGATGTGCAACTAGGAACAGAGATGTCTACACATCTATTTGGTTTCACTTTAGATTTTATTTCTTATTGAGAAAATCTTTAAATATAAACCATCCCTAGCAATAATGATATTCTTGAACCAGGGAAGAGGTCCGGTGACTCTGTGTAAGAGACAAAAAAGAGCAGGACTTCAATATTTGGTTGGTTTGCTGCTCTTTTAAAAAAAAAACAAAAAAAAAACAAACAATAGCCACTGCACAGTCACTACTAAGACATTTTTTTTTTTTAACAGTGGTTTGTAAAGTCAACCTGTCAGTGCTACATATTGTTTAAGGGTGTATTCACACCTGAAAAGTCCTTTAGTCCGCTTTCTTTGGTTCGGACCAAATACAATGTTTAATTTTTGTTTTGGTGCGGTTTGTTTTCACATTGCACTTTTCGCAAGAGGCCCAGAATTCATAAACAAAACCACATGTGTGCGAAGATCGCTCAATCATTGGATAAAAAGGTTTAGGGTGGGGTAAAGCGGTAATTGCAAGATGACAGTAAACAATCATGGAGAACTTGCGTGCTGCACTCGCTGTCCTGGTATTAAACATTTTAGCAACAATTTCTTCCATTTAGTACAGGTACAAAAATATTTAATTATGTAAAAAATGTAGATCTATGTGTGGGCAATCAACCGGTGTTATGATGAATGTGGCCGAGGTTATAAAGGAAGTATGTGGCACAGGGGAAAGGAGGAGGATCAGACTGCCGCCGGGGGAAAAGCGCTGGGAAAACTCTGCTGCAGCTGATGTTCTGTTCATAGTCTGTGTGATTTAAATGTATTGGATAATAAAAGAACAGAGCGATGAAACACCAGTGAAAGTGTCTGAAAGATAGACTAAAGATTACCTCCACGTCTTATATCAAAGAAGTAGGCAATAGAAACAAACAAGAACACTGTGCTGCTAACCAAACAATTATTTCCCTTAATGCGCACGACAACGGGAGCCTGTTATGTCCAAAAAGCCGTAGGATTTTTAGAGCTGGGTTGGACTGAGGTCTGGTTGCTTTCACACCTCAAACGAACCGTACCAGGGTTCGTTTGGAAGCGAACCGAGACCACCTCTTTGGCTGGGTCTCGGTCCGGCTGTTTGGTGCGCCCCTGAGTTCGATGGTTTGTATTCACACCTACTCAAAAGGTCCACACCAGGGTTTTAGTTCGTTTCAAGCGAACCAAACAAGTTAGGTGTGAATACACCCTAAAAGTCATGGACTTGGAGTCATGTTCAAGTACACCTTTCTTAAACCATCCTTTTTGACATTTTAGCATGAAACGTTAAGTGATGATTGATAAAATAAAATTCCATTTCAATGAGCACCATCCAAGGTCCTTTCAGTGTGCAAGAATGCTAACTGAGTACTTTGACTGAAGAGAGTTATTGTTGGCAAGTGTTGTAACCCCTTTGCCTTTCTTTGCCTGGCAAGTAAAACATGGAGGGGAGCGCTGCCTTTTCATTTGTGTATGTGTAAAACCCACCTCTATAAAAACAAACAAACAAAAAAAAACTCCTGTTGCCTCTTGTCTTTCTGTTTGGTCCCTGACACTCTTTTAACTGCATGCCAGGTTTGTGTAAATTATTTTTACATCATGTTGTGACAAACAAGGCTTCTGCATCCTGCAGAAATCTATTTTCAAAGACATCTGAAGTCACTGGGACTCATTACTTTATTCAGTGCAGGCAAAACATCAGCAGTGTCAAAACAGCCTTATTTCTATCTATCAGTTAAAAGAACAAATGAAAAAAAAAAACATCTCTTCCTGACATCACCTTGTTGCTTTATTTCCAGGGTGTCATGCTGCTAATGTGTGCAGAGAGGTGTGAACTGCAAGCATCTGTTCACGTGATTTTTTTTTAGTGGTCATACAGTCAGTCAATTGCTCTGCTTGGGTAAACAATACCCCTGTTTGTGAGGAATATGTAGCAGTTTTCTTTCATGGAAAACTGACTAACTGCCTTGAGTTTGTTAAAAGCAGCTTTGAGTAAGTGTTGTGAAATGTACTGGAGTCACAGATGTACTAAGTGTAGGATGTACTATGTGTAGGAGTTAGACTCAGAGATTTGCACTGTATGTCACATACCAAGTCCCATCAGTTGTTAAGGTTACATTTTGCTGATTATGTTTCACATGCTTCAAGTCACTGTGCATTTTTCAGTTGAATTAAAATGTTTGCTCTGACATCAATTAACATCTGAGGCCTGGAGACAACCATGAAAAAGGGAATTCATGCTATTGCTACATTGAGGGACTATTTTGGTTTGCTTTTTTGGTTGGGAATATTTTGTTGCACAAACATTCTATTTACATAGACCTTTCTATGGCTCCAAATGTGCTTCAAATTAAGGAAAAACAAGTAACACACACAGAAGTCAGAGGAATAAATAAAGTAGATAAAGTAGTAAAGTAGTAGAATTTTTTTTAGTGATAACAGAATTTAACTGAGTCCATAAAGCTGAGTTGAAATGGGTAGATTGTGAGGTTTTTCAAAGGTGTCTAAGGGTGAAGCGTTGTGAATTCTCCTTGGAGAGAGTTCTGCCACTCTGAAGGCTCTGCTCATGAAGGACTGCAGGGTGATGTGAGTTTTTTAAATTGTTTTTTTTAGTCTGGAGTCAAACAACCCTCCGAGTTTTGCTTGGATATAATAGCCAATTACAGGAACACAGAAAACCCCAGTCAGGTTTTGTAATTGTAGATATTCAGGATTTAACACCTACAGTAAGTACATTTCTCCTGTTTTTGCTTGTGTTTATCAGACTGGTTTCTTCAAAGATGTGCAAATCCAGACGCTCAACCACCGATCAGTAAGACGGTCAGGAACAAATGACAGGCAGAGCCAGAGACAGTCTGGGCTTTTCTTGGCATACCACAAAAAACAGAGGAGAGATTCATGTTCCAGTCCCCAAATTCAGCTGAAACAATTTTTGTACATTTGTGACGAGCTGTTTGTGCATGTGTATGTCCTTCTTTCTATGTGTGTGCAGCATTGGGGTAAATAAAGCATATCTTCTTCTTAATAAGATTTTAAAAGTATTTGTAACTGAACAAATTCAAATCATAATGAGCCACCATGTGTTCACTTTAACCTTTTGTTACTGCTTTAAATAACCCTTTCACTTGGTTGTACCAAATAATGAAGCTAATGTGAAGAAAAACATCCAAATGACGACCACTGTCTTTAAATGTGGTAACTGGGTAATCACAATTTCGTATGAGTCGATCGTGTGCCTGACCTGAGCAATGACTTGACTTGCTTGATTTGTCACTGCAGTGACTTGCGACTTGCTTGAGACTTGAAGGTTGAGACTTGCTTGTACATGACGTGACTTACTCCCGTGTCTGCACAAAACAAACTAGAATCACCACATGACTTGTGTCGCCAGCGTTCTCAACTCTTTGATAGGTGTCCTCGGAAGCCAGTATCCTCAATGGGCAGTTACAGTAGAAAAAGGTTACGTGTGCATGTTTGGTGCATTGCTTATTGGGAGGAGATTAGCAGAGTGATACCAGGTTTCAGAAGGAGCTGTGAAAATATTCAACTGGACTATTCATGTTGCTCTCTGTTATTGTTTTGCTGTCCTCACAATACGTGTCTGTATACTGCTAGACATTTAGAAATTATAAATGTCTTTAACCTAAGACATGACAATTGTACAGGTGTAAGGTTCTCGGTTCTGTGTTCCTTGTTGACACTGATTGTCAACAAGGTTCACCTGGTGTTAAGCTTAACTGTTGACTCCAGGGCGGTAAGAGACCTTTGGAGCTGACACTGCTGTGTCGTGTGCCTCTCAGGCAAGGATTTTGTATTGATGCATTTTCTAAATTCAATTTGTAGTTAATCTTTCTTTAATGATTTAGTCCTTGTGTGTCGAGTAATAATAAAAACTCCATGGACTAACTCGGTTAAGTCTGAGTCTGGTTTTGTTTGGGCCTCGGCTTTAAAGTGTCTTCATTTTTAGATTGTACACTAAGTATCATGCACAGGTCAGAGGTCAGCGTGCATGTCACACAATGAAGGGTTATTTTTTTCATGAAAGATTTTTGCCCCCTTCTACTGTTAACTGCTTTTCCACAAGCTGCACCACAAAGCGCCCGAGATAAGACATTAAATCCAGGAAGTGTTTTTTTAAATCTATCTATTTTATCTACATTTCTAATCTAAATTCAATCCCTGACTGAGAATATAATCATGTTGATTATTAAAGTTTCATTTTATTACAGTAAATCTAAGAAAGGTCTGTCTCCTAGGAACGGCTGTGTTAAAAGAAAAAGGCTTTGAAATCATTAACATGTGAACATACTGCAATTAGATTATTCCATTATCAAATCGGGGAACTTTCTTTTTAATACCTTAAACAAATCCTACAGATATCGATGGCTCATCATAGATAGCAATAAATAAATCTACAAGAGGAAATAAAACTAAATACATTATAATCATTATGACTATACAGGAGCAGCACAAGGGCATTCATGTAGAGTATGGAACTGATCAGATGTCGTCCTTGAGGCATACAGAGCAGTAAAAATAAATTGGCTTCCTCAAACAACAGCAACTAATCTAAGTGTCTATGTTTGCAAATGGGTTGTAATGGAGCCTGCTTGGTTTTCATGCTGGGCTCCCTGCTGGGTCACTACGGGTGTTTCACAAAGCTGCAGAACATTCAGCAGCATCATCAATGAAGCACACAGCCCGTTTTGCTTAAAAGCCTCGGCCTTAATAAAGACTGTCCGTCTTAACTCCCTCTGAACAAAAAGCTAATGGCCTCTGCAGGAAGGAGTTGGAGGTTTTCTGCTGCAACGCGAGGATCTTCACACTTTCCTGTGACCGATCAATGAAATCTGTACAACTGCTGGTGTCTCTTTTAAACTGAAGGAATCAGTGGCGCTCTCAGGGGACAGATTCTTTTTAGGTGTAAATAAAATCCTGTTTCCTGTTGCACGAAGTGGGGAAAGTATATAGGGTCTACTATGTGGATTCAGAATTGAAGGACATCTTATTGGAACAGATGAACAGGAGGGCCTATTGTGTTTCATGGAGGGATGTAAAATGTTATTATCACAACAAAAGCCACTCAGAACGCTGACTATTTTTGGAGGGACATGTTCTTTTGAAAGTAACATGTTCAAAGCATTACACTGAATCAAATGTGTACTTGTGCTTGAAGGGATTTGCTCATTCATTCGAAACTACAAGAAATTATCAGCCAATTTTGAAGTTTTGCTCAATTTGCATTACACTTCCCTGGCATGTAACATTAAGACGTCACACAAACCTCTAAAGTAAAGTAGGAATAAATTGTAGTCCATTGCCATTATATATTTTAAAGACTTTATTTTATATTATTCATTTATTTTAACTGGGAGAGTATACCGTTAATAAACTGTATGAGGGAAAAACTTTTAAAAGACCAAAGTCAGACACTCAAATCATGTGCATTTAGAAGGGATTAATTCTCCCTGTGGATGCAGCATCTTTGATTCCTCTCCAGGTCCCCAAACAAACAAACAAACACTTTGTGTACCAGTTCTGTTTAAAACAACACAATGACAGTGACAGTCATGTCAGTTGACATATAAGTCTTTCAGTTAAGGCCTCTAAATAAGCTGCCTTCTTTTCTTTTGGACTCACTGTGTTTTATAGTCACCTTTACATTTTTTATCATACATAATCAGAACAAAAGTTTCAGTGTTCCAGGAGATGCATTTGTTTGATAGTAAAAGATAACTGAACGCGTTTTTAAAAAAATTATTATTATTACTCAAAACTCCTGTACTGACCTTAGAAAACCATACAAGTGTTTATAAATGAAAATGAAACATAACTTAATGATGACACACAATGCTTTTGTCAGTTTTAAGTGTTTGGAAGATATATTGTTCAGAAGTCTTTGAGCAGATATAAGGAAAGCACTGGACAGTGACCTTGAGGAGAGCATCTTATCATCCTCATTAATTCTTTACTGTTCCTCCAAGTCCCATAAATCAATATGTCACTCTATAACAGGCGGCAGATGGAGAGGACATTAGAAGATCTATCATGTTCATGTATAATTGCTGATACTAAACACCATCATGTTGTTATGGATGAAAGCACACACGGGCCTGATAAGCAGAAGGATTTTGAGCTTCTTTCAGCAACTTCATTAACTGACAGGTGATTGTACAGTGATTTACACTGTTGCCTAAACTACAAAAATAGAGTTTGTGATTAACATTGAACCTTAAGGGATTTCCTTAAACCAGCTTGTTAAAATAGTCACAAAACCTACCACACACATACACTTTAAGCAGTATTTGCAATCATCCTCAACCCATGTTTATGTCTGTCTTGCAATTAGACTGTCACACAACAGCTGTCTATTTTGTATTTTACAATTTCAAGTTCAAATGTTGCTGCATTTACTTTTATTTCTCATAATATTCTCTATTTTTTTTATTTCTTTGAAAACAATTTCATTTCATGGAGTTAGAGTAAAACTATTATAATTTGGTAAAAGCCCATCTGTAAGTATTATAGAAAAATGGTATTTTACAGCATACACATACAGTAGATATTATTCCTGTAAAAACCTCAGATTCATTCAGTGAATTTGCATGAAGAAAAGTTACAACAAAGAAACAAAAACAAAATGTGTGAACATTTTTAATGACTGCAAATTGAACTTTAAGAGAGGTTTTAGTTTGTTAAAATACTATAAAAAGTTGTTTCCCCCTGTTGTGTGCAACTCGTTTGTATTCATGCTATGTTCCATGTTATAAGACCGAGGTGTTATGTCCTGTTAAATCAAATGAAATTGAAAAAAGAAAAAGACGATGTTTATTTTATTTTTACCAATTTGGACGTTTCTCAGAATATTACCTTTATCTTTTTTTGTCACAAAGGCATACGCTGTGCACTTATTATCATTAATACATCTCCAAATGGGTCCTTGAGTTTCATACAATTCAACTTTAAGGAAAAAAAACCTCTATTGAGAAAAAAAACACACAGCAGTGTCTGAGCTGTTTTCACTCTCTAACTTCATCTGAGTAGCTGATTTGTAACCAACCTTGCTGTTTGCTGTGATACTTTTGCGGGCCTGTTACCGCCCAGTACCCTGTGTATGACCCAACGCTGTTTTGTTCAGGTGTGGACCTCTCTGACCTGCACGGTCTCACTTACATGACTACACACACACACACACACACACACACACACACACACACACACTCTCTCTCTCTCTCTAATCCTCTAAGTGTAGGTATTAGAGCTCAGCACGCTGACAAAGGATGTCCTTACAGCTGTGTGCTGAATGTCTGTGTTCAGGATGTGGTTTCCTTAAAGTAAAGGTTATCAGAAAGGTCTCATTTTACATTAGAGGAAAAAGGATTGGAAAATCATACTTTTACCTTTCACAGATCAGAGGGAAAATATCTGTGGGATCCAAATTATTCAATCAATCAATCAATCAATCCTTTATTCAACTTGCAAACGGAGAAATTACAATTGCTTTTTATTATTGCTTTTTGCCATACTTAAATTGGGCATACATAGCTCTCACTCTATAGGGAGTAACTTTTAAAGCCATTATATTACAAGCTATAATTTACACATATTGTAGCACCCAGATCTTGCTGTGTGCACTCTAGCATGCACTCTGCATAAAAGTAAACTAAACTATAGGTACAACTATTTGTTGTTGGCTCAAATAAGGTCTCAAACTGCTTGTAGGATGAAGAAACATGTTTAAAGAGGACAACTTTGTTTCTGATGGTAGAAAAAGGATAGTTGTTGTTAACAGCCTATACTAGTAATGACTGCATGATACCAGCCACCTGCCCTCAATATAAGGGACTTCTCTGGGGTCACAAGAGGTGAGAAACACAGAGAGAAAGGGTGTTTAAATTTGGGTTTATCTTGCTTTGTTTACCATCATATTTTAATATGTGACAGTTCTGTCCAGTGTGTTGGACAGATGTTACTGTTGACATAATCATTGTCTGTAATTGTTGTGGGACAGTTCTTTAAAACTTCCACAACTGACCTCTGTTGTGGTCCAGATTATAAATGGCATGGAAG
Source organism: Symphodus melops (assembly GCF_947650265.1). NCBI lineage: Eukaryota > Metazoa > Chordata > Actinopteri > Labriformes > Labridae > Symphodus > Symphodus melops. The sequence goes on along the minus strand of NC_136693.1, from coordinate 14,469,342 downwards.
CTGTATCCAGCACTTCATGTCTCATTCAAAGATGTTTTAGTGCTTAGAGGGAATCAAGGAATCTAAAAGAGATAATTAAGAAGTCAAGAAATCAAGACATCCTGTGTTTCCTGACAACATCTGTCTTACAACAACTGTCTCACTGAGCAAAACAGTGTGATATTAAAATGTTCCACGCATGGCACGCCTCTGTTCAACAAATCACATCAATCAGCACGTACATCTGCTTCTCCGCTTGAGATGTGTCATCTGCTAAGTGAGAAAGAAAGAAAGATGGATTAATGATGATGAGCAGCGGTGAAAGCTGCTGATGAAAACCTAACATGGCTGGTTGCTCGTTGTGATTTCCTCACAACTCTGTTAAGAGGATTTAAAAGTTGTGCTGGGACTTTTTCCATGTTTTAATAAAGACAAAAAAACAGGAGGATTTTTCTGTAAGTATTGACAAAAATCTTTTAACCAATCATTGTCTTACACTTAAATATATATTTTTTAGTCATCAGAACTGTCAGAAAAGTCTTGTATAATTTAAATGTAGCAAGTTTACTATGCTTGGTTATTCTAAAAACAAGGAGTTTCAAAAATGTGGTGAAGATGTTAGAAAATGGATCATGAGTAAAGTAAAGTATATAAAAAAAGAGCATTCACTGTTCACTCTCTCCAGTTATAACAAGGTGTGAAAAGTTTTAAAGACATTTTAAGTGTCATTTTTGTTACTCTTTTCACGTCTCATGTAATGTAAATATAATTTTGTCCAAAATACAAAATGCATCTGTGATAATTTCCATTTTCTTGGGGTAATTTAATGCAAAGCGAATTCATCATCATCATACACATTGCTGACAGGCTGCCGATAATACGGTGTCTTTATTTCATTGGGCTTTGTGCTTATAATTAAGTAAGGTTTCAATGCAACATCAAATCTTTAGATCCTCACAAATTAACCACAATGCAATATGACAACTATTTCATGTCTTAATCTGGTAATTGCTTATTCCACTAGGATTTTATATTCCAGTTATGTTCAATAAACATGCAAGATTGAAAGTTAAATTGGTTGCCCAGCATCAAATCGAGCATTTGTAGATGGAGACACAACATAGCAAATTGAGTGGAAAAGCAAAAACGAAAAGCACAAGGGTGAGTATTTGATCATGTGAAACATCTTGTAAAATCCATTTGTGCACAGTTTGTTGCTGTCATGAGAGGACAACACAGTCGCACTGAGTGGAGAAGCTGTTTTTAATACCCTGCACACTGACTTACAACTCTAGCATAGAAATGCTCTTTTTTTTTGGACAGCGGGAGCTTCCTGCACAGAGGAATGAAAGGCTTTACCTTATCACAACGCCAAAGTTCTTCTTCCCTGCTTGAACGAGAGGAAGTACTGAGGCAGGACATTTCTTTTTCATTGCAGAGACTTCTAATTCTTTTGCTTAATTGCATTCTGGGATTCCTTTGTTCAGTTTTTATCTGCCAGCATTTTCCCCTTCCAAACCATTTCCCATTTACCCAGGGAACCCTGGCAGGCACCACACAGAGTGTGAGGCCAGGCAGTTTACCTCAATAAAGATAATTAATTTCCGGGAAACAAATGGCTGGGTGAGAAATAGTGGATAAATTGGCAGTATTTGCACTCATCTTCAGAAACCCATTTGACTTTAATGTGGGACTTCAGAAAGGTTTAAGTGATACACTAAAAACAAACCTGTATGCATTATATACTATTATAGGCACATTGGAGTTAAAGCTGTTACATATATTGTTTTTCTGTTTATCCTTGTGGTTTAAAAACTGTGTTTGTGATTGCTTTTAAGCTTTGCCTTTGATTAAATATTAATAGTACCAATTGCTTTAAATTTGCAGCTATTTGTCATGGAATGTCTGTATCTCTATAGATGTACAGACATTATTTAGCTTTTTCCTCCTGACAACATTCAGAGCTGATAGAGATGAGCTGTGACTCGGCCAACCAAGGACACTTAGTGTCTCCACTCATATCTGAATTGTTTAATAGTGTCATGCTCCCAATTGTCTTAGACATCACATTTAACTTGACATAGAATAAGTAGAGTAACAGGGCCCTGACTTTAGCATTATCTTTAGGATAAATACAAAGCCTATATGGGACAGTCTGATAGAACTGGCTTGGCAAGACACTGTATCACGTGTGCTGTTAATGTCACTTCTCCTTGCCAGTCTTTTATAAACTTCTTCAACTTCTCCTGAATCTATATACTGTATATTGTATGATATAGAATATCCATTTAATAGCACATCTGCAATGTTCTTAAGTTGTGCTTGAAAAAAAACAACATTATTTCAATTAATAATCGATGACAACGTGCACATTTTGCGAATTTCATCTTCAAAGCTGCACTAATTAATATCTTTTCAGACATTATGGCTGCTCGAGCTCTGAAAATATCAGCGTGCTCATCACTTTGGTCCAGATTGACACATAATATTTCATGATCCACTAACTCTTAGTTGTACAATTTGAACAATAACTGATTATATGTTTTGCATTGTTGGAGTGCTTTTCTAGACTTTCAACCACCTTGCTTTTAAAACAGGTTCATACACTCATTCATTAACTCACATATTCACCATGTTGGGCTCAGTATCTCGCCCAAGCTAACTTTGACATGCAGATTGGAAAGCTAGAGATCATATTGCAAATCTTTTACGAGTGGGCCACACACTATTCTGCTCCATAGCTGCAGCACAAAATGTTTGAACAAACATTCCAAGTTCCTTAAGGCTCATTTTTACTGATCCTTGGAGGGTAGCTTCATTTGAAGGACCCAGGCGTTGTAGCTTATGTAGTTCACTCTGACCCAAATTAATGTAACAAGTCTGGACTACAGAGCCCATTTACAACCCAAGCTTTCCATGCCCTAATCAATACATTTGTCAGCGCTGACCCTGTCACATAGGAACCTCAACAGCTGCACCAGAAGTAACTGATCACCTGCAACGGTTTGACAATGCGCCAGGGTGCCAGTTAGGTGTCATTTAATGTTCACAGCAAAGTTAGAGAGCCAAAAGATACGTTTTCCCAACTAAAACAGAGTATAGTATAGAAAAATAAACTCTCATCCAAACAACAAATGAAAATCTATTTAAATGTATTAATCTTATCAAAGAAAAGGGAAAAGATAAGAAAAAAAAAGTTTATTCCTGGAGTTTAAAAATCCAGTGGCTTTTAATCACAGTCCACAAACAATAACACAACAAAAGTTCATTCAGTTCAATTCAACATGATTTTCAGTTTGTTTCATTTCACCATTAACAATATAAAAATATGTTGAAAGTTAGTAAAAGGAAAAGAAACAAAGCAGTTCAAGCTTACACAAATTCATGAGTCCAGTGCGTGACAAAACAATACAAAACAGAACCCAGAATGAAACGGAGAACGCCACTCAAAGCTTCAATGAAGCAGACTTACCTTTGCACTACAGCAGACTACCAATAGACAAAAGAAGTGAACTGTTTATGGGCACAGATACCTCTCAGATGGCATTGGTCTTTGGAAGGTAAGCCAGTCTATTGCAGGAATGGTAAAGGATCCTCACTTTAAGTTCACTATGAATAAACATCATGTAACTTAACATGTCACTTTGAAGATAGTTTAAAGTTGCAAGGCCCTTTTGTTTTTTTTAAATTAGTATTCATTTCAGTTGAAGCCAATTAATTGATTAATTGAGTTACACTCAGCTGCTTGAGCCTCCCAACTAAATGTGGGGCAACAAAGGATGCACTGGATGGATCCCTCTTTGATTGGGAGATGCATTTGAAGCAGTCTTTAAAATAGGACAGACTTTGACAAGTTGCTTTGACCTAATCAGTCTTGAAATGCACCGTCAGCTTGAAACCCATTAATTGAATCATGAGGTTTGTCCTGTTCAATCAACAATAAAATGGCTACTTGTAGTTTAAAAAGAGAGAATTATTCCGCAGCTTCCCTTTGTTCATTAGGCATTTTAGTGGCTATTATTGTTTTGTTTTTGAGTGACCAAGCCAAAAAATGCTCTGCAGGCTGTGAAATCATTAATGATATTCATCACAATATGTGAGTTGGGAGTCAGGAAAACAAAGTTTATTTTTATTTTTTTTTATCCTGGCCCACACCTTACTTGTTATAAGTTGAGGAAAGTGTTGAATTTTCTCTGAGAACGGCACACTCTAACCAATTCCACCTTTTCTGACCCACTGTGTTCATTGCAGTAAGAGAAGTTTGTGTTTACTTCTTCGTCTGAGCTGAGCAGCCTGCAGTAGAGAGAGATATCCAGATGGATAGTCCAGTACACACTCCTGGGAGTCACCTCCTTTGACTCTTTTTTGGGTGACACTGAGCTGTTTTTATCAAAACCTGCAAGTGGATCACATCGACTTTGATCTCACACCTGCTCAGTCTTTCCCAGTGTTGCAATTGTAACAGAAGCCGGGCTTGACATTAATACCTGCCAACCTGGCATATCCAGTTGAATTTCAGCAGTGGGGTGCAACACAGTCACTCCAACTAACCATTTTGACAGGTTGAATTTCATATATATTTTTCAATAAGTCTATAGAGCTCTGTTCAGGATTGTTTTTCTTAATCCTGCTCCCAGGACCACCCACTTGTAACAACGTAAATGTAACAATGACCCGAAATGTAATTAAAAAGATGTAACAAAACCCAACAAGTTGCTACATTATGAAGAGAAAAATATTTTGTCTGCTCCATAATGTACCTTAACCTTGCTGTGCACTTGAAGGGGTGAAAAATATCCTTTTGTGTGTTTTGTAAATCAGACCTTTTGTTTCATTTGTGCACGTTTAGCAAGTGCAAAAGCCGCACAATCCTTCTGTGAATCAGCCCCTTACCTTTTACAAAGCATCACATAATGTTTGCCTGCAGCAGAGCTGACAGACACTATTTATTCAAACATATATGTTGTATTATTGACAAACAGCAAGGCATGTGTTTCATCTTACTCTAGATGTGCCAGATTTGTTCCTGTCATATACTAAAACATGTTCACATTTATTGCTGAGAAGAAAGCCATTGTTGTCAGTTATTTTGTCATTTTAAATGAGACATTTGTAAAAATGTCAGACTTGCCTTGCTTTGTTTTTGTGTTGTAAATACTGTACCAATTATTATCTGCCTAGCTACGTCATTTGTTAATTCCATAACTGTAAGTGTATTTACCATCTGGGACCCTTTTTTTTTTTTTTTTTTTAGCTACGTGGCGGCACAGAAAAAGGTGTGACAAACCCATAGAGCAGACTTCACACAAGAGAAAGCTGTTACATTGAAAAGGAGGAGACAAGAAAACGATTGTTCAACAAAAATAGAAAGGTCAGGATTTAGGTTGTACAGTCATAATTTACATTAAAGAGGATTTTAAATGTAGTTTTTGTTATATTGGTGATGCCATAGTTCACTTTGGTCATATAGAATACGTTTTCCCAAAACCAAAATTGTGGCTAGCAAAAACGTTGAGTGGCTTGTTACTTTGGAAAACCAAAGCCAATGAGGATGGTGAGAAAAAACAAAAGAGTTAATATCAATGAGGAACAGAAGCATGATAAAGTTACAGCAGGGACTTTTTCAATTTAGCTCAAGAAATGTGATTTGTTTGTGAGAATGGATGAGGCTAGAATACAGACAGAGATATTAGACTGTACCAAAACATACAAAGGTTTGATAGACAATACAAAGCATTAGTGACGGTTGGATTTGTACAGCCTGATTTCCCCTTGCAAACCTTGTCTTTTCATGTCTTTTCTTAAACTACAGGCAGTAGAAAAACAATTATTCTCTTCTTTGTGAAAGGACAAGGGCCAGCAAAGTTAATGACAGTTTTTGGACAGTGGATTTAACCAGAAATCTTGAGACATATCCAGTAGTTGATTGTGTCACAATTGCTCAAAATCCTTTTAGGTTTTGGAAAACATTTTATGAATGCCTTAGTCTCTAAAAAACAAAACCAATATTATTATTTTATAATGTGGCATTCCTCAAGGGCAACTGAAATGTCTTAGTGTGAAGGCACTTTATTCTTGTCACATGACATTCATGCCCTACAGAGCACACTGAATGGTATAAAAACAGAACAAGTGGAGCCTGTAGTTTGTTTTGCTTTGCCTACAATTAGGACCACTAGGAAAAATGCTCTTTTACTTTATGGGGTTCACATGATTGAAACACATCTGGTCAATAACAAGAACAATCTGTGCGAGAAGCAGAACCTACAGACACTTAATGCTCATTAGGACTGACAGAAAAAAATAAAACAATATCCCTCTGGAATTTAGAGCGTTCTGTGTGAGCTTGTTGTTATTTGCATTGTGGGAGGAAGTAAGAGGAAAGAAAACACCATCACAGTCTAGACAATCAGGCACTGACTCAGCTCAAGAATGACACAGCTACATGATGAATTAATGTTTATAATCAGGACAATGAAACGAGGAATCAAAAAACAAACAGTTTTATCAGACCTTCAGTCAAAGCAAAGTTTCTATCTGCAGATGGAGAAACTTATCAAAACATCTAAAAGCCTTATCAGCCATGGGCATAACACACAGAATGAGGAGTACAAAAATCCGGAATGAAGAGTACAAAAACCTCACTTTAAATACTTGTTTCTTTGAACTTTAAAAGTGTTTGACGGAGAAATAAGAGAAATATAACTCCAGAGGCGCAATTTTGCTCTTCAGTTTTTAAACTTTGTAATCCAATGTCAAAGCCCTGGAGCATCCCCAGTTATTATGAAGGAGGCAAAGGAAGGAGTCAGGTGACATGTTGGGGTGTCTTGATTGCAGTACTAAGCATTTGACGCCATCCTCACTTTTTTTCCCCTTAGTGAACAACATGGTTTTATTTTTTGTCTGTTTATTTGACAGGGACAGATGCAGTATACATGTACTAAACAACTAAACAACAATAAAAAAAGCACTGCACCTCATCATCTATAGCTAATACTAATTTCCAATTCCTGTCCCTGAAAAGGCCTCAATATAAAATACACAACATATGATACGAATATTTGGACAATATGCTTAATAAAACAGCTTATCTACACACCTACATAGAATGACGCCCAATGGTAGGGCTGGTCAACTGAATTCTAAGAAGCAGGAAGAGATGTGGAGTTGAAGAAAGTTGAATGAGTAGCTTGTGTAGCTCATCATCTAGCTAGCAAATCCTGTATTATTAAATGAACACCAACAAAACCAATAGTTTCCATACAGTAACAGAATAAAGCTAAAGTGAAGCCTAGCCACCTAACAGCTACAAGTCTTTTTCATTTTTACAAGCAGCAACTTTGTCAAAAATGAAGCCAATGCAGAAGTGAAAAGAAAATGTATTTCCTCATGTGACTACTTTAGGTTGGCTCCAATGGAGTTGGAAGTTCAAGAGTACAGCCTACAAAAAAATTAATTCATAATATTTTGGTGTGATTGGTCAATGTCTTCATCAGGACACTTTCTTTAATAACTCATCCATTTTGATTTTATGAACCGTATGAGTTATGCATAATGATAGGTGTGACCGATTCCACTGCAGGTAGCCGTGTTGGAGCTGTTTGACAAAAGGCTTAAGGTCCACCTCAGCTCCAACTTTTTAGACTAAAAGTTTGTGTCAGAATTTCCAATATGGACTGTTATCAAACAGCCCTTTAGCAACATAATGTTTAATACATTCGGTGTATTTTTTAACAAGTCCCCACCCACCAGCTTTAAAAATTAAATACTTCAGACACCTCTGTTATTTTGGAGAGCTTGTCTCTCTGATATTTCAGCAAGTCATTATCTGGTAGATGCTCTTTAATCTGCTTGCAATCTGTGCGATGTAATGTCAATTCGTAGAGACAGGATCTGCCTGCCCCAATTAATCAGTTTACTCTCAGTTTGTAATTTCTGGCAGGTTGAGAGAAGCAGTTTCCATATTAGCATTAATTGAAGGGCTTATGAGCTGCAGAAACTGGCAATACTGCTGAAGTTTCCATATGGCACACCTTGCTTTAAAATTATCTGCCAAACTATCAATGCATTTATTTACCTTTTTGTAATAAGTAGGTTATTGTAAGCTTCATCCTCTGCATGCTAATGATGCCCATTTCCTTCCCAGCTTAATTTGTTATTAAGCTCCTGCTAGCGTGAAAGTGTCCCAGAGGAAACTGCTTCCTCCATGCAAGGAGTGCAGCCATACTGTGCAAAACAAGACACCTAAGCTTGGCTGCTGTGAAACCTCAGGATAAGGGTAGGAGTAGGCCTTACTATTCTGTCCTCTTGACTGCCAAATGCGCTGCTGAAATATGGACATGGATCAAGAAAAAAATCCTAAATTTCACTGCAGGCCATCCGAGGCAAACGCTTGGAGAGCAGTGAGCTGTCAGTGCAGTCGAGAGCTGTCCATGCTCATAACCGCCACGATGCCATGCACCAATATGTTATGACAAATGTAAGCTTAAGAGACATAATTAGAAGAAGGCAAGAACAGCCAGTTATGGGTCTGAGGGAGAGAGAATTGACAGCTAAGGAGAAGCAAAGCAGCATGAGAGATCAGCTCTGTCAGAGGGATGAGGACACAGCACTGTCGTCTCTCCAGAGCCCTCACTTTATGCTTTTCATTTCCAGGTCAGCACTGCATGTAGTTTAGGAGCCAAAGTACCTTTAAAAGGGGCCAACTCAAGACAGCAGGTCCTGTTCCATTTTATCCCAGGCTCAGGGAGAAGAAAGAGCAGAAGGACTTTGAGCTTCAGCCTTCACAGATGCACAACTTGAATAAAGAGCGACAAATCCCTTCAGTATAGCTCGAGACATGAGAGGAAAAACAACATCGAGCTTTGAAGTTTTATTTTAGAATTAAATTAACTTACAAAGTTGTTTTTTGTCTGCACTCTCACTGCAATGCAAACATGATATGCATGAAAAGCTCACTACACACTCTTAAACTGTATGCTACTAGGGATTTTTGGGTCTAAAAAAATCATGGTTACTAGTAGTAACCGTGGTGGTAATCAGTGTCAAACTTTACTTTGAGAACGTGAAAAGCTCAAAACTATAATTATTTGAACATGTACTGAGTAACACAGTAACATTTCATTTCAATTCATTCCTCGTTACTTTTACTTTGAATGGCCCACCTGTGTCAGATAAGAGAACATGTGATACCCACACAGGGCTTATCTGATCTGCATCATGTTACTACACCTGAACTGGGTGAGATCAGGGCAGAGCAGATATATCTCACGTGTCTCGGGCATTCTGGTATGTTAATGAGGACAGAGTGTGGGTCTGTGTGAACTGATAAGAAACAGAGACCACTTTGTGTTGTAAAGAAGTTGAGTCGGAGGTCAGTGTATCTGTACTTCATTATTTATTTTTGGTGGATCTCATCGCAGGACAAGCTCTTGAATCCAAGACACAACAGCTTGAACCTAAATACTCAGTTATACTTGCAGTAAAAGGCTTTTATAAAAAATGTAAAATAGTAAATACATTTCAGATAAAATCTATCACTTTGTACCATTTCTGGTCTTGCGATTAATGGCAACTCTGCTGTATGTTTATTCATTGCTGTGGTGTATCCTGAAATGTTTCTCATCGATTTAAATCCTCCCACAGGCATCATGTTGGGCTTATTTATGTACATAAACCACAAGCTGTTAAATTTTGAAATGAACTCATGTTGTAAACATTTACATAGAGCACATATGAGTGTAAGTAAGGGCTATGAAAGATGATAGAGCTTCTTATTCCTAATTACATCAACTTTGCACGGGAGCAGCCACATGAAGAGGCTTGGATGAAAATACATTTTGGTTGGTGGAGACTTCTGGGACAAGATGTGATATTAAGGTTTGAAGGGTTTTTTTCTCAGGAAGCAGGATCAGTGGGTTTCAAAGCAAAAGTTGGGTTACACTTTTCTCTCTCACACCAAGAACTCAGTTTAAAGCTAAGCTAACTTGCTCACTGCCACGAACTGAGTGGAGAAATCGGCCTCAGTATCAAAGGGGTCAGAATGAAAGAACTTGAAATTTCTTTGGCACAGATATAACTGCTTTTTCAAAGTACAAAGGAGGAGTACAAATGCACTTTTTGCATACTGAGACAGCTGAAATTCTTCATCTGATTCTAGAGAGTAACTGAATAAGCTCATCTTCACATCAATGCAGCCTTCGGGGACACAGAGCAAAGCAAAGCTTTGTGAAAATCTTGCCACCGCCCCAGTGTGAAGACATCAAACTGTATTAATAAAAAATCCCCACAGTGCTGTAATGACCTGGCAGTGATAAGCCTATTTACTGACACATGCAGTTTTCCTCCAGCAATCTGTTTTTGAACTTGGCAGAAACCGCTGTTACATTTTTGCTGGTGTTACTCACATTTATTCATTATGATCATTATTTGTCCTTCTTTGCAGATTTCACCGTGTTACTGATCCAAGTCTCTCCCATGTGTCCCACCTTAACCGTCTGCTTCACACGTTTTAGAAGGCTACTATCACAGAAATAGCCTGACTTTGTTCTTTTTTCTTGAGATGGTCCTTATGTTTATCTTTTCACCTCTATAAAGCAGCTGTGTATCCTTTCAGAACAATTATATCGAGCTGTTATTGAGCTGTTCTACTCCTGTGCTAGACAGAAAAGCATTTATTGAATTGATCTAGCTGTAGATCCTCTGGTTTTTCGTATACATAATCCTTTTTTTGCAGGTTTCTATTTTGCAGATTCTCATGGTTTTTTTTTCTGACTGCCTTTGTTTTATTTTTATCTCCCATTGAGAACAATTTAGGTTTTCAATCAAACATTTGAAAAGGTTCTGCAGTCTTTTGCTTGAGGGATGCATCCTTTCATATGTTGCACTGTGTTTTAAAGGCAATAACTATGTTTTTTTTAAAGATCCTCGTTATATTTTGTGGCAAATCTGAGACATGTGATATTGATGTCAATGTCTGCATAGTGGTTTTCATTTTTCAGAGGCTGTTTCCTTATTTCGTTAAATCCTGATGTTGTTGGACACGAAACGGGTCCAATAGCTGTATAAAATCGATGACACATTGTAGTTTCATAACCCAGAGCCACACGGTTGCAAATCATACTGAATCCATTTTCAGGCATGAACATCTGAGTCATTACATCAGTATTGCTTATCTGATATTCAGTATTTTTGTAACCCTTTAACCAAATTAATATACAGAAAACTAAAAACAAGTAACTATATTGTTCTTTAGAATTACATATCACCTGTGCTATACTCAGACTTGTGTGCTTGTGTGTTGTGTTTCATATGTGTTTATATATGTATTCATGATGGGACAACAGTAAGAATGATATAATATCCTCTGCTACTAGAGAACATAATTGAAAGATGTACCTCACTCTCTAGATGAAAAACAAATGACCACTGTGTTGTCTAGCAGTGTAATATTGGATACTTGCACCACCAATGAGTGGCAGGTTGGTAGATGGGTGGGAAGCTCAAAAGAAAGAGATCAATAATTACAGGGATGCAGTACAGATGGGCTTGGTAGTATCTGAAAAAGTCTGAGCAGATTTGGTGGACTGATAAGGAATAACAAGGGACTTTGGGAATGGAGCCAGGAATCTCAGGCAGATCACCTCAATGCTGTATAGGGTACAGTAGAGCAGGTAAATGGCATTCTTAAATTACCTCAGGACAAGGCAAGGAACAAAAGAATTTCTATGGCTGATTGGTAGAAGCCAGCTCTGGAGTTCTTTTGGGCTGGCTATGCAACCTGGTGGCCAACGTGGCAACTGGTGAGTTGGCCACAGGTCAAGGCAGAGTAGAGGATGGACGACTAGAAAAGGGCTGAACAAGAACAATATTCCAGTTTAGTAATCTAAAGTAGAACAGAAACTGTTGATATCTGCAGTTTAGGAAAAGGACAGTGCAACAGTTCTGCCCTGCCAGTGACCGAGGCCTGTATATGAGTCAGGAGTGAGAGCCAGTAGCATTCAAAGATGTGTGTTGGCAGGGACAGCTGACTTGGGGTTGGGGAAGGTCTCAGTGGGGATAGATTGAGGCTGTCTCAGGCAGTGTTTCAGCTTGAACAAGGTATAAGGTACTGTATCGTGTATCATGTGTTGGTTGAACTGCAGCCGGAGAGCCAGGAAAAGTATCCTCCAGTCACTAACAAAAAACAAAGAACAAGGACATGTTGGCATAACTGTCATAGGAAACATAGGAATATGTCAGCCATGCTGCTGATTAAGAGCAAAACAGCTATAGTAAAGTTATTTTGTGCTAGACAAAGGATCCTCTGATGGATGGGCATTTACATTTACTCAGATGAAAGTGAAAAGTTGGTCAATAAAATGTACACTAAGTACACAAGTACTTTAATAGTATTTACATCTTTTTGCATTCTTTCCATCCCTACATCTCAGTCACCCGTGAGGAAGGGTTGAATACTTCAGTGAATATATCTGTGTGTTTACAGGTTCAAAGAGCATTACTTGTTTGTAGTGGGAACCTTTACTTCAAATTCAGGTTAGATTTCCCTTTAAAGAGCTTCAGTAATGTGAAAATCATTGCAAGTGCTCACCAGCCTACTTTTCTGACCTCTCCTTCCCCTCATGTCCAGAGGGGGTCTCATTTTTCTTGCTGTCTCAAGAAATCAAGAAGAAAAATAAGGAGCCACTGAGTATTTCCCTGCCAAGCTCCATAAATCCTGAGCCAACTTCCTCCAGCGAGCTGAAAAATCTTCAAACCCCAAACTCAAAGGCAATCTATTTTCCCTGTCATATAATCAACCTTATCCCTGACGCACAAAGAGCATTAATAGAACCACTGACTGTTGGGAAGCCAGTTTATGACTGTATCATTACACTCAATGCCTGTGTCCTGTCTATATCTAGCTTACATCAGTTTTCTTTGACCATGTTGGATGTGCTTAGAGTAGAAGTGTCTGTTTGTCCATCCTTGGTTTAATTTATTTTCAGCATTTCATTGAATTATTGAGGCAGTGCAAACCTGTTCTGGCTAAAGTGTCACCTTCACCACTTTGGTAAAGACGTAGCTTCTTTACCACGTGGCACGTGGCTTTTAACATCAGGGTCAGAATTTAAAAACTTCTGGCGCTACCTTGCCTATTATGTTGAATCGGTTTTGTAACATAATGCACCTGGAGGTCTTTTGCTGGCCTCTTACTCCTGCCTGGCATGTTACTTCTGTTACGCACAACCTCTTCTTGGCTTTTAACTTGCTTTAAGTCTCTAATACGATTCTTAAGTTGTGTCTCTGATCTCATTGTTGGCCATGGTTTCTATCACTCAAGAGATATCCTTTATGAAACCACTTGATGGAAAGTAAAGTGGATTGATTTTTATTAGTATAACTTGCAGTATTGATTCATTTTATAAATAGTTATTTTCATTTTAGGTTGATCACTTCAACTGCTGCTGTTTTGCCCTTTGCCTTTCATTGTATCCATTTCATAATCCCCTTTGATTTTTGTGTTTATTAGTTGGTTCATTTTACTTTCTTAACTGATACTGTCAAAGGCAGGTTAACAAAAGTGAAAATAATTATGCTATCAACAAAATGCTATTATTTTTCTTTGACTGGTGCCTCAGAGTCTGTGTTTGGATCCTAATGCTTCCTAAACACAACCTCTAATGAAATGTAAGAGTCAGAGTTCAGGCCAATAAAGCCAAAATTAAGTAAGTTTTTTTTCAAGGGCCATTGCCAGCCATCTTTTGCTCCGCAGCTGTAAAATGATTCATAGGTACTTGTGTCAAAACAATGGTCTGGAAATGTTTTTTTAATCAGTAAAGTTTCAACCTTTTAACAATAAGTGTGTGTTATTTGTGTCTTTTCTTTGTATGAAATATTGAACAAATGCTAGTGGTAAACTGTTAACTTATAAAGACTACAATGTATAAAAAGCTTATAAATATCAGATTTCATGGCTATTTTAAAAAGATATTGAACATAGATGCAGATGATGTTAGTTATTCTACAGACACTAAAGCAATAAATAAAAACTACTTACTGCTCTTAATCCAAAGGTAGAAGGGTAAAAAAAAGAATATATAAACAAGATCCAGCAAAAGATGAAAACACAAGTCGAGCCACAAGGAAACATTTACACAATGAGCAGGTTTGAACTTTGTACTGGTAAAAAGACGAGCAGAAAAAAAGACAATACGTGCAGCACTCGTAAGATTAATCAAACATGTGAGAACAATTAGGATGGGGGGCACAATCACAAAAGGAGAAATAAGAAAAAAATCTGATTTATTGACCCAACCTTGGGTCAGGCATTAAACTCTACTATTTTTTTTCAACCAATACCTGCCTTGTGTGAGTCCATCATCTTTAATTCTCTTGAATGTAACAACAGCTTTTTTTGTAACCAGATATGAGAGGGCCACACTTTAAATGTGTGTTTATTTCTTGGAGCCACCATTCCCAAATGATGTGCTCTACTGTAATCATTGACAGGGAACCCTGAAAGTAAAAACTGGAAATAGTTACACAATATTAATGAGCAGTTTGATGGGCATTATATATGAGTGTGTTAAACCTACACACACAGCATTTTCAGTCCAGTAATGGCAGTCATCTTCCTTCGGCAGGATAAATGAGTGTCTCTGATTAGGTTTTACAGTCGATGTGGTATAAGTGAGGAAGGTCTTGCCTGGGACTAAGAATGAGCGATGAGGCCATTTAAAGGTTTGCAGGGCACACGTAAGTTATTTAGAATTATTGGTGTTTGAATCAATGGAATTTACTCAGAAGTCTTGTTGTGGCTTAGTACCTTGAGGTTTGTGGTAGGCTACTTTTCTGCCTCAAGTTACGTTCAAAAAGAATTTGCTCATCATAAAGCTGAGCATAAAACATGATACGACAGTTACAGTTTTTTTCAAGCTCTGTTTTTATTTTTGGACTTGTGTTAAAATCCAACAGGGATAGGCTTACATTTTATTTTTTAGTACAAATGAAAACAACACTGCCATTGCAGAAGCACCAAGCGCATAATTAAAAGCACAATTTCCGATGATTTAACAATGACAGTTGATGTTATATCAATGTCAGCCCCTCATTTTTCTTTTTCTGAATTAGCAATGAAGAAACACCAGCTGGATCCTTTGTTCATCGAGCTTTCAACACCACTGTGGAGCAAGCAGCCTTTAAATGCACCCTCCAAAGGACGAAGCCCATTGGCAAATAGCCAGGCTCTAACATATTTCATACATGTTTTTATTGATATTTTTACGTGAACCCTCCCTCTCTAACAATTAGCCCTGCCACTATGTGGGGGAAGAAAGAAGGCCTGCTCATTCGTGGCCGCTGTTTCTAGTGTTGTTGTAAGAGTAGAACTGATGGTGAACCAAACAAGGGATGTTGCTGGTTTAGGATTTACATAGTCAAATCTGATTGGTCATATTTTGCCTATTGTTGTCGTAATTTTTTCTGCACTTATATCCATGTTCTTATTTGCAACATAAGAGATAAACCACACAAAATAAGCAATTTGTCTTCTCGACTTGGATAGTATTTGAAAAAATACTTGAAACCATACTGTCACTGTAAATAAAATTAACTAAGTTCAATTCTTGATTGTTTGAATAATTAAAATTACTTTAATTGTAATGATACTTAGGTATACAAATCTGGTGCTAATGTACACATGTACTGATGTACTAAATGTACAAAAGTATAGCAGTCATTAGTAGCAGCTTAGCTTAATTAGCTTTGCCATCCTCCTTTTCATTGTTTTAAAAATCATCTGCAGGGTGTTTTCCTAGATGTCAGGGGACAAAGAATGTCCAATAACCTCAAGTGACATTTTGTATAACTTAGTTTTTCAAATTTTTGGAAACATTTTTGATAATATAAATACCCAGCTCGACAAAACAGAGAAGATCTGGTCCTTTATAGATTGTTTTATATGAAGATGTACCATTGTAACATATGTTATTGTATCTTATAACACAGCAACAATCTGCCTTCCTTCATCTTATTGACATTGAGACTGCACTTAATACTGTGTAATATTGTGAATACTATAGTAATTTCACTTAAAAAAAAACGTTTCTTAACCCTTTTCTGTTTGTGTCTCTGAGTGTCTCTTTTTTACCCTCTCTCTGACCTGTAACTACAGTGACACCCTTGAATAATTTCAATCAATGGAAATGCTCTCAGTGTTAGGTCTAATTACTGTTCTGCTGCTCTCCTCTGATGATGTTTGTGGTGAGCTCCCCTGGGCTTTACTTTCGGCATTAAAAACATTAACCACTGTTTGATGCCCCTCTCTCATTGATAGTTTGGCTTAAACATATTCTGTTGTGTTCCTCCTCCAGTGAGAACAACTGGTTTGCAGGTAGCAGCTCAACCCTGAGGCATCACTTATCCGTGTGAGATCTCTGCCGAGGCGTCTTCCACACAACACAATTACACTGTTCTTCTGGGATTATGCTTACCATCAGATTTCTGTGTTCGGCCCAGTTTTTCATAATCTCTCTTGCATCTTTGTTTTATCATCCACATCCTGAGGCACATTATTCAACAAGAGGGGCTGAAACTCAGCAAGCGTGTGCTCTGGTTTATCCTGATCTCATGCTCAGAGCCTCCATCAGTACTTTATTCAGTATGTATCATAAATTCTAACCATATGAATTAAATTTGACATATTTGAATAAAAACTGTACGAAAGTATCATACTCCCTTATGTTTGCACAAATAGAAACGTAATGTTCTCTTTTTGTCAGAGTTATAAAGGTAAAATAAGGACTGTAAACCGTTTCTCTTAGAATGAAAATAAGAAGGATTTAGTATTTGCTGCAGTTACAATGCTAAATCCTTGAAGGGCACTACAAGGATTTAGAGAGAAGGTACACTGTTAGTTCCCCTGTGTTTTTTATTATTAAAATGCTGGTTAGGTTTAATGCTGCTAGAGTATAAAGAATGGGGAAGGAAATAAACCTCCCCAGGGCCCTTTTAATGATAACCCTGGCCAGTAATGCTTGTGCAATTCCTTAAAAAAGAAAATGTGTATGTGTGTGAAAGTTCTGTTTTGAAAAAGTAATCTGAACTCAAGGTCCACGAATGAGCTTTTTCCAAAACCTTGCAATCCCACTTCTATTTCCTCAGCAGCTAGAGGAGTTTCTTAAATGAGACATGAGAAATGTTTGAAATTTCTGAAACTTTTGGGGGAAAGCCTGATAACCAGAATCACTTTTTGTGGGATCTGATGTTTATAAACAATGTAAGGAGCTGGTTTGGGCTTTATAAGTGCTTAAGAATACACAAATTAAATGCAATTCTAATGATTCTCTGTGCAGCTCCTGAGAAGATCTTAAGGTCTTCAGTAATCCAAACTTTCAGGCACAAATTTTAGGAAATATCTGGGAACAAACAGACCCCAAACAAACAAGGTGTTTACATATGGCAAATTATATTTTTGGACATCATGGGTTATTTTGAATGTGACATTCATTACTATTCATTATAATTATTCTCCTGTTTGTCATTGTATGTACTGTGTAGTCAAACTCCTTAAAGATAGTGAAAAATGCAGATGATCATGAAATCATTTCAAATGCATTTCGATTAGTGGGATGTTTGAATAAATACAGATGATACTGTACCTGGAAGTTTTTCAGTTTAATTTTTAGTGTTTAGCTTTGATAAGTAATTAATTTATCCATGCAGCTGGACCTCCCGCCTCAAAGAATCTTTTTGATTCAAACGCACTTTTTTTTCCAGCCAGAGCAGAAGGCCTGGGTACAAATGAAAACCTGTAAGCCCCCCAGTTTCTTCCTGTGACTTTGTTTTTCACACAGAACAGCCAGAGACCCAAGTTGACAACACAAGGGTTATTATTCTAGCTGTGACATGTTTAAAGTAGCTAAATAAACGGTGATTGTTTCATATTATACTTTCCTTAGACAGCCATAATCTTTTCAGACCAGGGGAAACAAAGGTAGACCTGTAGATTTTAGAAACAGAATCAGATTTATTGGCCAGGTATGTTTAACACAAGGAATTTAACTGTGGTAGACTATGCCCTTTTTGTGCAGACGTAACATTAAATACTAACAACAAACTAAAAATACAAACAAGTAATTAAAGAATAATATGTACAAGACTATGATAATAGTGC